>NC_088648.1:15245500-15655500 GCF_964019385.1 Sycon ciliatum | reverse complement strand
GATGTTGGACACGCAGTTCACTGTTTTCGTGCCATTGATCTGGTATCCCAAATCGCATTCAACTGTGTAATGAGGTGCAATTCCATATATTGAACCATGCTGAACAGTCAATGTGCAGTTTGGGATTTCTGGAGAAGAAAAGAAAAAAATTAGGAAACACGTAATTCCTTCTGTGCCAACACCTCCCTGTTTCTGAAATCTCCTATCTTCTCCGCGTACACTCGCTGATCTGCCCTGCCAACTAACCTTAAAGCATGCACAGATATTAAGCAGTTCAAGCTTCAGCTTCTTACGACGAGCCAGGAGATGTTGAATAAATAGTACCCTGTCCCCTTCCTGCCTGAATGCAGTATGTAAGAATGTTCCAGAGCACTTCAAGATTCACGCGCGGGCGCGCAGCAAATGTCACCTAGATGTGCTAGAGGCTGTTTACATTACCAAACTACAGCCTGAGCTGTGTGGACAGAAGGAGTTTGTTAGGAAGCTAGTGCTCTTTTGACTTCCCAACTCCCTATTATAGTGCGTGTACTCTTTGGCGGAACTCACACTATCATTCAGCTTGTGTACGTTTCATCAAAAAATGTCCGCCAATAAGCTGTATAAATTGACATCGTTGTGCTTCGTCACATTATCACCATGTACTGATTTTGAGGAGTAATGGTACGAAAGGCCTTATCAGATTTACAACTAGCTTCGTCTCTTCGTGTGCTCTTCGTGTGCTAGTTGTAAATATGTTTCCCTCCGACTAAGTCTCTATTATTATAGCCAATTTACAAGCGATTGCAAAACAGCCAGCTACGTCCTCAATTGGCAGGAACTATACACCGTCAGAGAGTGGAACACCTGTTCTACCCCTGAGGACATGTCCCCCATCTATCTTTTGGAGTTTTCTTGAAATAAACGTTTTGAATTTTCGATTCCATTCAACCAGGCTGAAATACGGCCGAAGTCATACCTGCGCAATAAAGCTCGCCCCTCCGCGACGTCTCCCCTCCAATTTCTACTTCAAGACTGTTCGCAACGGTGCAGAACAAAGTGGATTGTTGACTCTGACAGGGAAACGCAGCGAGGGTCATTTGTCACTACAAACGACAAGCTTCGCCTTGCGCCACCGACAATTTTTGGTGCACCGTCGATGCAAAAGTGACTGAAGTCCGGAGTGCAGTTTTTGAATTTTTTTGCAAGATGCACGGTGAAATCGCGTACTCTGTGACGAAGGATGAGGCTTTCTGGATCACGACACGTGGCCATCGATCGCAATCGTGCCTGGAACGCTACTCGGAACAGACCGTGATGGCTGAGGTAAGATGCGCTGCATTTCCTCCTTGAACTGCTAAGAACCCCCATAAACTGTCCTAGGAGTGTTGCATTGGCAGCAATCCATTGAAATATCCCCCCCCCCCCTAAAGCAAGGAGAATCATGCATCTTTCGCACTTACCTCCTGCAATCCCAAACATAGTCCAACTGTAAAAGCAGGGGCGGATCCGGGGGGGGGGGGAGGGGAGTTTGAACGGACCACCTTGATTTTTTCAACCATAGTTCGAGTGTGACCATATACTTCCGATTGACTGTTTTCTCATTTTCTCAAGTGCAGCTTTATCGAGCCACACTTTTTATCACCATCATAATATTGGGCATCAATGCCCGTTTGCTTTGCGATGTAAAATAAAACTTCAAACAAACAAAAACCACTAAACCATGCCCATGCGACGTGCGCACCCCATGCTATGGCCCAGTCGGCCCAGGTAAGAGCAGGCCGCTAGCTATGCAGCTTAGTAGATCTACATGACGTTGTACATAGATTATTATTATTCACACATATCCGCCGGATGAGTACGCGTGGCCCATGCACCATGGGGACCCACGAATACAAACCAGCATATTTTCTCTCAGCAATACAAGCAAGCAAGCAAGCAAGCAAAGATAAATGAGAGCCCAGGCAGCGAAAACAAAACCAAGAGAGATGAGGACATAGGCAACGAAAACAGTTCCAACGCGTAGCCAGGGATTGAATGTGGGCATCTGGGTACGACAGTTAATACAGCTAGTGCAGCGGTACAGAGCGCAGCAGCACAAACATACAAAAGTGCCACAGCAGCAGCCAAGAGTGTGCAAACACTAAAAAAGAAGATCAGTCCATGTACATAGATAATTCAAAGTAAAAAGGTAAATCTGCACTGAATGCACAGCTAGCTACGCGTTCGCTTCGGAGAAAGAGGTGCGTAAGCATTTGTTGAGCTGCTGCGGCAACTTGGAAAGTAAGTTTCAAATACTGGCCGCGCAGGGCTGTAATTTTCGTCGTGGCTCGTGCCTTTTGAGCTGTCTTAAAGTTCGTCGAAGCGTCTAAAAGAGGCAGCCTCACGACCAGCTGCCATCGAATTTTGGTGACATTCCAAAGAAACGTTTAGCCACTAGCGTCAAAGGTAAAACAAAGAGCGAGACTTTGAAAAGCACCTTCAAGTTCAACGTCCCATCATCCAATAATCAAAATTTCTCCGAACTGGGGACAATTATGACTGAGACACGAACGATGCAGGAAGCCTGCCTTATGGAACGTACCATACAGTGGAGTCAACACCGGGCGGATCGGAGTAAAATATTACGGACAAGTATTGCAGACGAGCAGCTGGCAAAAGTACCAATCAGCTATTCTGCCTTGTGCTGCGTGTCTTCAATAATGTTTTAGCTGCAGAATGTTGGAAATAGGGGTACTGAATGTTCAGTTGTATAGCAGCTGGCATGCTCAAGTACAGGATGCAATACATGTGGGCTGTCCTGATCACGCGAATATGTGAACTTGGTATACATGCTTTTGTAAATTTGTATGTCATTGTTTTTTATTTTTTTGTATTTTATTTTTTACTGATTAACCACAGAACCATCAGATGCTGCACAGCGGGGGCAGTGGCATATTGGATGGAAGTGGGGGCGGGGCAAAAGTAACTCCTCCGACCAAAGGTCTCGGACTCATCGTTACTCCTGTGCGCCGATTTATAGGAGAAAAGAAACATGTGCATCCAAGAAGGAAGCACCGGCTTTGCAAACGATAATGGGGGAATTTGAGATTGAGAAAGGAAAAAACAATAGTAACAGCAGTGCACCGTAGGAAGATGGAGACAAAATTAATGATAATCGGATATTAGGCTGAGCGAAGGGGACCAAAGAGGGGTAGAAGGGAGCTGGAGTGCGGTCAGTATAATTAGGCTGCTGTGTTGGCTGCGATGAAGAGATCATAGCCTGTCTGTGGCCCACTCCCACTTGCTGCTCCGCAAGTGGTCGTTGACATTTTTCTTGAAGGTGTGCATACCTCTGCAAGAAGGGGGAGACTGCAGAAGGGTAGGTGGGAGCTGATTCCATGTTGCGATGAGGGAGTGGGGAAATGAGCGGAGCGTGTTGTTTCGTGACTGAGGAGGAAGGATACTGGTGATTTGTGATTGATGATGTGCTGCAGATCTGGTTGTCTAACGAGTAGACATGCGGCATTGCGGTGCGGCTGCTGATGGTGGCAGAATGGCTTTCACCATTTCCGGACCCTCCACAAAGTGCAGCTTGTACAGAAAGCAGAGCCCTGCTACGGTACGGCGAATGTCGAGGCTCGGAAGGTATGATCCATCTCCAACTATGTGCAGGGCACGGCGCTGGATGGCAGTGAGGCGGGCCAAGGTGGGGGGGGGGGGGGGGGGCTGCGCTCATCCACACCAGCATGCCATGCTCTAATACAGCGCAGACAAAGCCACGGTACACGATTGCTCAGTGCTTTGGGTCTAGCACAGCCGATGCCTTGCGGAGGAAGCCGAGCCGCTGGGCTCCGCGTACTGCAAGCTGTCGGATATGGCTGCGGAATGCCAGCTGCCTGTCGAAGGTTACGCCAAGAAGCTTGATCTCCTCTACTTCTGGCACGACTGCTCCTTGGATGCGTATTGCGTTGGGGGGGGGGGGGTGGGGGGGGGGTGGGGGGGGGGGGGCGAGCGGTGGTGGCTGATGGTCAATGCTTGCGACTTTGTGGGCTCGAGCTTGACCGTCCACCTGCTTCCCCATGCTGCCAGTTAGTCTACTGCCTGCTGGAGGATTGCTGTCTCTTCTGGCAGTCTGAGTCGGGTGGTGATGCACTTGTAGAGAGTTGTGTCGTCGGTGTATACAGCCAGCTTTACCCCACCGGGCAGGTGGTCTTCTGCGTCGTTGACGTACAGAAGGAAGAGGGTGGGGCCGAGTATGCTGCCCTGCGGCACGCCAGATTGGATTCGGTGGTTTGGTGAAGACTGGCCGCCTATGACGACACGGATGTGGCGGTCTGTCAGGTAAAGAGGGGGCCACTTATGCCACACCGCTCAGCCTTGTGGAGGACGCCGTGGTGCGAGACCTTGTCGAAGGCCCCGGCAATATATATATTTTTTACTAGAGCCACGTAAACCCGTCATGTGTGAGCCATGAATAAGGGGAGTGGTGGCGTGGTCTGGGATGCTCTGCCGACCTTGGGTCTCGGCTTCATCACAACCAGGCGCGATATCTACTGCGAGGACCCTGACGAGGCCTCCACCGGCAGGAGCAAGGCTCCACTCATGCTGAAGAGCAATCAGCAGATCAGAGGTTTCCAGTCCAGTGCGACAGCCAAACTGCCTGTGAGACAGGATGTCATTCTTTTTCAGGAAGTTGGACAGGCTGTGGTTCACGATGGACTCCATACACTTAGACATTATGGGCAGTAGTGATATCGGTCGGTAGTTTCTGGGGTTCGACTTGGGGCCTTTCTTGTGTACCGGTACGACTTTGGCAAATTTCCACATGGCAGGTTGATGACCACTGCAGAAGCACAGGGTAAACAGCTTGGATAGAGGCAGGGCCACAGAGTCGGAACATTTTCTCAGCACTCTAGTGGGTACTGCATCAGGCCCTGTGGCTTTACTTGGATTCAGGGTTCGGAGTGTCCGGCGTACGGTGGCTTGGCGGAAGTGGACTGTTGCAAGCGTATTTGCGGTGCGCAGGCGGACACGCGGGAACGGCCACGACTGTTCTGCAAAGTCATCGTCTAGGCTGCACTTCTGGGCAAAGTACTTCCAGATGACGTTAGCGTTGTCGTGGCTTTTTGTGCATTCCATGCCGTTAGGGTCAACCAGGACTGGGATGGAGCTGTCCCGGCCATGCCCTCCAACTCGCTTAATCACGCTCCACCACTCTCTGTCCTGCAGGCTGCCCGTCCGGAGCCGTTGCTTCACATGGTCGAGATGTCTGGCTTTGGCTCTTGCTAGACATCTTGTTGAGTCGAGGCATGCTAGCTTGTATGTTCACTTGAGCGCTCCATGTCTGGGGTCATCGCGGAATTTCCGCCAGGCATTGCGCTTTCTATCAACTGCTGCAGAGCATTCTGGCGTCCACCAGATTGGGTCCTGCGGTCTGGTCTTGAAGACCTTGGATGGTATAATGCGCTGCATTCCCTCAGTGATTCGCATGGTCAGAAGCTCACGTTATAATTATGTTTGGGTCGTCGCCGATTATTGTGTCCCAGTCAGTAGTCCGGAGGAAGGCACAGAGGCGGGGCCAGTCAGCCCGCTGGTATAGCCATACTGTACGAGTGGTGGGTTGGTCTACAGATGTAGTAAACTGGAAGTCGGCTATGACAACAGCAAGGTCTGATCTGCCAAGAGGTGGTTGGGTGGGGGTAAACACAGTTCCAGGCCCATCCGACATGACGAGGTCAAAGATGCTTTCTCGACGAGTGGCTAAAGTGACGTGTTTTCGGAGACCATGTACACAGCACATGTCTTCTGCAGCTTCTCCAGCAGCCGAGGTGCGTGGACTTCTAAGCCATTCCCGGTTGTGGGCATTGAAGTCTCCTGCCACAATAATGTTTGAGCAGGACTGCCGGGCTTTGTCGATGTCAGATTCCAGCTGGGTGAAGATACTGCAGCCCGTGTCTGCACTCGTCCAGGCAGCACAGATGCCAAATTTCATGCCTGACGGTGCAGCAACACTAATCCAAAGAGTCTCACACTCAGAGTTGATGTCCAGTTGTTTATACGTCATCCCATTTTTTCAGCCATATGGCGACTCCGCCGCCTTGCGCTGTCCGGTCTCGACATATTGGGGGGTAATAGCCAGGGATTGAAACTTCCGCAACTGTAGCCTTGTCGGGCGATAATTTGGTCTCGGTGAGGACAGCAATGTCTACATGCAGTCTTTTCAGAGTATGCTGAAGCTCATCCATTTTGTTGTAGATGCTGAATGCATTCGTGAGCAGGAGACGGAGTGAGGGGGCCTTAGTTTTCATTCTGACCGTTGGCGTTGTTTGGGTTGGTGCATGGCCTACATTGGGTGGTGGGCTCGTGGGTTTGTGTATCCTGCTGGGGTGGCTGCGCACCATGCTGGGCAGCTCGCTTTGCATCCTGCGGCAGCGAATGTGGTGACCGTTCCACAGACGAACGTTTGTGGCTGTGAAGGGGGGTCCACCCTTCACAGCCACAAACGTTCTTCTGTGGAACCCCGGGTTACAGGTGTGCCGGCAGCGGACAGGCCACGACTCGCGCTCAGGAAGTCCTTAATTGTGGCGCCAATCCCAAGTTGCTGTTGCTCTTGAAACATGCTGCTGTGCTTCCAGCTGGTTGGTGCTACTGTCGCTACTGCTGCTGCGGCGACTGCTGGGGCTGCTGCAGTGGCCACTGGTGCTGCTGCGACGACTGCTGGTGCTGCTGCTGCTACTGCGGCGACTGCTGGTGCTGCTGCTGTTGGTGTTGTTGTTGGCGTTGTTGCTGCTGCTGCTGCTGCTGTTGTGCTTGTTGTGGCTGGTGCTCTTGCTGCTGCTGATGCTTTTGGCTGCATTTGCATTTGTGGAGGTGTGGAATCTCCACGGCCTGCAGTAGAGAGGCCTTGGCCAGAAAATGGCTGACATCACTGTCAGCTTGGAGGTGGCATCAACTGATATCCTGGCGGACACTTGCCCGTTTCCGGCTGTGTGTGGGCTGCATAGGGCTTGACAGTGCTACGTCACAGCATAGCAACAATTTCAAAAATTCAAAAACTGGATCCACTTGGATCCAGTTTTTGTATGGGTCCAAGCACATTTCAAGCGGTCTTACCCACAGCATGGTGCTGTAGCCAGTGAAACTGACTGATGTGACTACTGGGGCGGGGTTACAACTGGTGGCGAAATAAAAGTCACACCTGCATGCGACATGAGTGGGTTGCTATGCACCCACATACTTAGGCAATAGCAAAGTCACACCTTAGTGGATCCAAAAATAGAAATCTTATGTCAACTTACTACCACATTGCCGTTTTGACGTCATCACTTTCAAGCCCTATTGATGGGCTTTGACATTGTATTGTATTGCATTTATTTAAAAGGATTCTCCAAAAGCAAATGGATGCTTATCACAGAAGTCTCCCACATAAATATCGCAAGAAAAATGGGGAAATGGGGGAGAGGAGAGTGGAAAGACATGCGTCCCCATGCTTTCCGACCTACGGTGTACAAACTCAGTGAGATTGTCCACCGTACAGTCGGGGCTCAAGTTGCCCACAAAGAACACCGATCGCTTCTTTCTTGGCGGGATCGCGGCAACTAATTTCCCACTGTCATCTTTGATGACGGCCAGGATAGGTTGTCTCTTCTCGCAGTTTGATTGCACAGCCTCAGGCTGTGTTTACAAGAGAAATTTCAACCCTGGTCGAGTTCAGCCCGGGTTGAAAGTCTGTACGATAGACAAAAGAGGTGAGCGTTTACATGAAGACAGTTGACCCGGGTCAAATACTGATATGCCGCCAAAAGTCCACTTCTACAGTCCTGTATGGTCACGTGAATCCGTTTGCGCGAAATTTGCATCTGCAGTGCTGTTCAAACCTGGCGCGAGATACGCACAGAAGTACGTTTGTACGATTTTCTTGACCCGGGTTGATTTCGGGTTGATTTTCGGGTTGATTTCAACCCTCCCCCAAGGGGAGGGTTGAAAGGGGTGCAAGGGGAGGGTAGACATCAACCCGGGACGAAATTTCAACCCGGGTCAAGCACAATGCGTCATGTAAACGCGCCATTCATTTTGTGCACATGGCGGGTTGAAATGTGACCCGGGTTGAAACGCTTCATGTAAACACAGCCTCAGGATCGACCAAGCCGGGGTCGTCCGTACGGGTACGGGTTTCATGCTTTGCAGAGCCAGAGATCACGGCCTGCCCTGACTGTTGTCCATCATCTGCATTAGCTGGGTCAAGCTGGTTTGCTGCATGCTGGGTCAAGCTGGGGAGGTTTCGTACGGGTACGAGATTTGTCGCCTTGGGCTTGGTGCTGAGATCGTGCAGGAGCCTTGTCGGGAACAATGGCGGATTTCTGCAGGGAACAAAATTCCTCACGGAGGCCTAGGAGCTGCGCAAAGAGGCCGTCCACACGCTGATGGAGACGCGCCTCATGATCCCTCGACTCGCTGACATGAAAAGTTAGGGTCTGCAGCACGCTGAGCCAAGTCTGCTCTATTGCCGTGCTTGTGACTTTTTTGCCCCTGCTGCCGTGCTCATAGCTGTATCTTCTTCTTGGTTCTGTTTGTCCGCTTATTCTTATATATTTTTCTTTTCTTATTATCAGTGGGACCATTGTCATTAGGTTTAGGCCTGTTTTGGAACTCCACTTTAAATAAAGCCAACCAACAACAACAATACCAGGGAGGGAGCAGAGAAGTTTCATCGCAGGCTCTACTGCGACCTCGCCCATGGCGAAGAAGTTCTCCCTGCCTGCTTTACCTACCAACGCCCCTAGTCCCTACACTACGCTACCCTACTACACTATGCTACCTTACACTGCCACTACTACTACTGTCCTACTTCCAGACCGGCCTGTTGCCGGCTGGGCTGTCAAACACTACGGAGCTGAAAAAGTCACAACTGTCCACAGTCAGTGCATTTGAAAAACATCATTTCGTCATTGTGGATAGGGTGGGAAAAAATTGAACCCTCTTTGGAAAAATCCTGGATCCGCCCCTAAAAAGTCCCGTGCTTTCATGTCGATGCCCGACAGGAGCTGCTAGTTTGGTCGCTTTGTGTTAACTGGTACGCGAACAACACTGGCTGAAGGCACTTGTCGCGTGAACTGCATGAGAGATTTTCTAATGCCATAAAGAACGTAAAAAACGTGATTTCATTATCATTTCATTGGTTTTCGACCTACACTGCCAGGGAAAGTCCCGGTTCGTAGGCTTACAACATGGTCAGTGTGTTCATGAGCGCAGTAACAACATGCGTGTGATCCTTTCCAGAACAACGGGCGTTCTAAGCGACTAACAAGCGCACGTGACAAAGGCGATTCTGAAATCTGGTGAGCCGCGATCCACGCGACTTGGCATTCTTGCGTCACAAGGGACGTCATTTCACCGTGCCTCTCGAAGTAAAATTCAAAAAATTGCGCTCAGGCCTTCAGTCACTTTTGCATCAACAGTCACACGAAACATTATTGGTGGCGCTAGGAAAAGTTTGTCGTTCGGAGTGACAAGTGATCACCGTTGCTTTTCCTTGTCAGTGTCCATAATACGCTTTGTTCTGCGGCGTTGGGAGTAGTGTAAGAGTAGAAACTGCTGTGGAGACGTCGTGGAGGGGCAAGCTTTCCTGCGCAGGTCTGACTTTGGCCGTATTTCAGCATGGTCGAGTGCAAAAATTCAAAAACCTTTATTTCAAGAAAACCCCAAAAGGAAGGTGGGGGACATGTCCTCTGCGCTAGAAGAGGTGTTCTACTATCTGTCGGTGTATAGTTCTTGCCAGTTGAGGACGTAGCTGGCTGTGTTGCCAGTCGATCTACACCCCCAATGAGAACATACCTGCAAATGTTGAGCAAAATCGGAGAGATCCACTTACCCACATACTTTGGTATTCTCAGACATGCTCTCTTAAGACAGCATGTCTGAGAAAACCAGAACATAATTATGTGCAAGTCGGTCTCTTACATTTCGCTCGAATTTTGCAGGTAGGTTTGCTTTGGGGTGTAGATCGACATTCCAAAGCCCGCGCAAGATTGTTTCGGAAGGCAACCATGCAATTGGCATACCCTTCAATATTGGCCCAATATTGCCACGATTTATGGGTCTACAAACGAGCCACGGCACAGCGTACAAGAACAAGCTACGAACAAAACACCATCAGGCCAACATTACCTCACCTTAGAAGAGTTCTTGGGGCAGAATCACTTAGCCACGCCAGCATCCCAGAAGACGACGGCAATCATCCCTTGACGCCACAAATGATCGTCTTTAAAATAGCCAAATTTATTTACTATTAATTTATCTATTACAGCATCTCATAGCACAGTGAGAACACCGGCCAATGCCAAGAGAGAGGGTGTTAGCCAACCACGGCAATAACAGATAGTAGAACACCTCTTCTAGCACCGAGGACATGTCCCCCATCATCCTTTTTGGGTTTTCTAGAAATATACAATTTTGAATTTTTCCACTCGACCATTCTGAAACACGTCCAAACTCATACCTGCGCAGGAAAGCTCGCCCCTCCGCGACGTCTAGTCAGCAATTTCTAGTCCAACACCACGCCCAACGCTGCAGAACAAGGTGCATTGTTGACTCTGACAAGGAAAAGCAGCGGTGATCACTTTTCACTCCAAACGACAAGCTTCTCCTTGCGCTACCAACTTTTTTCGATGCAACAGTTGATGCAAAAGTGACTGAATTTTTGCGGGTAATTTTACTCCAAGAGGAATGATGAAATCACGTGCATCGTGACGATCATTTGTGGCGTCAAGGGATGATTGCCCTCGTCTTCTGGATTTTTGGCGTGGCCACGTGGTGCTGCCACAGGACTCTTCTAAGGTGAGGTAATGTTGACTTGATGGAGTTTTGTTCACAGCTTGTTCTTGTACGCTGTGCCGTGGCTCGTTTGTAGACCAATAAATCGTGCCATTATTGGGCCAAAATTGAGGGGTATGCCAATCTCATGGTTTCTTTCCAATGATTTTGCGCGGGCTTTGGAATGTCAATCTACACCCCAAAGCAAACTTACATGCAAAAATTGAGCGAAATCGGAGAGACCGACTTGCACATATGTTCTGGTTTTCTCAGACATGCTGTCTTAAGTTGTGGTCCGCTTGATGTGCTCGAGTGACGTCCTCGCCGTGATTGTCCTCCAAAATGTGCTGTCCAGTCCATTGATGGGTTTTCCTCTTCCAGTGAAGATTTGACTGCATGCCCCTCCTCCTCGGCGTGTGTGGGGTACTGTATTCCCTTCATGTGTTGTTTCCCGCATTTTTCCTCTGCTCGATACATTTTTATGGTAGTGTAGTGTGAACTTGAGGCGCGTAAGAATATTCTTGCTGATTCTCTACCCCCAGTATAAATTCTGGCTTCTTTTTCTTTCATGCTCATTCCCATGTAACTACTGATGAAAATGGGTGAAAAGCTTTTAGTACTATGAAATTGACAACCTTGTTGTTGTGTGTATATATACATAATATATCTTGACAAGTTTGAGGGAAAGACACAAACGGGAAAAGTCTGAAGAAAAAATCGACTGTCACCACCAGGACTGGAACCAGGGACCCTCGCTTATAGCCAGCGCTGCTCTAACCACTGAGCTATGGTGTAGTCGTCATCCGAGCAGAGACAGTTCAACATTTTCTTCAGACTTCGTAACTCACACTTCCTGTGAATCCACACAGGCGGGTGGGACGCAGCCGTCAGTGTACCCACACACTTCACGTTCCCACAGAATGCGGCGAGCCCCAGGTCATAAAATCTTGACTATACTTAAATCAAATCAACCCCTCGATACGCATATGGCCTTTGCGTCATTTTCATAATAATAATAATGATAATAAAACGTTCGGATTCTTTTGAAAAGTGCCTTATTTGACTGGATGTCGGTTTGCGTGGATACTTCGACCCAAAACGTACCTTCGTTTTGTAAAATAATACCGTAAAAGCTCCTGTATACGCCCACTCGAAAATACCTCCACCCTCCGTGTACACGCCCTGTCAGGGGACGTCAACACTTTTGTTTCAAAATAGCGCCCATGCCCATGTATACGCCCTGGTATGCCGACAAAAACAGTACAGGTACAGGTTCAGATGCTGATACCCAATACTTACTGCTATCCCTATTCTTAGTTGACCTTGTATTGAGACGAACAATATGAATCGAAAGCAATGTACTGACGATTGAACGTAGCCTTACGATGCACAGAAGTCAACACTTCACAATCGGTCTTCTCTATAAGCACGTCTAGAAATGACATCTTACTAGACTGCTCGTGCTCACAAGTAAAGCAGGATGTAGGCTGTTGAGCACATCGAGAAACAATTCACTGCTCTCGACACTGTCAAAATGAGTGAACGAATCGTCGACAAAACGCACATAGAACAAAGCAGCAAATGACAGACCATGTAGATTACAACCGGACCTATGAATTCACGGTAAACATACAAAGGAAACAATCGGAGAGGACGACGACTGACATGAAAGCAACGGCGTCTACGGCTGGCGGTGATGGTGAAGGTGAGATGCAGGACGATGCAAATGAGGAGGTGAGTCAAACCGGTGTGGATGATGGAGCAAGTTGCACGGCTGGAAAAACCGCTCCCAGGCAGGACTTGAGCCAGGTACCTCTCGTATCTCAATCATGGTCTTTGACCAACCCACTGTGCCTGCCTGGTTTACTTCAAAATCAGTACATGGTGATAATGTGACGAAGCACAAAGATGTCAATTTATACAGCATATTGGCGGAAAAATTGTGATGAAACGTACACAGGTTGAATGATAGGGTGAGTTTCGCCAAAGAGTTTACGCACTATAACAGGGAGGTGGGAAGTCAGAATAGCACTAGCTTCCTAACAAACTCCTTCTGTCTACACGGCTCAGGCTGTAGCTCCGCAATGTAAACAGCTTCTAGCACATCTAGGTGACATTTGCTGTGCGCCCGCGCGTGAATTTTGAAGTGCTCTGGAACATTCTTACATACTGCATTCAGGCAAGAAGGGGACAACGCGGGCTCAATGAAGGCAACGTTACGCCAAGGGAATTCTTTTCTGGTGCTGGACATAATTGTTAAATGCATTGGAATGTGAAAATCTGTATAAATTTTGAATTGCGTTGAAATGAGTTTCGTTACGTTGTGTGCTTTAGATAGGGATTAAGTAAAAGTGGGATTATGCCAAAATGAGCCAACGCTCAAATGAGATTGTTCCATGTCCGTGTGGTGAAGGTTGAGGTTCGCGATCGTGAGCGCGTTGGAATGAGCCACGCGGTTAAGGGTTTGGCTGAAGTGGGGGCATACCAGCCGCTCGATGCCAGTGCTGTCCTGTAAAGCGGTGCAGCTTCTGTAAATACTTGGCTGTCTGCGGAGATGTCTGACAATCTTCGAGCCACTGCTGGGGATATATTTTTCAGGATAACGGGCGGGTGGTTGCTGCTGCTGTTAACGTACAAAGGTGTGTCGCCTGGTATGCGGTACGGCTTATACTTGCCACATTTTAGATCTAGGGTCACATCCAGAAAGTCCACTGTAGACAGGTTCGTTTGGGCTGTAATCTTGAGGCGTAGGCGTTAAACATCGCAGAGATGTCCTTGCAGGCTCGATCTGCACCTGGTCCGGTTGCGTTTTTCAATAGGGCGAGGCCGTCGTCTCGGTATAGCCCTATCGTGTCCTTTTCGAAATGGTTGGCTAACTGATTCAGCAGGAATGATCCCACGAGCTTGCTCACTTCTGCCCCGTTGAAGGAGTCATAGTCACATGGAAGTTGCTATCCTTGTTTCTTTTCATCCACGTCTTGGCATCCCTGAAGAGAAGTGACTTCTTGGTATGCATAATTATTTCCATTTCGCTTTCGTCAACAACTCCATTAAGGAACTCCACTATTGCCCACCTGACCTTAGATGTGGCCTTCTGGTGCCAGTATACAAACGAGGAAAACCTATGGGTGCACCGAAAAGTTACAGACCGGTCATGCTGCTATCAGTTGTTCGCAAGGTGCTGACCCGCATCATCACCATGCGTTCACAACAATCTACCACCTCATATGTACGTGAAAGTCAGGCAGGCTTTACACCCGGACGCTCCACGGCTGACGGAGTTTTCTATACGCGTGTCATGTGCGAACGTGCACTACTCGGTGACTGGAAATACTCTGCCGCACTATTAGACTTCAGCGGAGCATTTGATACCATTGTCCGTGAGAAGGCGTTGGCGCGATTTTCAGACTCTGGAGCTGCCACTGATGTCGTTGCCACTCTGATCTCGGACACGACGGTGAGAGTGAAACTCAGTTCTCATTTAGGCAAAGCGTTTGCTACAAATATCGGAGTAGTGCAGGGGGATCCGCTGTCTCCCATCATGTACAATGTGTATGCTGAGGGAGCCATGCGCCACCTTGATCCTATACTATCGCACTTATCTTTACCAGCACCAACCACCCAATATGCAGACGACACAACAATCCATGACACGGAGAGGCGAGAAGTCGAGGAGATTGTGGAGAAATCAAGTGAAAAATTCAAAGAAGATAACCTAATGTTAAATATTCAGAAAACACAATATATTACAGTAACTAAAGCCGACTCCTCTTGGCGATCTGTCAAGCTGCTTGGCTCTTTGTTGGGGTCCGCAGAGGATATTCAGGCAAGAATAGGTGCTGCGAATAGAGCGTTCGGCTCCATTTCGTGGAAGCGTCATAAACTGAGCTCCAGACTTTGTATGTTCTCTGCCCTCATTTTGCCTATCCTGTTGTATAACTGCGGACTGTGGGCCCTGACACAGCAACTCAGTAATCGGCTGGACGCATGGCACCGCAGAAAATTGCGGTACCTGCTTGGTGTGGTGTACCCTCACCACATGTCGAATGCCAAGGTGTACGCCTCAACGCGACAAGGCCCAGTCAGCACTACCTGTCGCAGACGTCGGCTGCTCTGGCTGGGCCATGTTGTTCGCGAAGGACGTAACTCAGCGTCCTACCAAGCACTGGAGATGGCAATTAATACCCGGGACATCAAGCGCCCACGTGGCCGACCCCATCTCAGATGGATTGACAATATTAAAAGTGATCTAAAGCACGCCAATATTGATATTTCTGACTGTTTTGAACTGGCTCTAGACAAGAAAGAATGGCTGATGCTTGTGGAAAAATGTGCTGCGCTTGCGTAGTTGTTCTTACTGCGATACGTTCTAACAATAATGAGATGCCTTTTGTCGGCTCTTCTGCCTGGATTTCGTTGACAGATGCGTTAAGCCCATGGATCCTTCCATGAGTGACATGCGAACTGTAACTATTATTATTATATTTCGTCAACTTCTGTCAGGTTCGACGCGAACTGCAGAGCCTGGGTCATAAGTTGCTCGGTTATCGAGTTCTGAAGGATTACTGTCACACCCTGGCTGCCGTCTACAAATTCACACCTTCCATTTCTATATTTACTAGCAATCTATACTTTCTGCGCTAATACATTACTGTAATAGCTCCCTCACCTAAGCAATCATCCACACGGCCGTCATGGCAATATTTTCTGTGCTGAATCAGACAACAACCAGCTATCGCTAGGCTATGCTTTATATTGGCCAACTTCCACTGAATATGTAATAGTCGCCTGATGATTGCATTGAGCAAGAAACTCTGAGTTGCGACAACTCTGTAAACCTCCGTTGTGCCTTTTGTGTCATAGTGCTCCACATTACTAGTGTTGTGTTGAGCCTTCTCCGCTGGCAGATGGACGTTTTTCTCTATATATTGCACTATCATTAATAGGTGATGGGTTGTGTGAATCACGCTGGTCGGGTTCACACTTACTCGGGATAGGGTTAGTCTGCGCTATCTGATTCGATGGGCTTCTGGTCGGTGTCCGTGCAACTTGGCGCTGTTCTAGTAGCCAAGTACTGCGGCGAACGCTGGTTGTTGTCTTCACCTTCTTGGAGCCGACACGCTGTATGATGGTTCAAGCAGCGATAGTGCTTTGTAAGGGATGTTGCCAGTGCCTTCTGTTTGGGCGGTCTTCATCTCCTGGGTTTGACGTAGTCGACACCTGATATTGCGGCCATGACTAGTCTTGGCGGAATATTTTGCGACATGCGCTCAAGTAGGCATTGGGTTGTCTTGCCGATGTACCTGTGGCCACACTCACAAGTAAATATGACTTTGCTAATATTAGTCATCGGCAAGGCATCCTTGTTGTTCGTTTGGAATAATTTCCTGGTGGTGAAGCAACATATAGGAGAACAAAGAGGAACAAAGCGCTGTACTAGATTGAGAACTTTCTTTTTGATTTCAAGGGATGAGTCACCTAGCCATGTTAGTCGTAGAATAGCACGATTGGAGTTCTTCTCCTTACCACCTGCGTTCGTCGTCATCCGTGAGACATAACTCGCTGTACCAGTGGGAGAGGGTAGCCATTCCGGGAGAAGATGGACTCTAAATTGGAGAGTTCCCCAGCAAGGTGTTCAGGGGAACAAATGCGTTTAGCACGTACAGTTAGCGACTTGATCAGTGCCACTTTTTAGCCCAATTGATGCGTAGCTGTCCCATCTTGTGCACAGTCCGGTGAACGTTGGTTTCCGGTCGATGGTCGTCTTGAAACTGTCCTGCTCTCGGCACAAACCAGAACGTCCAAGAATGGGAGTTTGCCACCAACTTCGGGTTCTATTGTGAATCTTAGCACTGGATGTGCCGCATTGTGCCGATCTAGGAACACCAAAGCATCAGCTTCACTGGGAAAGAGAGAGAATGTGTCATCAACATAACGATCATAAATCATGGGCCAGAGTTGATCAGGAATCTGTGTCTCACAGTAGCCCAGGAAGATGTTGCAAAATATGGGTCCCAAGGGTGAGCCCATCGCCACTCTGTCGATCTGCTTATACATATTGTTGTTGAAGCTGAACTCTACATCCCAGGAGGCTTTGTATAGAAGCTTGCGTAATGGATTTTCTTCAACCACTGGGGGAATGATATCACTGTGGTATAGAGCCTCCAGACCGATATCAAGGGTTTCCACGATGGGTACGTTGGTGAACAGGCTGACTATATGGTATGAACACATGAACCCAGCACATGGCTTGTGCTGCCGGATCGACTGAGCAAACTCAAATGAATGAGATATGATGAGTACACATGTGATGGGTACAGATCCGATACCGGCTTCAGTATCTCAGCAAGCCATTTGGCCATCCCATGCTGTGCGCTGCCTACCATAGACAGTATGGGTCGAAGTGCCAGAGGCTGTTTACATTGCCAAGCTACAGCCTGAGCTGTGTAGACAGAAGGAGTTTGTTAGGAAGCTAGTGCTATTTTGACTTCCCACCTCCCTGTTATAATACGTGTACTCTTTTTCGCAACTCACACTAGCATTGGCTTGCTTGGCTTGCGCTGCCCGCTACTACGCGCAATGCCAGGACCCTGGACGCATTTAAATCTGCTCACTAGATTCACCATCACCTGTCCCTCCCATGCTTCTCCGTCTTGACCTTTACTTTTCTTCTTTTCTTCTTTTATTCACCATGGTTGGTTAACACCCACATCTCCGTACTGGCTGATTTTCTTTTCTTTTGTCAAGCTCCGTATGAAGACATCCAATAAGAAGATTGCCTGATGAGTCCAGCGGGGACGAAACGTACGTCGCAATCGAGCTATGTCGTTGCTGTGTCATCATCTATGTGCCATGCGCTACTTGATGTACCAGCCTGCTATGCCAGATACCGCCAGCCACGCATCTACCAGGCGCCAGGCGCGAACTGATGATGGTGGTGGTGAGAAGGAGAGCTCTGTGCCAGAACTTTGCAGCCTAGAGAGCGTGTGTGGGCAGGCGTGTGTTTACCGCCATATTGCCAGGTGTGTCTTTACCACCATATTTATCAACAATGCCATGAGGTGTTGTCTATAATAATAATAATAATAATTTTAGAATTGCGATCAACAGAACTAGCTGAACCGACATTTTCACAAAGGCTTTTATTGTATTCAAAAAAACGAGTGGATACGAAGGCAGTGGAGAACATGGAAGAAAAAAAAAGTAATATGGAAGAAATGATGAACAAAAAATTGTACTTCAAACTAGTTTTCGCACAACACTCCTCAGGAAGCTACGTTGTACTAATGAAAAACAATCCACTCTTTTTTTGAATTCAATAAAAGCCTTTGTGAAAATGTCGGTTCAGCTCGTTCTGTGGATCGCAATTCTAAAACTATTGTCGCCTCGACGCCTATAAAAAAATAAATAATAGTAGTAGAAAGAAAAAGGACATATGGAAACGAGTTAAGAGTAACTCTCCACCACTGTAACTAGATACTATATACAGTCAGAAAGTGCAACAACTAGGCACAAAACTGACAGAGTACTGAGACATTCGACGTCCTGACACCTAGCTTCAACACATCTTCGTAGCGCTAACCGACAGCCTTCCAACTTGGAAGGTTCAAGGTTATGGAAAGACCAAAGAGGGGAAGGCAAGCGCAACGAAAACGAGCACAAGCTACAGTCCCAACGGAACAAAGAATGTCGATTGTCACTGGACGATGACGAGACCAGTAGGCGATTTGACAAAGTGGTCTAACTACAATTCGAAGCAGCAAAGCAGCACACCACCCAACTTGGGTGGGTCAAAAATATCAAAGATAAGTTAAGAAGGGGGAAGCTTTGCGAGAACGAATTGTACAAGCCGAAATCTAAAATCCGACAGTACTCCTCATGCATGACATTGTGATGGACAGCCATATTGCGATGAAGAAGGCATTTGATTTAGATAGAATGACCCCAACTGCATTAGTTTTACAACGGTGTCATCTGTATTCGTTTGAGCAACGAGTTAAGTTGAAACTATACGTTTTGGTCTATCGCTGCTTGTCATCAATTACTAGCCCCCTCCTTCAGTCACTGTTTCTCCTGCGTTCAGTTGGCCCGCACACAAATGCTCGTACTCGTGGCCACGATACAGCTGCCTTAGTATTACCTGCTGTACATATTGGGTATGGACTGCGCTCAGTTTCTTTTCTGGTGGCAGGTCGGTGGAACACTCTTCCTCCAAACTGTCGTCAGGCACAATCTGCTGGTACTTTTGCTCACCTCACAAAGATTCACCTAGGGTTCCCTGTAACAAGGCCATGCCTGTTGGGACTCCCCTAGTCAAATAATAAATACTACTACTACTACTACTACTACTGGACTAGTTGACTACAAAACAAGTTGTTTCACACGACGTACGTTTCGTCGTATGCTTCGTGACGGCTCATCAGGTGTGCAATTTGAAACTCGGTAATTGAGCGAATAATAAAAGTAGAAAGGAAAAGGACATATGGAAACGAGTTAAGAGTAACTCTCCACCACTGTAACTAGATACTATATACAGTCAGAAAGTGAAACAACTAGGCACAAAACTGACACAGTACTGAGATATTCGACGTCCTGACACCTAGCTTCAACACATCTTCGTAGCGCTAACCGACAGCCTTCCAACTTGGAAGGTTCAAGGTTATGGAAAGACCAAAGAGGGGAAGGCAAGCGCAACGAAAACGAGCACAAGCTGCAGTCCCAACGGAACAAAGAATGTCGATTGTCACTGGACGATGACGAGATGAGTAGGCGATTTGACAAAGCGGTCTAACTACAATTCGAAGCAGCAAAGCAGCACACCACCCAACTTGGGTGGGTCAAAAATATCAAAGATAAGTTAAGAAGGGGGAAGCTTTGCGAGAACGAATTGTACAAGCCGAAATCTAAACTCCTACAGGACTCCTCATGCATGACATTGTGATGGACTAGTTGAATACAAAACAAGTTGTTTCACACGACGTACGTTTCGCCGTATGGTTCGTGACGGCTCATCAGGTGTGCAATTTGAAACTCGGGTATTGAGCCAATAATAAAAGTAGAAAGGAAAAGGACATATGGAAACGAGTTAAGAGTAACTCTCCACCACTATAACTAGATACTACATACAGTCAGAAAGTGCAACAACTAGGCACAAAACTGCTTTGTCAAATCGCCTACTGGTCTCGTCATCGTCCAGTGACAATCGACATTCGTTGTTCCGTTGGGACTGTAGCTTGTGCTCATTTTCGTTGCGCTGCATTCCCCTCTTTGGTCTTTCCATAACCTTGAACCTTGTTCGAAAACTTGTTCGATTTATTTTTCTTTCCATCGCATTTTTCTTCTTGCATGTATTTTCCTTACCCTTTAGATTGCGTTTGCATTGCCTCCATCGCTTACATTGTGTAATAAAGTAATCCAAATGTCACTTCAACCCGTCCTACTTATTGCCATATTAAAATTGTTGTCTCCTCGTCGAATATGAAAATAATAATAATAATAAATACATGTAGAAAGGAAACGGACATATGGATACGAGTTAAGAGCAACTCTCCATCACTGTAACCATATACTATATACAGACCCAACGGAAACAAGAATGTCGATTGTTACTGAATGATGACAAAACCAGTAGGATATTTAGGAAAGCTTTCCCCCTCTTTCCTTATCTTTGATATTTATGACCCACCCAAGTTGAATGGTATGCTGCTTTGCTGCTTCGAATTGTAGTTAGACCGCTTTGCAAAATATCCTATTGGTCTCGTCATCGTCCAGTAACAATCCACATTCTTTGCTACGTTTGGAGGGTAGCTTGTGCTCGAATTCGTTACGCATTCCTTCCCCTCTTTGGTCTTTCCATAAGCTTGAACCTCCCAAGTTGGAAAGCTGTCGGTTAGCGCTACGAAGATGTGTTGAAGCTAGGTGTCAGGACGTCGAATGTCTCAGTACTCTGTCAGTTTTGTACCTAGTTGTTGCACTTTCTGACTGTATGTGAGCCTCTTGATTAGGGTCCAGCGGATAATGCTAGGAAAATGTTCGTATAATGCTAATGATAATGCTCCAAAAACTACCTTCTAATGCTGATTATAATGCTTCAGCAAGGGCTATAATGCTCTTGGTTTGGAACCAAAATGGAAGAAACGCTAAACATTGTCATACTCTAAGGAAATGATGCATGTAGTCGATCTGCCTCTGACACTGCTGCAAAATCTCTCACGAGCTCCATCCCTTCTTAGCACTTTAAGACAGGATCCCGTCTCCATTGGCTGCTCTCCATTGCAACTTTGATGCAGGGCTGTGCCTGAATAGTGGGTGTATCAAATATTTTCCCTTACGTATCCATGTAGTGAGAGGTGAAACAATTAGTATAGGTGATCACTGAGATGAAGTTTATCTTAGCAAATAGTATTCCCGCCTGCATACAAGCAGTCACTGCTTCCACTCTGTGTATATTGTCTTCACCTGAAACAGCTCACTCGAGGCCAGTTCCTGAGAGACGATCTCAGATCGAGATCCCTCCCATTTGCGGAAATCTAGAAAACTTGTTGTCAGACGTTATTTTGCCGCTCTACATCCTCTGCCTGCGCTGTTTTCTTCTCCTGAGGTTGCGTGGAGACAAATGGTTGGCCACAATGCTCTTCTTTCTGATAGAATGTGACTATAGGCCTTGCATTACCACCGTCTACGACAAACTGTACGTGCTTCACGGGGAAAGTAAGACGCGCTGCTTAATTCTCTAATCGACTTGGTACTTTGTCCATGAGAAATTCTCAGTACCAGTAGTTCTTTTCGAGCCTGCTGAGCTGGACTCGGCAAAGGCAGTTATTTGGAACAAGCTCTTTCTGTTTATAGCCCCTCTATCATCCAGGTCCAAATTTATCAATGGATCAGTGTTCAGTATTACTAGAGATGCTATGGCCAAAGCCTATGGCATAACAGGAAAACTCCTCTTCGTCTGTTTGATATTCACGTCGCGTAGATCTACGTCAAGTCTCCTCCATGGTTCTCCATGATTTCTAAAAAATACTCCTCGTAAATCATCGTTACGGAGTTTGTGTAACAGCCTCAGTAGCAACGTTGGGCATGCTACATCACCTGTACATTAACCTGACTACATTGCTACATAAAGATTTTATGAAGCAATGGTATTATGTAGTCAGATAAATGTAGCATCAGTGCTAAAGGTGTTACGTGTGTACACAATCAAAAATTCATGTGCGATACAATATTTGGCGTTGCCCCTTGTGGCTATAGCCGATTGTTGCCAAAACCGGAGATTTCCCGACATTATTTACAATAAATCTCTTTATGTCGCTTAAACCTCACATAATGCTCGTCTTGTTCCTTTCTAATGCTGCACAATGCTCTGATGCTCGGATAGTCTCCGAATGTCGAATATAATGCCGGCATTATCCGCTGGACCCTACGTCTAGATCCGAAAAGGGGGCTTATGTCGTTTTGCTCGGTACTGAGAAAAATGCATTTGAAAGTTGAGTTTTCCGCATTAAGCGATGTATAATTCACTTTTGAAACATTCATAACTCTGTGAAAGATAACGATTTTAGACCTAGGTTTTTTACAAAGTGATCTGCTGGGGTACAGCAATGTCATGGTATAGATAACTCAACAGGTTCAAAAATGACGTAAGCCCCCTTTTTGGATCTAGAGGATCACTTATAGTATCTGGTTACAGTGATGGAGAGTTACTCTTAACTGGTATCCATAATTATATCCTTTTCCTTTTTACATTTATTATTGGCTCAACATCTGAGTTTCAAATAATAAAAAAATAAATAAAATAGTACTTCGAAGTATAAGACTCGCTCTGAACCACGATATGCGGACCATGGAAGTCTAAAAAGCAACCAATCATATTTGAAACTATCCTCAGCCAGATACTGTTTTCCCATGGATATCGAGGCCAAACGGAGGGTGCCTGCAGTTCATCCAATATGCAAACAGCTCTGGAAAGGATGAGGATCAAAATTTAAAGATATTTGTTTGGGTTGGATTCCGAGTAACAACACTATCCCGCTTGTTGATCCTGAAACTGCTGCTAGGTCCAGTATGGCGTGCGCGAAGGGTAATTCCCACCTTAACAATGGGCGAAAAAGTAAATGAAGTTATGAGTTAAAAATGGCGAGCGCAATGTTTGATCGTTCATCACTTACGTTCACAGGTTGGCAATGGTGTATAACCGTTTTGGGTGCAATTAACAGTCTTACTGCCGTTGAGCTTGTAACCTAAATCGCATTTAACTGTGTGGAATGGTGAAGTTCCAAGTATAGATCCGCCATTCACAGTTATGTTGCATGCGGGGATTCCTGAAGACCAATAGACAGGGAATGGAAATTGCATATAGACACACTCTGGTCTATGATGTGAGGCCGACAAAAGTCCTAATGCTAGTAATAGCACACATTCCGAAGATTGAGTGCGACTATTACCAACGCAGTACTAGCGACTTCAATCACATGACCGAAAGGCATAAATATTTAGTTGCATGAATTTATGGTGCAAGTATACCATGTAGTGAATAATTTCCCTCGACGTTCTGCGCCTGCCTACGCGTTATTCATGTGGCCAACGCCGTCGACTTTTACACGATGGCTAAGAGCAGATTCCCACTACGGTACCGTGAGTGCCGTGCCGTGAGTACCCATGGTGATTTGCTCACGTGAGGGGCGGTTTTGGCGCGAGTTCATTCCGTGGCTCCTGCCGCACCGCGCCGTGGACATTCCGGTGCCGAGAGCCTCTGGGGGGGGGGGGGGGGGTGGAAATGGCATACCGTGGTATTCCGCGAGGTCGAATGCAGTGAGTAGTAGGTATTTTACTACTCCCTGAAAGGAAGTTTTTTCTTTCTTTTGTATTTGTGGAACGAAGTTTTTTCTTGGCTTTTGGCTTTTCGATTGGTTGATTCTTGAGCTTTCTCCAGTCATCTCCCAGGCCCCCGCTATTTTCCCTCAAAGTCAGAAATTGATTAAAAAAATGGTGATCCGGCCTGCCGACGGAATGACTGTGCGCAGATGTAAATCACTCTCAGCGTCAAGCTCGTACCGTGGGGTACACGTGACCTACCCAAACCGTCGGCTCGGCACTCACGGTACCGTAGTGGGGATCGGCCCTAACGGTGTGTCGCATGTCATGAGTAATCGATTTTATATATTTTTTTATATCGCTACGTATTTCTAGTTTTCAATGCAAATTGTCGGCATCTCAGCTACTTTGCCCGTCAATAACGGACTCATAATCGTTTTCAAAGTCCATGAATTCGTTTAGATAGGTTCATGGTAAGGTTCTTCTCCGTGGCAGTTTTAGCATTTGAAGAATTTGTGCGCAGCGGCTGAAGTCGGCTATGGTGTGCACGATTTTAGGGTCTCTGTGTGACGGAGCGAGCCGACGTTCGGCTTGTAATTCCGCCACTTTTCTTCAGGTCAGAATTCTGAAGGGGCTTGAGCAGGAGATGATTATTTCAATCCAACGAAGTAGAGGACATCCCGTCCAACATCAACATGTACGACGGTCTCTCTTCATGAGGTCCCAGAAACCCACGTTCGTGCAATCGCTCTGCATAGAATTGTATTCAGGGCTTCTGACGATTGCATACCTAGTTTGTGACCTCGTAACTCCGGTTTTGGACAAGATATAATAACCATTACAATTTTGTGTGTGTTCAGCAAAGGTTTCACTTATTGGCCCTAATTCCAATCTTAGAATTTTGCTCCACTAATACGCTAGCTCGCCTCATTAAAATCGAAAGCTCGTCGTTATTGGAGTGTATCTGCATCCGTAATATTTCCTGTTGCTATAATTACGTCATTGTCTCCATGTTGATCGTTCATAAGATGTGGAAATTCAGTTTAACTGATTGTCAGGGGAAGAGATAAACAGCATCCTTATGCCAAATCGAAGTTTTATAAATCTCTAAAATGGTATCCAATACTCCTCAAATTCGGTACTTACTGTTGCATGTCGGCAGAGTGGTATGCTGGTTGTTTCCATTACAGGTGACCGTGCTAGGACCAGACAGGTAATATGCTGGGCTACAGGTAATGATGTATACTGGCCCAGCTGCACTTCTTGCACCATTGGGAATATTGAACGAACATGTGTAAGCTGAGACCCAAACAAACAAACAAATAAACAGTTAAACTGTGCTAAACAACATCCTAATCTTGGTTCTCACAATTGACTGTAACTGTTGCATTCTGGTACAAGTTATACTCAGTTCTGAACGGGCGACAAGTGCCTACCGCGCAAGTATACCGTGTATAACCGTGCCAAAGGGTTCGGTTGATAGTCCAAGAACATATCAAATGTGCCAACACATGCCCAGGGTTGAATGCTTCATCTCAATACGAAACACAACAGAGCCATAGATCACATAATCACAACAGTAACATTGATCGCTTGGAAGAACTTTGGCCTTACTCCAGAGCATCATTATCTGAAACGAATAATATAGCGTAGAAGAAGTTGAATGATGACGATCTGGTTTCAAACCAAGCCGAGCTGTTCAGTGCCAAACCTGTGCATTGTTCGGACCTACCCACAACGAAGATTTCGTTCATTATCATGCTATGCAGAACGATGCTGATTTTCTATGCAGAGGTGTTATATTTTCACTCAACAATATGCGATCTCTCACCAGGCAATCAAAAAGATGCGAAATATGGTCGTCTTTCCTGGCCAACAGTGCAATTTTTTATAATTTGTAGTAGATATTCTCTGTCTGTTCAGATTTACTGCAGTGGGCAAGAAAGTACCGCTCCCTATTCAATAACCTGTGTTTCGGGGAATTAACCCCTCATCAATTGAGCTTGAGTAGGCTGAGGAAGATTGTGCCTGAAGAGCACCACCTATATAGTGCTCTCTAGGCACAAACATCGCCAGGGATACAAACTTACAGAGACGCTCCGTTTCCAGCGCGACAGACACTTTTCTTACAAATCATCGCCGAAGTCGCAACCACTATTTCGTACTGCTGTGCCCAGCGCGGGCTTTTGACTAGTTGGTTTGGAGTTGACAGCGTTGGGAATGACCGAGCGTCCTCGACGTCTGTTCTCACTGTCCAGGAGCGACACTGACTCACGCTGTTATCTGGTGTTCACGAGGTGTTTGTTTGCTCTGGATGGCAGTCGTGAGTCAGTCAAGTGTCAAGTCAAGACGGCGGAATAGCGCGAGCTCCAGTGTGGGGAAGAAACCTTTTCTTACAAATCATCACCCAAGCCTCTACCACTATTGTACTATGTCTGAAATTTGTGCTATTTTTCTTACTATTCTTGTAGCCTCGTTTTTTAAACTCCAAGTGTATAGGTACTATCGTAGATGGATCCTTCCCTCGAGTCACGAATTCCAGTGATAAATGTGACAAGAAAACGTTCTGGAATATCTGTTGCTATGGTTGTGATATGAGGGCGCATAATTATAGTTTTACTCATTTCATTGGCAAGATCATGTCTTTACGTCGCCGTTTTGAACTAAGAGAGCATGTTTGAGAAAACCAGAACATTTTGTTCAAGTCCATCTGTCCAAATTCGCTTAACGTGTGCAGGTAACGGAAACGTACCTAAGTTTCCGTTGGGGTATAGATCGACTGTGCAAAGAGCCTTGATCAATCGACAATCCCACGTGCATTTACATGGATCGCCCGTTGATCGAGATTGGATCAAGTGCGTCGTGCCCAGCTCACGTCACGACTCACGAGCATGCTGGTCATGTTGTTGGCCTTCCACTACTTCCAGCCGGGATATTCCCTCAACATGCAGCACAGACTACACACAGGGGTAGGGGGGAGTGGTAGGGACCATAAGCAAGCCGTCAAAGCAACGCAAAGGGGGAGCTGGGTTAGAGTCCCGTTGTGACATCGCGAAACATTCTCGTGTTCGGAGGGGTCTACTTGTCATGACCGCAACGAGTGGGAATTAGTTCAGAGAGCATGTCTGAGAAAACCAGAACATATGTGCAAGTCGGTCTCTCAGATTTCGCTCAAATTTTGCAGGTCGGTTTGCTTTGGGGTGTAGGGTTGTCACCCCAAACGACAAGCTTCTCCTTCCGCCACCAACATTTTTCGGTACAACAGTTGATGCAAAAGTGACTGAATTTTTGCGTGCAGTTTTTGGATTTTACTGATCGACTTGCACATAAATTCTGGTTTTCTCAGACATGCTCTCTTAAGTACGTTCGATTTCAACCATGGCACGAAAATAGCACCGGAAATCGTGCCTCTTTTTGTCTTTTCGATTTTTCTCAAATTTCGAAAATGCGTCCTCCATTCTTGTTGGAAAAATTTGATGGAAAAACGTACCAAACAACAAGTAGGACCATTGACTTTGGCATAACCATCACTAACATGACACACAACAGGATCGAGGGTAACCACAGTGCCAAAATATGGACTTTTTCAAGACAACTTTCAGCTTCCTCGCTCGTTTCTTGTCTACGGCTCCGAAACGTACAATTTTTTCTAATATTCTGAACTGACTGGCTCCATTGTAAAGTCATTCGGAGAATCTTTTGGCATGTACCTCGTGAATATATCCCTTTACTGCACCCATCCATCGGCGAGGTGGCTGTTATTGGGTTTCTCTCAGCGGCATTCCGGTAAAAGTCAGTTAGGCTGAGGATTGTTCTCAAGGAAAAGTTCGCAAAAACCGGTGCCAGTAAAAAATATCAGAAAACGGTGTGAAACCGGAAAGCAGCCGACTCGCATAGACGGGTTGTGAACGCGAGAAGCTGATCCTAAATCACTCGGTGTTTCACGCCGGTTCCGATGAACTCGTTCCCGTTGACGTTTCACGGCTTGCTAATGGACATACTGAATGCAACTAGTGTAGGCCGTGCGCTGGTCAACTCCAAGCTCGTCGGTCATTCCTTGCTGTTGCAGATCTACATCGAGCATCAACAAGTAAACTTTTTTTTTTTTAATTTCGGCCAGTCTGCTACTATCATTTCGTCTTGGGGGTTAGACTTGAAGAGGGAAACATCCCCGACACAAGTTGTTTCACAGAACACATATTTTCGGTTTTTGACACTGCCAAAAATAAGTCTGTACACATTACCAGACAGATATAATGTACAAACTGGGCTTGCATGCTTTTTCATGTACAACATACAACTTGTTCATAATTTTGAAGTACACAGCATGTTCCATATAATAATTCATCAATATTGGAATTCAAGCCCACATTATTACACATATGTCATAAAAGAATTGCAGCACTTCCAAATTAAGAACTTCCAATGCTCTTGGGGCCCCTAGCATTTTGGCGGCCTACTTGTATCTATGTATAATTTAGTGCCACTCTCGCCTGCATAAATTCTGTTGTGTTTTTACATTTCTCTTCACTCTGATGAGCTGCCTTAGACAGCGAAAACGGTCAGTCCTTTAAAAAGATTTGTAAAACCGAAAATATGTGTTCTGTGAAACAACTTGTGTCGGGGATGTTTCCCTCTTCAAAACATGTAGGGGCGTTAGCCCGCCTTTCGGCACCGGAAGTTGCAGCTCGCTCGACTTGACTATACTGAGTTCAGAGGACCCACACCTTGATCTGGTGAGCTGCGTCGTGGGGATTTTGCAGTCAGATGTGCGACTGCGGGGCTCGAACCCGCAACCTCTCGGGTCGCAGGCAAGTGCAGTACTCAATTATAGCAATAAAAACTGCTTTATGGCAGTTTTCTAAAAAAAGTTATTGTGTTCTAGTCCATGGACCCCGTCTAAAAAGTAAGAAATTAACGAAATGTGATAGCCGAAAATTAAAATTTCACACAAAACCTCACAATAATCACGACACTTGAAGATCTAATAGTACGGCTTTCAACACTTGTTTATTCTGACACTTGTACTTGTACACGTACAATGTACTGCGCCAACATGCTTGCATGTGAAAGAGGACCACGAGGGGAAAAGGTCGTCTCGCATCCTGTGTGTGATTATTGTGAGGTTTTGTGTGAAATTTTAATTTTCGGCTATCACATTTCGTTAATTTCTTACTTTTTAGACGGGGTCCATGGACTAGAACACAATAACTTTTTTTAGAAAACTGCCATAAAGCAGTTTTTATTGCTATAATTTCTTTTGTTTTTTTGGCTATTAAAAGGATATTATTATTATTATTTTATTTATTTTACTAGGGTGTTTCCCACAGACCTATGGTCTTCTTACGGGAGCCCATATGTACATGTACATGTACGTGTATCATTATCAAATTCAATACCGTATTTATACGCATTGATGTGCAAGCCTTTTCTTGCAGAAAATGGAACTAGTCTTGCGTACATGTACACTGTATTCAGGTTCTTCTGCCGGGGAATCATATGGGTAGTGCAGTGGCGGTGATGCCTTTTTATACGCAGGTCATTCTGTGGATGTTGCAGAATTTCATGACTGTCATAAAATTGTCTTGTCTTTCAGAAAATTCAGATGTCCACACCCTAAATCACATTTACATGAGAATTGTAACCAGGTGCGTGCCGCAGATGTTTTTGTTGATTCTGTGTTTATAATTGTTGTCATGGGTTGTCGTGATAAGGTCATCTGGCATCATATTGTAGTGAAATCGTAATCCTGTTGATGTCGATAAAACTTTTGGAAGCAGTTCAATGACTTCAAAGTGTTACAAGTCCACGATTGTCTAAAACAACACAGCAAAGTAGGAACAATAAACATGTATTAAAATGTAAACAAATACATTGCTGAGTCCGACACCTCGTTCCAACAACTACACTGATCCTGAGGATATAAGGGGCAAGGATATCTGGTTGGAGGTACTGAGAGATAAACAAGGCATTCCATAATAATAACATGTTACACGACTTTGGGGGAGTATGAATGATATCCAGTCAAACCTCTTTAGGACGAACATCAAGGGACCGATGGCATTTGCTCTGTGAGTTTGTCTTAACCCTATTTTATAACGAGCGAATACAATTATTTCTCCAATAGAGACACGAATAGATTTCTTCTACAGCGAAAGGGTTCTAAGCCAGACCAAACCATTGACTCGTCTTTTATGAAACAAATGAGTCACTGAACCTTTCTTTAGCAACATGACGGCAACTGAAACAACAACAGAGAAAATACGATACATGTACAGCACATTCTTGCAGGTACAACAAACAGATTGCAGATCGTAATTCTTGCTCTACCGGCACGCACCTTTATTTGGGGAAGTGCAATCTCGCCGCTACTCACAAATCAAACAGCCCAGGCTCGAGTAAACAAATCCAATGGTACGAGATTTTCACGAGACGAGACTGCACCCATTGGCTTGTTTCGTATGAAGCAAACAAGTCACTGAATGCATGAACCTCTCCATAATGGAGATTTTCCCTGATACGCGAATTTATTTTGCATACTAGTACTCGGCCAATGCGTCCTTGAACCTTCCCCTACAGATTGGGAACTGCCAACGATGCTATGCCACTGCAAAATTCAGATTCTACCCTATGATCGGGGCACGGAATGCCGGAAGCAATCATGACCAGTGCCTTACTTGTAACGTACCAATGTACAATGAACATGAGTATTTCGACAACACATCTAAGCCTCAGCAGCAACATACAATGTAAGCCTTACCGTCAAGAAGGTTGTTGTTGTTTATTTTACTTCAAGGTGAACTCGCGTTCTTCGCACACTGTTGGCAAGGGCAAAGAGATAGGAATGGATCTAAATCCGAATAAAATCAGCACACGTTTCCGTAAATGAAAGGGTGAGCATAAGCAAATGAATCGAAGGAAACTGGTCAACTCAGAGATCACCTGTCATTGAGTATTCCGCAAAAGGAGGCCTCGACAGCAGAAAAGCTAAATTTAGAAAAGATATCCTGTCAGCTTTTCCATTATTTATTGTATTCCACCTAAAATCAGCACACTTTTCGTAAATGAAAGAGTCAACACAAGCAAATGAATCAAAGGGAACTGGTCAACTCACCTCTCATTGAGTAATATTCCGTGGAAAGAGGTCCCGAAGCGAAATAAGCCAGGACACGAAATATCCGAAACAGCTCATGCAAGAAACAGTTCCAAAGAAGGTAGGGCCTCGCGCATGCACATCCGAAAACGAACTGCACTGCATGCATGCAACACAATGTCTGCCGTGCACGTGCACAGCACGCGGCTACCACCCGTTGGTAGATCTAATAGTACCGAGCACCTTACGTAGAAACTTACGTAGCCTAAGTGAAGTACCGAGCACCTTACGTAGAAACTTACGTAGCATAGCGGTGTCGTTTTTTCTGCCATGTGAACACAATAATAGAAAAGCTGACAGGATCGCTTTTCTAAATGTACTACCGGGGAGCCCTGAAGTAAACTTGAACCAAGGTCGTGATGAGCGAGGTTAGTGTGAAAAAAATGCATACCTGTTCTTACTGCAAGAGGAAACATCTCAAAGAATTCTTGCCAATGCAATAGGGCTAGCGCTACAACGATAGTTTCTGCAGGTTCGGAGCAGAGCATGCAGGAAGTATAATGCGTCTTGCCTTCTCCGTCATGGTCCGTTCCGAATAGCGCCTCGGGAACGATCCTGATCGTGTGCAGGCATTGCGTCGTGAACCAGAAAGCATTTTTCACGTCGCGACCCACGTGATTTAATTGTTCCTTTTGCCATAAAATTCAAAAACTTACACGCAAAAATTCAGTCACTTTTGCATCAAATGTTGCACCGAAAAATGTTAGTGGCGAAAGGAGAATCTTGTCGTTTGGAGTGACAAGTGCTCACCGCTGCTTTTCCTTGTCAGAGTCACCAATACACTTTGTTCTGCAGCGTTGGGAGTGGTGTTGGAGTAGTAATTGCTGATTACACGTCGAGGAAGGCGAGCTTTCCTGCTCAGATATGAGTTTGGACGTATTTTTGAGCCTGGTCTAGTGGAAAAATTCAAAATTGTCTTTTTCAAGAAAAACCCAAGGGGATGATAGGGGACATGTCCTCAGTGCTAGAAGAGGTGTCCAACTATCTGCAGGTGTATATAATTTGCTAATCGAGGACTTAGCTCGCTGTTATATCAGCGCTTGTTATTTGGCCATGTTATTGTTTTTAGCATTTGACCCCACCATTTTTGTTGATCGCTGGCGGTCAAACATGACGCTGTATTTGACTCCTTATATTTGACGACTGAGGCATCATAATCGTTCGACTTTCGATGGTCTTACTTCGAAGTAGAAATTTTTTCTCCACTTCAAGAAGAAAATTTGAAAGAAATAGGACAAATTAGATGAAGCCAGATGCGAACCTTTACCAGCATGTATCTCAAGCAACCCCATCTACCACCCAGCCATTGTGCTGCAGATGCTGAACCTTCTTGTTGCCACCGCCTTGAACCTAACATTTCCACCTTACCGTGTATACTATTGTATATTATGTTATACTGAAGGGTTAGAGTAGCCCCTAAAGGATCAGTGTATATATTTCATATAATTATGAGCCTCTAGATCCGAACAGGAGACTTATGTCGTTTCGCCCAGTACTGAGAAACAAGCATTTCAAAGATGAGTTTTCCGCATAAAACGCTGTATAATTCGCTCAGTGAAACACCGATGACACTCCGAAAGATGAAGAATTTGTACCTACCCGTAGGTTTTGTACGGAGTGATCTGCTGGGATACAGCAATATCATAGTTTAGCTAACTAAAGATGTTCAGAAATGACATCAGCCCCCTTTTGGGATCTAGGGGCTCAAATTATTGTTTACTATTACTTGGTAGAATGTACTTCGAAGTACCTGTCTGCGAGTAAGAGGTTACATTTATGTATTCATGTGTATCCAATACTGTAGACAGCAAGCTGTTTCGGCCATAAAGGCCTCATCAGTGAAGCTACGAGCTAAAGAGGCCGAGCTACCAGCCATGGTGCAAAGGAGGCACCACAGACATTTTAGGTAGCTCGTCGCTCTAGCGCCAGAGTGCTCAAACTACAAAAAGTAGCGGGCATTGCGCGATGCAGCAGCACTAGACCAGCCTACTGAGAGTGCTCAACAAGGCGAAAGCCGAGGAGCGTGATACCCAATGCTGTAGACAGCAAGCGGTTTCGGCCATAAAGGCCTCATCAGTACAGCTACGAGCTAAATAGGCCGAGCTACCAGCCATGGTGCAAAGGAGGCACCACAGACATTATGTGTATTAATGTGTATCTATTGGTATTCTCTATTTCTTCCAAAGGCAACTGCTGTTTACTGTTGTTTCTTGCTATCGTACAATGCATGATAACCTAGGCAAAGATTATAGCGAGGGCTCTGGGCTTTTATTACCTTGGTGGCCTGTTAGTCATAACTCATACTCGTAACCTATCGGTCCTTTTCTTTTTAGATATCCACATGAATCCATACATCCTGTACACACACCTTGTACACACTCTCTCTCCAACGGTCTCTAGGCTACACTGCAATTGATATACATTAGATCAAATTTTCGGGCAAGGCCCATCATCAGGAATAAGACTTATTCCTGATGATGGGCCTTGCCCGAAAATTTAATCTAATGTATATCAACTGCAGTGTAGCCTAGAGACCGTTAGAGAGAGAGAGACTGTGTACAAGGTGTGTGAACAGGATGTATGGATTCAAGTATTGACTACAGTGGAGTCTCCAAACCTTGAGAAAAGATATCCACATGAGTCTACTTATTCGGCCACTAAAGACATCTATCTACCTACCTGTGCAAGACGGCCCAACTGATGAGTCTGATAACCATGAGCCGTCCATCTTACATTTGTATTGAAACGGTCCCGAATGTTGATATCCAGAGTTGCACAAGAAATATATTCCGGCCGGGAATACTCTAGTAGATGGATACAAGACTTTTCCATTCGGAAGTTGTACGTCAGCCATACATTTTGTGTTTCCTGGAGAAGCTGATAATGGAAGTATAAAATTGAACAATATCGTCCCATTTCGCTGTTGCAAACATATAGGTTCGTTGTACAATGTTTACATATTGCTACTTCGGGCTATCTAGTTCACGCGTGAATAATGTGGGGACAGTAAGAGCGGTGATCCACCATCCCGTGTCATCTTTTCGAAAAAGATATCAACAGCTAAGCCAAGCAAAAGCGTCTGCGCTGAAAATCGAGGACAGAATGGAGGTGTTACCCAAGGCGAATGCCTTCATCATAATTATTTTAACGATCACAAAGACCGGTTCTACGAAGAAATCAACAGCAAAGCCAAGCAACTAGCTTCTGCGCTGAAAATCGACCGAATGTGCTACCCAAGGTGAATCCCTTCATCACATAGAAGGATCACGACAGCCAATTTGCATGCGTTGCTCACAAATCAACTACTGACCAGCTCTTCCTCCTCACCCACAGAAGGGCTTCGTCTTTCGACGATAGAATAAATTATAACTGTGCCTTTTTGGACTTCAAAAGGCGTTTGACAAAGTTGGCCACTTCACTCTTATTGAACGTATTCAGCGCTTTTCTTCTCAACAAAAGGTGCAATGGTTTAAAAGTCTCGAGAAGCGCTCGTTTAAGGTTCTTCTCGATTCAGCATTATCATCCAGTAGCTGTATAAATAGCGGGGTAACCCAGGGCCCTCACCTGGCACCCCTCCTCTTTATTCTTTACAATGACCTCCCTACAACCATCCAACGCAGTAACCCATACCTCTTTACTGACGACGTCACATTGCTCTACGAGCACTTCTCCATCTCCGAAGCAGAAAATCTGCAACAAGTGCAGAAGGACCTGACCAGATGCCAAACGGGGGCAAAGAGTGTTACAAGGCCGATTTGCGGCTGCGAAAATGTCGGTCATCTCCAACTATGACCTGCAAGAAACCTCAGTCATCACAATGGACAGTGAATCAACTATTCAGCGCTTGCGGGGGTCGGTTTGACCTTTGCCTGCTGCGACTTTGCTCCGACTTTGTGGCTGCTCTGGTGAGCGGGGGAGACTTGCGAGGCTGCCGAGCTGCTTAGCTGCTTGGTTGCAATTTTCATCTTCCATTCTTTCGTGAATCGTGAGTCGGTGTGAATTTGTATCTCTCCTCTCTCTCCTTCCATTTCTTTCGTGAGTCGGTGTGGAGGTTATCTCTCCGCGCTCTCCTTCCGTTCTTCCGTGAGTCGATGTAGATTTTTATCTCTCCGCTCTCTCCGCTCCGCTCATAGCTCTGTCGCGCTCCATTGCTTGATAGACTCATGGCTTCTCCTTCTTTGGCCGGTATCGTTCTGGGTTTAGGAGTCGGTTTGGGTTTTCTTTTATCGACCCGTTCCGCTCATCGCTCTGCCGTGCTCCTTTCCGCATGGTTCGGCACGGTGGGGCTTGGCTGTGTGCCATTCTAGCCGCTTCACCATTACTTTGTTCCTATCCTCACTGCACCATCTAACATCTCACATACCAGCCTCGGCTGCCGTTCTGTCGCTGTTCTTCTGCCGTTCCTGTTGTTGCTCCGGCGTCGTGCACTGCTCAGCGCTCGTGTGTGGCGACTTCATACAGTTTGTAACTGACTACCACGGTTCATAGTAGTTTCTCCAATGATACTCGGTTTCTAGACCTTGCGAGTGTTGTTGTGTTAGAGTGGGGAGGCACGTCATGGTTTGCTGTTCCTGTGCAAAGACTAGAAAATGCGTGCGTTGCTTGTGTGTATCCAATGGCAATCCATGCTGGGATTGTTGCCCTGGACGAGAAGGCCAGTGCGCAAACCGTGTGCCAGGGTCACATAAAGCCCGTTTTCAACGAGGTGCTAGTACACGGACTCAGTCCGCTACATGGTGCTCGGGGTGGTAATGCCGACCCTGGAGATGCAGGTGCTAATACTACCGGTAGCACGGCACGGTATTTGCGCTCTCAGGCATCTGCAGTTGAGCCTGCTGAGGCCGGTGAGGGAGCTGGGTCTGCGGATCGTGCTTTTGTTCATCACCGCATTTCTGTGCCGGTGATCTCCAGTGACCCTCAGGTTGTCCGTTCGGATGATGTTGTGACGCACAGCCAATTGAAACTCCGTTTCCTTATGCACCGTGTCCACACCAGCAGCATCAGCCCTCTTCTGAAAGATATAGTAGCCCTCCAACCTCCCAGTAACACCCATGGCAATGACAACTGCAAATACGTTGTTCCGCTAACTCGGCGAACATCTGGCTCAAGCTGACCATTGGTTTCCGCCGTGAAGCTTTGGAACACCCTGCCACAGGAACTCACGGCCACTCGTCGTCCAACCCCGTTTAAAAGATAGCTGAAAGTGTTTTTTCTACTGTTAAAGGGAAACTGACCGCCAAAAATATATATGGCGTATCCGAAGGAGAATTGGCCACTGATTCCGATGAGCTATGTCTCTAGCCGATCAGAGAAGAGGAACCGTGTCAAATTTCCTAAATAACACCTTCTATATTTGGAATTTGGGCTTGATAACGTGCGTACTGCTTAGCTGTCACCATGCTGTGCATGCTCAGCAGTGTAATTGAATGGAAGAAAACAATTACTTTGGTGTTTTGCAGCTCTGTTTCGTTCCCTGACGATAACCAAATCTAGATGTAGGAATCTGTTGAGCAGTAGAGTGACACATGTCTTCCCGAAAGCTGTCCAGGCTGCAGTGGTGATGAAGAAGACACGATCATCACCCCGAGACCGATTGTAGCAAATTGGAAAACTCATGGTGAATTTACTTCCACTCCAAGGCAAGGTCGATGTATGAAGGGTGCTTGTACTGCCTTCCAAAGTGAAGAGGAGATGAACATGGCTTTGCATAGCTGTTCTTCTATGCCAACTTACCTACTCTTGCTGGTACCGTAGTGGCATATTGCAAATTTCGTGGACGAACAACTCTAGTCACTAGTGGCTAGTGAGCAACACTAACAGGTGAGATGATTCAATTCGACAAAAATTGTTTTTGTTTGAGAACTGACAGTGGCAGTCATTAGACTCAGAAGGTGTTTCTCTGCTGCTTCTTTCCCTCCATCGGTAGGGTTGTGATAAAAATGCCACAAAAATGCATTCACAGCACCTTCGCCGTCGGCTAGATTTGTGGCGGGTTGGAAACCTGCATGCGCTCTTTCAGGAGGGCCTCGAATGTCAGGACATTTGGCGCAATCCCGGTGGCCGATCCGGTGGTAGAAAACGCGGCGGTACTGACCAAGCCCGTGAGTTTAGGACTCGCATGGCTACGGGGAGAGTGCATGATGCACTACGTTGCCTCGATGAGGCTATTGCTGGTACTGGACAGCAGGGTGTTTCTACAGATAACGGATGAGATAACGATTGAGGACAACGTTCTGGCTGTGGGCGCGGTACTTCAGAGCAAGCAACTGGACGCAGCGCCCGCGGACAACAGTGCTCTATTGTCCGGGACACTGCCGGTTGTCGGTCCGGTCAGATTTTCTGGAGTCAATGGTCACTTCATCCGGAAAACAGCGATGAATTTAAAGGCGGCCGCGGGTCCATCGGGTATGGATTCCCACTCATGGCATCGGGTGTGCACCGCATTCAAAGGTGCTTCCACAGAGATTTGCGTAGCTTTAGCTGCTTTTGCAAGAGCGCATTGCACAAAGCCAATCTCGGGTGAGACACTACTGCCTTTCACGTCTTGTCGCCTTATTGCTCTTAATAAAAATCCAGGCTTTCGCCCCATTGGGGTTTATGAAGTGATGCGCAGGCTTGTAGTCAAGGCACCGCACTAAATCTCTCGCTCACAGATACAGCACGCCTGCGTTAACACATTCGTGCATCACGCAATCTCTCACTGTTGTGGTCTAATTGATAAACTTAGTGGTTTCGCGGTATCAGAGCCACAGGCTGCGTATTCTGCGTTAGTACATGGGCTGCAAGGTGGTTGGAATTACTTACTTCGCACCACTGCAATAGCTTCCGAGTCACTTGAGCAGCTTGATATTCCTTTGGCAGGTGCTTTGCTCCGTGCCATTACCGGACAGTCGTCCTTTACGGACAATGAGGCTCGTAGTGAATGTTGAGCGTAATGCTTTTTCACCTTCAGTGTTTTCCGTGAATGGGGCCGCTGTGCCGGCATCCACGGCCTTCCTCAGGCGCCTTTGCCTGCTCACAACTCAATCTTTGGGAGGTAGGTATTCGTCGATGATGGGATACTATCGCTGTCGGGTGTCTTTTGCGCTGCTACGTTCCGCTATATTGTGTGTCCGGGGTGCTCGGTCGGCCCGTTACCGTCCAGTTAACATGCTTCGTGAGTTGGCGAAGGTGGTGGGTCGGGTTCCCCTGCCACACCCAACTCGGGTGGGTCATAAATATCAAAAATAAGTAAAGAAGGGGAAGCTTTGCGAAAAGGAATTGTACAAGCCGAAAGCCAAACTCCTACAGTACTCCTTATGAATGACGTAGTGATGGACTAGTTGACTACAAAACAAGTTGTTTCACACGACGTACGTTTCGCCGTATGGTTCGTGACGGCTCATCAGGTGTAAAATTTGAAACTCGGATGTTGAGCCAATAATAAAATGCAGAAAGGAAAAGGAAATATAGATACGAGTTAAGAGTCACTCTCCATCACTGTAACCAGATACTATATGCAGTCAGAAAGTGCAACAACTAGGCACAAAACTGACAGAGTACTGAGACATTCGACGTCCTCACACCTAGCTTCAACACATCTCCGTAGCGCTAACCGACAGCCTTCCCACTTGGAAGGTTCAAGGTTATGGAAAGACCAAAGAGGGGAAGGCAAGCGCAACGACAATGAGCACAAGCTACAGTCCCAACAGAACAAAGAATGTCGATTGTTACTGGACTATAATGAGACCAGTATGATATTTGACTTAGCGGTCTAACTCAACATCTTTTCAGTCCGTTCGCGTGGGGAGTGGAAGCAAACTTTTGAGCTCTGATAGTGATATCTTTTTCTGCAGAAACTGGCTAGAGTGCGTGTAGAATTGTTATAAAGATGTCTAGAATCTGTTCCATTCAGCTGAATGAAGGGTGGTCCTCGAAGGATCATGCCTTTTTCATCAGACTTCTTCTGTCAGGTGGTGTAAGACCTGATGATATCAAGCAGGTGGATCTGAGTGGAAAGCGCGGATTCTGTAGAGTTTCGTTTTCCTGCACTGCCGTTAGGGACGAGGTGTTGTCCAGAGGGTAAGAATTCGAAGGAAAACAACTAGTATTAGTAGTTGGTGATGGAGCAGTTGTGTCTGTGCATATATTTGGTGTGGCGGATGACACCCCACTGTCCGCCATTACGTCCGCGATGGAGAAATTTGGATCCGTCATTGGCGTTCCGAAGCGGGAAACAAAGGCTGTGGCAGGCTGCACCTTCACAACTGGTACTACATTCGTAAACTTAGTGCCAACAGCTATCGTACCCTCCACCATCATGTTGTCTGAGTCCCGTCAGAAACTGCTCGGTTGGCCCAGGGGTCAAGTTCCCACGTGCTACAAGTGTGGCTCCAGTACTCATATCACCAAACTCTGCACCCTCAACCAGGCCAGGCCAGGAGGCCCCGTCCGTACGCTGATGCAGCAGCCAGCGCGGTGAAGGGTACTCAGGGCCAGGCGCAGGGGCCACTGGATGACACAGTGGGGGCAAATTCGGAACCAACAGTGAGTACAAGCCAGTCAGCAAGCAGTACAGCTTCAGCACCTGAAACTGGGACACCTCAAGTTTCTTCACCTAGTCAGGAATCAGCCAAACCAGACCAGCTTAACAAGGAGCTGGGAACTGCTCACTGCCCTCCAGATGACAAGGAAGGCTTTACGGTGGCCAAGGGACGCAAAACCTTCAGAGTGCCAAAAAAACTTGATGACTTTTCAGGAAATGAGCTACTGACCGACTCGGACATGGAATAGGAGGACATGGGTAACAACGGGAGCAACGACCGGCATATGACAGTTGGCGAACTCACCATATCGTATTAGATCATGACCAGTGTAGCTTTCTTAAGTGTCTGTAGCCTTAGGAGAAAAGTAGCAGAAATTGAAGACTTTATCTCAACCCGTGGAGTATACATCCTAGGCGTTGCGGAAACTTGGCTGTCAGCCGATGTAACAGACGGAGAAGTAAACATTCCTCATTTCAGTGTGTTCCGCAAAGATCGGGAAGGCAGGCAAGGAGGTGGTGTTGCCTTCTACTGTCATACGTCCTTGCAAGTCCGTGGAAGACCTGACCTTGAGTGTGAGCTGGAGATGCTGTGGCTGGAGATTCTAGCCCCAGGTCGACCAGGCAAAGAGACGGTCTTACTGGGCTGCTGCTATCGACCACCTAATGAATCTGCGGGCTACTGGGATGGGCTGGAGTCAAACCTAGGGACTGCCTGCAGTGGACCGCAGACCAGAACTGTGCTAGTAGGAGACGTCAACGTAAACTTTAATGATGCCCACGCTGTGACTCCTTTGCATCATGTGCTCAACCAGTTTAACCTTCGCGCCCACGTCACATCTCCTACCCGAGTGACCAGCAGTACTGCCACACTACTGGATCTATTCTTGTCTACCACCCCGATCCAGGGTGGTTGCGAGACTATACATTTGGATATCAGTGACCACTCTGCAATACTTCCCAGGCTGCTAATTTCAGCAAGTCACCACTTGAAGGGACAGCATCTGCGCAAGACTCGCTGTTTGCACAAAGTGGATTGGAATATGTTTACATGTGACCTGGAGAAGACGCTAACTACCTGTGACTCTGTCTGTGTGGATGCGCTTTTTATACATTTGGATATCAGTGACCACTCTGCAATACTTGCCAGGCTGCCAATTTCAGCAAGTCACCGCTTGAAGGGACAGCATCTGCGCAAGACTCGCTGTTTGCACAAAGTGGATTGGAATATGTTTACATGTGACCTGGAGAAGACGCTAACTACCTGTGACTCCGTCTGTGTGGATGTGCTTGCGTCGTCACTCACTGCGGGAATTCAGACCACTCTAGATAAACATGCTCCACTTCGGGAACGGCGCCGCAAATCTCGACGTCCTTGCCCCTGGATTACAGATTAGTTAGTGGCAAGTGTTCGTGAACGGAACCGGGTGCATCGTCTTTGGCTCCGAGACAAAACCGATCAGAACCTTCAAGAAGCACACCGATCAGCTCGCTCCAAAGCACGGAAGTTGAACAGGAGTCTGCGCAACTTGTACTTCACTAAGAGATGTGAAACATCAGATCAACGGCAGCTTTGGGCTGTCATGAACGATGTCACAGGCCGACAGAAGACACGGAAAGAACCTGAAGCGCCTCTTGAGTCACTCAGTAAATTGTTTGGAGACATTGTGCATGACCCTATGCGGCCACCTGAGCTGCATATACCACATGGTCCAGCCTCTGCATCTAGCTTCTCAACATTTCAGCCGGTAAGCGTGTCTGATGTTGCACAATGCTTGCAAACTGTGAGTCCTCACAAAGCATCTGGGAGTGACGACATTCCTGGAATTGTACTGCAGCAGTGTTCAGACGTCCTGGCACCTCCATTTACCACCCTAGTCAATGCATCCTTGACATCAGGTACTGTGCCAGTGTGTTTTAAAACATCACACATTAGTCCACTGTTCAAGAGTGGCGATGCAACATCCCCTACTAACTATAGACCAGTGTCATTGCTCCCTATTCTGTCCCAGATTTTGGAGTTCTTTCTAAAGAAGCAACTCACAGGATACCTCACGCAACATAGCATATTACCTAGCAGTCAGTTTGCCTACAGGATAATGCACTCTACCTAAGATGCATTAGTTCTAGCCGCCAACCGTTGGCTGTTGGCCAAACAAGAGCGAAAATACACAGTTATTGTGATGATTGACATGTTGCTTTTTTCTACAAAATCCACATATCTCCAGAACAATCCACAGCTACCTGATGAATTGAGCAGTCCCTGAGGGAAATCATCCAGCAAATTATATTTGAAGGTCGCGAGACGCGAGTCGCACTGGCAGGAGATCTACACGCGTATTGTGAAATTATTTTCTAAGGCCCAACCATTGATTCAAGAGCGGACTTCGTTCTCTTCTTTCTGGAAGTGCGAATACCAGTCGACATTGAATTCTTTCTCTTTCTGCGAGTACTGCCTTCCCCTTCAATAGATAAGAAAGAACGAGTGAAGAGGGACACGAGCAGCAGGTTCTAAGTAGGTCGCCAGAAATTTGGCATAAAAGCGGGAAGATATTTCCCACAACGATTGATTGCCCAAACATCAACCCTACCGAAAAATGTACTGAAAATCTACACTTGTCAAAAGATGCGCGCGCAGAGGGTGGGAGCCAACTTGAATCCTACTTATGGAGCAGCACAAGTTCTACATCTTCTCCATGATAAACCTATATTGTCGACATAAGTTTTTTTATTTTGAAAAGTCTAGACTTCGATTTTTTTTCAAGTTCATGACAATTCTATGTCTCAATTTTAGGGAAATCTCTAACTCCCTATCCACTGATGGTTCTGGCCTAAGCTGATAAAAGAAAATTGGCATGTTATCATAAATGAAAGGCGTCCATTTGATTTCAACTAACTCTCCAGCACATTGGTTCCACCCCATTACCTAGTGTGTTCTTATCTTTGCATATAACGACGGATTGATAATCACAGGTTGCCGTCTCAGGGTAACATCCAGTTGCTAGGTAAGCAGTCACCGTTCTCCCTAGCAATAGTTCCATGTGTGCTCGGTAGGCCTGGAAACACTCATTGATGTCGTTAGTAGTAATTAACTTTAAAGTCACTGTGATGTCTGTGCACGTTTTGCTGGCTACAGTAGAGGACGCAACAGACCATGAACTGTCGCTGATCAAGTATTCACCATTGGTAGTGTTGCAGTTGAATTCAGCTGCATGAGCAGAATATACACAGTGAGAAAGTAATTTGGCGTTACAACAGCGTTCTGCATTAAAATTATTCCCGTAGCTATGGCGCTAGTCAGGGTCCACACGACGTTAATTATAAGTAAGTGGATGGCGGGGAGGGCCTTATGGCTTGTTAGTTGTCGACAGGTTAGCCTGAGGGCCGTGGGTTCGAGGGCTAACCTGAATTTCATTGACTTATGCCTGTGTACCCTTATATTGGGTAGTTGTGTTGTTTGTGGGCAGAGAGATTTATTGTGGCATGATAGAACATTTTCTTCTGGCAACTCAACAGCACTGAGGTTTAATAAAATGAGAAAATAAGCAAAGGAAATTATGAGCTCTTATTGTGAGCTTCATTCATATTCTTAGCTTCTGGAGCGGTTTACGGGCTTCGAGAAAAATCGTTTAGGAGACATGACTGTTGTGAACCCTCTGGAACGAACGACCCCACACGTCACGAGGACTACTATTTATTCTCAACAGTATATTTCAATTCATCGAATAATTAACAATGAACACTAATACCACCAGCTATTTATAGCATGCAAAACAGCGTACATGCAAAACATACGCATATAACATACGCATTATATAACGGGAAATAACAGCGTATACAGCAAAACACACACAGCGCATATAGCGTATGCCATGCAGCAACATCAGAGGTAGGGCGGAGTCGAAATACAACATTGCAACGAATACAATGCCATAAGCGCGAAGGCCTTTCCCACTTGAGAACTGGTGGTTTGCAACATTCTTCCCACCAAAGGGCTTCTCACCGCCGTACAGCAATGCACACAAGTCAAAAACGATCTGGGGCTCTGACTACGCGCCCAGAACGCGTCATCTCCTGCTGCCGTGGTGGTGGTAACGGTGCTGACGGTTCATACGCTGGCTGCTGAGGAACGATAGCAGGTTGAGCGGCATCGGCAAGCCCAGGAGCCACGTCCTGTGACGATACTTCTAATGGCACTAATCTCTGGATTGGCCTCAACAGGGTACTGGTATTCAACTTAACCTTGGCAACACGACGCTTACCATCTCAACCAGGGAATAACTCGATGATCCGTCCCAAACGCCAGAACTGCTTGCGCTTGGTATCATCGAGAACAAAGACACCATCACCCACAGCTAAAGGGCGTGACATGGTCTGTTGGTGCTTGTTCAGCTGACTTAGGTACTCCACCTCCCAACGATTCTTGACATGCTTCAGTGTCCGACTGAGGTAACGCAATCTCGCTGATATCTGCGTAGCGTCCGGGGTACCTGCTGGCTTCTCTGACGACATCCAGATGTTACCCATCATCATTGCAGGGGTTACTGGTGGCTCATCCAGGCTATCAGACACATAAGTTAGCGGACGACTATTCACCACTGCTTCAACCTCATACAAGAGGGTCTCAAGCTCCTGGCCCTTCAGAAACGCTGTTCCCATTTCCTTTTTCAAGGCACTCTTCACTGTACCAACCATTTGCTCATAGAAGCCTCCATGCCATGGTTCAGCTGCAGGATTGAACATCCATGGCACGCTCAGTTTGTCAGATGCCACCTTGAACGTTGTAGCGTTGTAAGACCTGATCCGAGACGGCAAACTACGTCTCGCGACAAACTTCCGAAATGCTATCAAGAATGACTCAGTACTTAAACTTTCGACCACCTCCAACTGCTCTGGTGGTGGCACACACAAACAATGCTATCCATACCTTCGGAGATGACTCACCGCGGCGCACGTACAACGGACCAGCATAGTCGATGCCAGTAGTTGCGAACGGCCTCTCGTGAACAACTCGGTCTTCTGGCAGCGGCGGGCAGACTTTTGAGGCAGCTTTAGCCTTGTAGTGGCGGCATGTAACACATCGCTGAGTAATGTTGCGTAGCGCTCGTCCACCACCGATAATCCAGAATTTCTGACGAATGAACGACAAGACTCCTTCTACACCTTGGTGCATCCTTTCATCATGCATTTTCTCCAACAGCAACTCGGTCGGATGATGTTTGCCTAACAGGACTGGGTGCTTGGCCCCATACGCCAACTCGCTGTGCTGAAGTCGTCCCCCGGTTCTGAGCACTCCATGCTCATCCAGAAACGGTGCAAGCTGATACACCTTCGACCCAGGCTTCACTGGTTGACCTGGCTTGATCAGCTCAAGATCCTCAGCGAAACATGCGGCTTGAACGATGCGGTACAATACGTTGTCTGCTGCAAAATAGAGTTCAGCACGAGGCTCAGTGTGCTTCCACTGCAACATCCGAGTCACCATGCCCTGTGCCCTCGACCACTTACTGAATCGGAGCCACCATTCCTTATCAGATTCTCGACGACAGGTGGTGGCTGACACTCGTACTTTCACACTTGACTCATCTGTAGCTGCGGTTGAGGATGTGGTGGGCCAGTCATTGGGCTCCGTGATCCAGGTTGGTCTGCCCCTCCAGAACGACTACGGATCTGCTGTGCACTACTCTCACGCGACAGTAAATCTGCTGGGTTGTGAAATCCCGGGCAATGGTTCCACACAATGCCGACCTTCTTCGATATCTCTTGGACTTGACTGACGCGGTTAGCCACAAATGTTTTCGATTTGTACGATGGATTACTGATCCAATGAACGGCAGTGAGACTGTCAGTCCAGCCATAAACTTGCGTGACGGTCACACGCAGCTCCTTCACCACAAACTCAGCGTAGCGAGCCGCTAGACATACTGCTTGTAACTCAAGGCGGGCTAACGTGGGCGGAGACATGGGTGCCACTTTGGCCTTGGCAAATACCAAGTGCGACTGTCCATTGACGACTGCATACAAACAACATCCAAACGCTTTCTCACTGGCATCGGCGAAGGCATGAAGCGCAATCGGCGTGCCAAGATTGCAGCAAATCCAACGTAGTATGTCAATGCTCACCACTTCGCCCAACTCTCCCCACCATTGCGCACATGCGGCTGCGATGCCATCAGGCAACTTATCATCCCAGTCGCCTCCGACTTTCCAGGCTTGCTGTAGCAGTATCTTTCCCGGCACAACTGCCGGTGCTGCTAGACCTAGCGGATCAAACACTGACGCAACACACTTGAGGAGGGATCCGGTTCTGTAAAGGAACAATAAGTCAAACAAATATACCGTGGCACAAACTATGACACTATGGACATCCAGGTGCAAACAAACACAAGAAGCTGCTACTCGAACAATTTCAAACTAATAATGCTGTCTTATTGATCACACATATTAGGCGTATGAATACGTTGAAAAACAGCTTCTAACACGCTCAATTGCAACTGATAATCATTAAGAGCACTGCACAAAACAGAAAAAGAAGAATCAGAATAAACCCTGCAACAATCAGGACAAGATACAAGATGCTTATACACTGATGATTTCCTACGAGCAAACACGCGCTCCCACTCACACGTACTCACACAACCATTCTCGCTCTCACACTCACCGAACTCACTGGCCGCATCTTCCTCGACGACGTCCTGCTTCAGATTAATCAAGTCCCGTCTTGAAGTCAATCATTGTTTGGACAGCGTTACTAGCAACACTCACTCATCGCCTGAAGGTGTTCAGGATTGGAGAAGTACATCGGCAGAAGGTCCTGGTCTTTCTCTGGTGGTGCATATATGTAGGACTCAGTATAGAGTCCATGCACTATATGATGTCCAGCACCCTATATAGAGTCCATTGGTCCAAAATTCACTATACAGAGTCCAGGAGTCCACTCAGTTTTGATCAGCTTCATCCTGCCGCGCAATCCCCTTTAAGGAGTACACTTTTTCTACAAGTCCCCTATTCACGGTCCAGGAGTCCAGTTTATCCAGTCACGCCGTCCTGTGTGTTGTGCCCCGAAATAGAACACATTTTAAAAAAATGTCAGTTTTGCTTGCCTCGTGGCAGCGCATTCCTTTCTTCACTTCAGCCATGGCTGCCAATTCTGCTGTGCAGTTGCTGACAGTAATCTGTCTCGAGCTAACCAAGGAGGATAAGGAAACGTTCAAAATCAAATCTGGAAAGCGTCCTGTGGTTCTCTGAAGACGTTTCATCAGTGCGCGGGGTGAAAGCAGAAATTGCAGAACGAGAAAAGTTCAGCACAGTTCAAATCTGACGAGTCAGGTACACTGACGCTCTCTTTCGTTCGACGCCACAAGGATCCCCTGTTTGGCTGGCCATTGCTGCCAGTAAGACGTTTGAACGGTTTCAACAGAGCGAGGGATGAAAGCAGAAAGCGGAGAAAGAGAAATGTTCAGCACAGTTGCAATCTGACGAGTCAGATACACTGACACTCTCTTTCGTTCGACGCCACAAGGATACCCCTGTTTGACTGGACAAGAGCTGCCTGTACCACCGTGTCAAAAGGCTGTCCAACTACATGGCAGGACGATGACTGAGGTAAGGAAGCTTTTACTCGCTTCGATTGGTCTGCTGTTCTGTCGTTATGCTTGAATTTTTTTCTATTTTCAAGGAGCGTATCGCGTTTGTTTGATGTTGCTTGAATGAATGCCCTAAAAGTAATCAACCACTTCGTAATAGTCCTCAAGGACTGCAAGGACTTTGCATCAATCATATATGATCGTCTAGCTATCATCAATTTTTATTTCATGAGAAATGTATTTTTATCCCTGTGATAATTATGTGAACTCCACGACACTCTTCCTGTAGTATGATGTCGAATACAATGGGATCCACAAACGCAGTGCCAGTGTACTAGTAGTAGTAGGACTAGGAGGATTGCTTGTATGCCAATGACAAGAAAAAGCTTCTCAAGCTAATACTCGTATTCCCTGAAGTAACCGTTTTGATGTCACGAACATGACATTGTGTCAGTGGAACTGCCTCGTGACAACAAATCATTGCATTTCCATTCTGGGGAAGACTGACTGACAGCAACGCTGTACAGATTGTTCAAATCATCTCATTTCAATTTAGTTGCAGTGAAGTGAAACACTGTGTACACTACATGTATGTTGGTGTGTCTGTGCGTTTTGAGTGTGCACAAACGATCTTATTCCTCGTATTACTAATAGATTATTGTACCCACCATCACCTGTTCACAGGTCTTTGAGTGGATTGATTTTCATTGAGCATCACATTCGTTGAGAACTTGGTAGTTGTGTGCTCCCATGCATCATTACGGTAATAAGCGTATCCTTGTGCTATCTATTTGTTGCAGGTGTGCTGATCTTCAGAAGCTTGCGGAACTGAGTGCTGCTGAACATTTGCATGGCCATGAGCAATGGTGAAGCTTGATATTGCACTCTCAGCATGTGCTAGTATTATGCTGACCACTGCACTATGTTACTCTCTTACACTACTACGTGTATGTAAACGTGCGTGTACCCGTCCCCGTACGCATTCGTTTCGTATAATTATTTGTTATCCCTCTTGACTTTACACGTAAATGGGTGGACGTTTGCATGGCTGTTGGATTTGCGTGTGTATTGTGTCTCTACTCTTTTCTTGGTGTTTTCTTGGCGTTGTATAAGTGTGTGTGTGTGTGTGTGCGCGACCGCGCGCACAATAATTTGAAAACAAATGATTAATCCTGGGCTCTCTATTATTCTCTTTCGATTCTAGGTTTTTTTTAGGTATTTTCTTGGCGTTGTGTGGGTGTGTGCATGTGTGTGTGCGTGCACAATAATTTGGCAACACTACATGATTGAGATATTGTAATTTGCAGCGTCTGCGAAGAGACCACTTGATTTGAGGATGGTGTTTGTAGGGTTTTTCATGTAATGACGTGGCTGCAGTGGCGCCTAAATACATATTTTTATCTTGAGAAGTGAATGATGTAAAGGATTAAAGGGAGAGGCCGTTTTCTGGTTAATATTCACTGCTTACAGCAGATCCTATGTCTATTTTCGAACTCGATAGGGGATGCCTAATTGGCTGGACTTTATACAGGGGTGTTGTCCACATAAAGACTCTTTAGGCCAAACTAAAGAAGGTGTGTGGTTCGACTCACCCGACCGACCGTACAATTTCAGCCCGACCGTAACTTTTTTTCGGCGGGCTGTCGTGTGACTGACGTACGTGGACTGAACACGTCCACGTCTACGTGCTGTGCGGCGTGAGTCTGCGGACGCAGGCGGCTCCTTTTGGACTTGACTTGTAGTTGTACTGCAGTGCAGTGCAGTGAGTGGTACGACTGCTGCCTTGTGCTGGTAGTAGAGTCTACTCGATACGCGTATACAGTGTATTTACATGTACTAAAAATATATATTAAAAAAAAAAAAATCCGCCCGCCCGCCCGTAAAAAAATGTCCATGTTAGTCGAACCACACACCTTCTTTAGTTTGGCCTTATAGTGGATTTCAATGTTTGGACTCCGTACAGTTGATTTTGGACCAATGGACTCTATATAGGGGTGAAGCCAAATGGCTGGACTCTATACAGGGAGTGATGTCCATCGAAACTTTGAGCTCACAGTTGATTCGAAGTTTGGACTCTGTACAGTGGATTTTGGACCAATGGACTCCATATAGGGGTTGGACATCATATAGGGGCTGGACGCTCTACTGAGTCCAACATATACACCAGTGCGAGTCCATCCCGCCAGGATCTCTTCGTACCCTTCGCGGATCGTAGGACCCGCCTGGATCTGGCCCTGGGGCTCCGTCTGCCAACTAAACGAACCTGCGCCGAACGATCTCGCCCTGTCTCACAAGGAAGTGCCCTTTGGAACGTCCTACTGGATGCAGTCAGAGTACTGTCGTCTCTCAGCAGCTTCAAAGCAGCCGTCGTACCGGATACTCGACGATCCTCCTGATGTTACAATATAAACCTAACCTGAGACAGCTTCCTGTATTTGATTGATTTTCATTGTTTTCCATTGTCATTTGCCATGGCGACCCCCGTAAGTCCGTAACTGGTAGGGCAGGTTTTGGCCTGAAAAAAATCCTCCCGATGTTAGTAGCAAGTAGCCTCGGGAGTGTCTTATAAGCCGGGTTACAGAACTGTCGGCTTAACTTGTAGTTTTAGTAATTCTTCGCCCTTCCCTGAGATGTCTACCCCTCTCTCTTCTTTTCCATTATTTACTCCACAACCCTCCTTCCCCTGTAACACAATAGCATATTCGCTGTCTTTTCATTGAGCATTTGTGCTCGATTGGATTTTCGAAACCAAATTAAGTATGCATAGATTATGATAAAAACAGTTTTTTTTACTGGAGCCACGTAAACCCGTCATGTGTGAGCCATGAATAAGGGGAGTGGTGGCGTGGTCTGGGATGCTCTGCTGCCCTTGCGTCTCGGCATCATCACAACCAGGCGCTCCAATAGCATAGAGAGAAAGAGAGGGAGAGAGAGAGAGACATAGACAGAGAGAGAGAGAGAGAGAGAGAGAGAGAGAGAGAGAGAGAGAGAGAGAAAGAGAAAGAGAGATAGATAGATAGATAGATAGATAGATAGATAGATAGATAGATAGATAGATAGATAGATAGAGAGAGAGAGAGAGAGAGAGAGAGAGAGAGAGAGAGAGAGAGAGAGAGAGAGAGAGAGAGAGAGAGAGGAGAGAGGATAGAGAGAGAGAGATAGAGAGAGAGAGCGGGGAGGGTTGGGGAGCAAGACAACTAAATAAGAGAACTAAATAAAGTATATAAATAAAAAAAAAAGAGAGAGAGAGAGGGGGAGAGAGCGAGCGGGTAGGGTTGGGGGCAAGAGAGGGGGACAGAACTAAATAAAGTATAATTATAATAATGCGTAAGGGGTGCACATTCAGATCCAGAGAAAAGAGTAAGCAGGGCACGAGGCGTATGGCAATATGCAGCAGTGTGTGGGCAGATGTGCATACATCTTACAAAGTGTCAGTGGCCCAGTGCCATTGCTGGGCACGGAGGTGCCGGAAGACAGACACTTTGAAACTTTGCAGCCGTTTCCGGTCAGGTGGCTGGCTGAGGACGGCGGGTGGCAGGCTATTCCATACAGGGACAGCACAGGCGGGGAAAGCTCTACGGCAACTTGCTCGGCTATTGACAGGTAGCCCTGTCTCAACCTGGTAGTTATGCATGTCGAGACGGACGAGAGAGAGACGAGTGGGGCGAATATCTGTCCGAGTCAATGAGCTGCACCTTCCAATCGCTGGATGAATCAGCTTCAGCCTTTCGTGATAACGCCCTGTTGGCAGTGAACAAGCTGTGTTCACTACAGCCCTGCCGCAGCCAGCAACCCCTGAAACCGAAACCCTCCCCGTGGTGTACACCGGCGCTAACACATCAATCACGTGCCTCCATGGTTGCAGGGCGTCTTACTTGCGGAAGAGAATAGGCCCATCTTTTCTCGCCTGATGTCGCCTTTTGTCCATGTAACCGCCTTCGTTATTCATATGTTGGCCTATTTAATATTGGCATGCTCTGCGGATTTGTAGGCATGCTAGGCAGTTTTTAATAATATTATTCTGCAAAGTATTTTGTAGGTGCGTGACTACTACGTCATGTACTACAATTGGTACATGACTTAATAATAGCCGTTGGGCATGGTACAATAATCTTTTCTTCTTCTTTTTTATTTTGTTTTATCAATGGCGTTTCTTTTACCTCGAATGGTTTACAATCTGTATCACAATTATTTGTGGGTTCAGCAATAAAGGATGTACTAGCGCTAACACATTTCTTCCATCATGGCAAACAGTACCGAGCAGCAAGAAGCGAAGGAACGCTGCTTAAAGGGAAACTGAACGCCAACAATAAGTATGGCTTATCCGAAGGAGAATTGGGCACTGATTCCGATAAGCTATGTCTCAAGCCGATCAGAGAAGAGGAACTGTGTCAAATTTCATAAATAACACCTCCCATATTTGGAAATTCGGCGTGATGACGTGCGTACTGCTTAGCTGTCACCATGCTGTGCATGCTCAGCAGTGTAATTGAATGGAAGAAAACAATTACTTTGGTGTTTTGCAGGTCTATTTCGTTCCCTGACGGTAACCAAATCTAGATGTAGGAATCTGTTGAGCAGGAGAGTGACACATGTCTTCCCGAAGGCTGTCCAGCCTGCAGTGGTGATGAAGAAGACACGAACACCCCAAGATCGATTGTAGCGAATTGGAAAACTCATGGTGAATTTGCTTCCACTCCAAGGCAATGTCGAGGTATGAAGGGTGCTTGTACTGCCTTCCAAAGTGAAGCGGAGATGAACATGGCTTTGCATAGCTGTTGTTCTACGGCAACTTACCTACTCTTGCTGGTACCGTAGTGGTATATTGCAAATTTCGTGGACAAACAATTCGAGTCACTAGTGGCTAATGAGCAACACTAACAGGTGAGATTTTTCAATTTGACAAAAGTTGTTCTTGTTTGAGAACAGATGGTGGCAGTCATTCGACTCAGTAGGTGTCTCTCTGCGGCTTCTTCCCTTCATCGATAGGGTTGTGCTTGAACTTGAAGTCGAAATAAATAGGACATGTTAAACAAAATCTGATCATGTAATTCGAATTTCAATTTCAAAGTATGTGTACATCAAATCACAAAAATTTCAATATGGTGCTGTGCACTGAAAAAGACTAGGAGCTGGCAGCAATGGAAAGGGTAGAAACGAAACTAGTAAAGTAGAGTATTCATAAGGCAGAGGGAGTTGAAAACGGGAGACGAGTAGTGAGCATTTCAGTTCAAAGTAGTGTCAATAGATAGCATCGTGTTGCATATGTTGTGAATATTGTGCGAATCTAATGATTGGCAGAGGGTAGTGATTAAGCAGAGTATTGTTACAATACGAGGTACTTTGTGAGCAGATAGCAATCAATATCACGACATGGTTTAGACAGGAACTCATAAATGTCAAGAAATTGATAATCCAAAATTATAATTATTATCCCCTGAGTAGTATTATTATTATGGTGTTCTCCTGTGTTTACATGCAGAGCCTTGACGTTGCTGGACGAGCGACAATATAAATTACATAAACTTGTAGCTCATAATGTGGGATGACTGCCGTGTTGCATTGCCAACGCACACCCATCCTGTGTCAGTGCAGCCATCCAGCAACTTGTACTCCCCGGACCAGATGCCGCTGCAGCTGAACACCATGCCGATGGAAAGCCAGGAGTTGATGGCGAAGCATTCTGGTCTGCACAGTACAAGGCAAAGAACAATTATGAATTATAACGCACTGTAATCCTTCCCACACGTCTTTGTAAAAACAAACAAACAGTGCCATTATCACAACACTTGATCAAGCATCTTGATGGAGGTATTTTCCATTGTGCTAGCCCAGCATCTGCACCAGGAAGTCCATGTACACTTACAAGTATCTTGTGTGTGTGTGTGTGTTTGTGCGTGTGTGTGTTTGTGTATCCGTCTGTGCACACGTGTGTGTGTGGGGGGGGGGGGTAGACGCATATGTGTATGGGTAGGAGTGTGTGTGGGGGGGGGGGGGTCACGCACATGTGTATGGATAGGCGCGCTGCATGCGTGTGTCTGTGGGATGGGGTGGGGGTGCACGCACATGTGAACATGTGTGCGCGCAATATAGAATGTGTGTATTGTGTTCGTTGAACACAGGGAGTCCTCCTGATTCCATAAACTTTGTGATCATTGTGATTTCATGTGCTTTGAAGTTGAAATTCGCAATACATGTACTGATGCTTGATTAGATTTATGTTCCACATGTTCTATTTATTTTATTTTACTTCAAGCACTTGTACTATCAAGCACAACCCTACCAATGAAGGGAAAGAAGCAGCAGAGACACCTACTGAGTCAAATGACTGCCACCGTCTGTTCTCAAACAAGAACAATTTTTGTCAAATTGAAAAATCTCACCTGTTAGTGTTGCTCACTAGCCACTAGTGACTCGAGTTGATCGTCCACGAAATTTTCAATATGCCACTACGGAACCAGCAAGAGTAGGTAAGTTAGCGTAGAGCAACAGCTATGCAAAGCCATGTTCATCTCCGCTTCATTTTGGAAGGCAGTACAAGCACCCTTCATACCTCGACATTGCCTTGGAGTGGAAGCAAATTCACCATGAGTTCTCCAATTCGCTACAATCGATCTTGGGGTGTTCGTGTCTTCTTCATCACCACTGCAGGCTGGACAGCCTTCGGGAAGACATGTGTCACTCTCCTGCTCAACAGATTCCTACATCTAGATTTGGGTACCGTCAGGGAACGAAATAGAGCTGCAAAAACCAAAGTAATTGTTTTCTTCCATTCAATTACACTGCTGAGCATGCACAGCATGGTGACAGCTAAGCAGTACGCACGTCATCAAGCCCAATTTCCAAATATGGAAGGTGTTATTTATGAAATTTGACACGGTTCCTCTTCTCTGATCGGCTCGAGACATAGCTCATCGGAATCAGTGCCCAATTCTCCCTTGGATAAGCCATACTTATTTTTGGCGTTCAGTTTCCCTTTAACAAGCGCCTAAAGAACCAATATTTTGTTAGGGAGTTTTCAGACTGCCGAAATGATCCTTGCCCCCAAAGGAAACTGCTTAACAAACTCCTTGGGCGGAACACCATTCCAACACCTCTCAAAGCCGAAGTTTCCAGCCTCATCAACTTCTTTGGATCAGTCCATGGACAGGCTTCTTAAGAAGATTTTCCTTTTCAAATCCACCGGATCCGACGAACTCCCATCCCTTACTTTGAAGATCTGTGCAGAATAACTAGCCGGTCCCCTCTGTCTTATTTGCAACGAATCACTCTCCCTTCATTCCTTTCCAGACATCTATAAATTAGTGTGTGTATTTCCCCTCTTCAAGAAAGGCAATCCAGAATGCCCCTCTAACTATCGTCCCATATTATTCTCTACTCCACATCGTATCCAAGCTTCTAGAAAACATCATCCTTCATCAAGTGCAGCGCTCTATCAACACCCATCCAGAGCTCAACATGCTTCCTCCCCAACAGGTAGACTACCGCTCCGATCAATCCACAGAAGATGCACTTTCACTGGCGATATAAAGTGGCAATAGCGCTCGAATGACGGTCAGTTCACTGGAGTACTATTCTTGGACACGAGCAGGGGCTTTCGACCAGGTCCAGCATCAGCCACTGATCAACGGCCTCTACTCCTGCGGTATTTGTGGCACAGCACTATCTTGGTTCGCTTCCTATCTAAGCGCTTGTCCACAGACAGTGACGAACCCCTCCACTAAAGTTTCCGGCAGCTCCGTAACTAGTAGCACCACAAGGCTCTTTTCAATATCTACACAAGACACATAACAGACGTCACACCAACTCACATTATACTCTACGGCGACTATATAGGACTCTACACATCGAGCAGCTGCATCAAAACGATATAGAACCGACTACCAGAGAGCTTCGATGCGGTTAAATCACACCTCACGGAACTGGGCCTCCTACTGGACCCCGACAAGACGCAATTATTGTTTGTTTGTTTGTATACTTAATTTGAATTGGCTTATCCAAACTAGCATAAGTGCTCAATGACAAGGCAGCGAATATGTTATTATGTTACAGGGAAGGAAGGTTGGGGAGAAGATAAGGAGAAAAAGAGAGAATGATAGATATCTCAATGAAGACGGAAGAATTATCAAAACTCCAAGAAAGCCAGCGACCGACAGTTCTGTAACCCGCCTAATAAACTAAGTACTTTTTTTAAGGCGTGTACTGGACTGTCATTAAGCTGAAACAGAAAAATAATAATAATAAGGCTCCCATTTTGATAGTCCAGGGGATTGCCCACGCCTGAAAAGAGAAAAAATAGAGAAAATATTTATTTATGGTTTATTTGAATTCGGATAGCTCAACAGTACAGAAGTACAACTACAAAGAGTACCGAATAGAAAGCCCCGAGAACGGAAAACCAAAAAAACTAAACAAAAACAGCAACATCAATTTACTGATTATGCACATTGCTTGAAAGCAAATCACAACAATGATTAAGAGTTAAGTCTTTTAGCCAAATAGCCAATCTGACGCGGAAATCTGCGATAGTAGTGCAGGACTTTAGGTCGTCTGGCAAATATTTCCAAACAACAGCCAATTTATTTGAAAAGGACGGAAACTTAGACATAGATCTATAGCGATTGATACTCATGTTATTATTTGTTGAGCCGAGAGTAGTTCGGGTAGACGTACAGATGGGAAGGAGGCACTGCAAGCAAAAAGCCGGCTTAATACACTATCAGTGGAAAATGAATACAAGGAACAAAAATACTGATCGATATTGGAAAGAGGAAACATTGAGATGGTGAAGAAGTGGCGTGATATTAGCTTGGGGTGATGCGCCACAAGCAACTCGTACAGCGCGCCGGTGGAGTGCGGCTAGCTTGTTTCTATTTTTAACGGATGTTAACCCTTTAAGAGCCACAGGAAATTTTCAAAAATCTGCATTTTTTCATGTTCCTCGGATCATAGCTTCAGTTCTACTCACTCAATCCTCACAATCTAGGGCTTCCTGGAACGGTCTCCGCGAGAGGAAGAGAATGAGGTCGATCATGATAGCCAGCACACCGTCTATCCAGCGCTAGATCGCAGCGACAGTACGAAAAATGCCCCAAATGCGTCCAATTGCGTCCCGCTCCAGATATTTCATTCTACTCGATCATGGAGTTCCAATTATTTTGCTGTGTACTCTTGACAATATCAATTAACGAACGGTATACAGGGAGAGCATATTGTAGATCAGGCTGAATAACACCGACAACGAAAGTACGGCGGGAAAACAGGTTCATCTGGCGTAAAGATCATCGCAGTACACCGATCTTCTGTGAGGCTTTCCGGACGACATTGTTAATGTGTTGGTCAAAGGAAAGCTTATTGTCAACGACTCCTAGGCTTCTGGTGCTTTCCACTTCCCCTAGCTGACTCCCTGTGGCACGTTTGGGTTGGATTTGCATGACAACGGTTTTGTCGGTATTAATCTGCATGCCAAGGGGCCCAAGGTGGTTGTTTAGTATCTCCAGGATCACTAGAGTAGACTGCCTTGTCATCTGCGAACATCAGTAATTTTGAACCCTCTGTCTCCGCAAGCCGGGGAAGGTCCCTAAGGTAGACATTAAAATGGGTAGGGCCTAAAATACTTCCCTGAGGAACTTCTCGAGACACTGCAAGACTTGAAGACTGGATTGTTTGCGTGACGACACACTGAGATCTCCCAGCGAGGTATGACGCAAATCAACCCAGGGCGCTTGCATGAACACCAATGCCATGGAGCGCAACGAGTAACTGTTGATGCTGGACGCGATCAAACGCCTTGCTGAGGTCAACAAAGGCTACACTGGTAGTCTCTCCGCGGTCCTGGTCCAGTTTCCGATCATTTACAGCAAGTGTGAGCAGTTATGTCGTGGAACGAGCTCGTCGGAACCCAAATCGTTGATCGTGGAGGTGATTTTCGATGGTCAAATTTTCACATGCCTGATTTAGAACCAGGCGCTCCAGAGTCTTAGCCAGAATCGACGAGAGTGACACAGGACGATAGTTCGAAGGATAAGTGGGATCACCCATACGGGATTTCAATATCGGCGTGACATTAGCCAACTTGAATTGCGTCGGGAACACAGCAGTACACAAAGAGGTATTAAATATTAGGGTGAGGGAGAAGGCGATAACTGGTGCAACGGCCTTCAGGATGCTCGGGAGGAGCCCATCTGGCCCAGGCGCTTTCGTACCGTCGAGTTTCTGAAGGTGCCGAAGTACCTCAACCCCAGAATAGGGCGAAACCCGTGCAAGTCACACGGTCTTGAGGTACCACTTGGAACAACATAAGCCGCGTTCGGATCTGACACAATACTATGGAAATACCTGTTCAAGGTATCTGCCTGGACGAGAGGTGCAGTTCTTGGGTTTATGCGCTGAGTGACTGAGTTGATGGTGCTCCGAAGACGCCTAGGATCTCGCCGGTATTCGTCACAGATGGAGCGGAAGTGGGAATTTCAGAGTTGGCGATAAAGGTTATTGCATTTGCTGAACTAAGTACTAACTGCTACCGAGAGTAGTTGCTACTAACATCGGGAAGATTTATTTATATTTATATACTCAATCTGCGGACAGCATGCTGTTTCGTTCTTTTTGAACTCATCAGCGCAGCACAGAGAAAATGAGGCCGAACCTGATAGCAATGGAAATAAAAATTTCCAATATATATATTTTTTTAAAGGCCCAACCCTGCCCTGCCAGTTACGGACTTACGGGGGTCGCCATGGCAATTAATAATGGTAAACAGTGAAAATCAATCACAAACAGGAAACTGTCTCAGGGCAATTATTAACCCTTTCGCTGCTGGCCTAGTTCCCCCCTGCCGGCTAAGCTTTCAGCGCACTTACCTTCATTTCAGACCGTGCATGTACGTCGCGGAGCAAAATCTTTCGCCATGTTTGCATCTATTGATGTATTTCCACGATCTATGGCTTGTTGGAAAGGCTTGAGCCAAGCGAAGACTATCTGGCAGTTCTCAGCTCCATAGGCATGCCAGCGTCACTTCTATGTTCTCCAGAAGAAGCCCATACATGTCTCAGAATCGCTAAACAACTTCATAATACATTTTCGTACGCCATCTCTCTCAAACTAAACCAAACTTCAGGATTCAAACTGCGCTGCAAAGCTGAGATCCAAGCGGTTTGTTTGATTCTCCACACGCATGCGCTGTAGGAAAGGGAAATCCCCTAAAAAAAGCGGGTCGCGAGCAAAAAGTTTGAACTGATGGCCAGAAAGCGTATTTTTGATTTTTTGCAATTCTTTTCGTCATCGCTCACTCAAATCCAGTCCTAACGCAACGAACTTTATATCGCTGGAAAGCTGAGCTGAATACCTTTTGAATAAGCGGCGCGGAGACAATAATTTTATAAGGCAATAAGCAGAATCAGCGAAGCGGACATTGGACGTAGTCATGAACAAAAATAAAAGATGGATAAAAAGTTTCTGAACACGTTTTCTAGAGACATTCATCACGGAAAATACGTCTCAATACTGAAATCTAGCAATGAACAACGATATATACGTGGAAGAATACGAAATGCAGTATGTGAAAGAAAATAGGAGAAAAAGAAGGTGAAGTGTGAAACTAATAACAGAGGTGGGGAGTTGAGAAATAATAACAATATGAGACTCAAAGAGGGTGAATACACCCACCCACATACCCATGCGCGTACTCTTTTACACTTCACCCTCTCTGAGTCACACATTGTTATTATTTGTGAAGAAGTAGTTTCATGATCTCCAGTAAAAGGTAGCACCGAGTGTTCATCACCGAAAGGGGCACATTCTGTACTACTTTGTAGTTGATTTGGTACTCGAACCGTATGCGCAACGGAACAAGAGCTGCCTCACCGCCGATGTCTTGCGGCGCCGATTTTGCTTATGTGAACCAACCCTGAGGCTGTGTTTACATGAAGCGTTTCAACCCGGGTAGAGTTCGACCCGGGTCAGATTTCAACCCGCCATGTACACTAAATGAATGGCGCGTTTACGTGACGCACTGCGCTGGACCCGGGTTGATTTCAACCCTTGGAGATTTCAACCCGGGTCAAGAAAATCGTACAAACGTACTTCTGTGCTTATCAGTATTTGTGTTGATTTTTTGAAATTTCTCATGTAAACACAGCCGTAGTAACGTCTGTCGCTAGCCAGGGTCCACACAGCTTTAATTCCCGTAGCTATGCAGAAGACGTTACTTCAGTAACGTCTGGCGCTAGCCAGGGTCCACACAGCTTTAAGCCTAGTTCACATTCGACGGGGCGCGACGGGACGCGACTTAAGGATCGACGGGAAGCGACGGGACGGTCTGACGGCGTCCAATGTGAACACCAGGAACGGGAACGCAACCGTACTACCGTACAGATCGGGAAGTAACGGGAAGAGTTGGATCGATCCAACTTTTCATACCGTAGACGGGCGTAAACGGGGACGCAAGCGTACAACACGACTGCAATTCGAGTGTGAACAGGAGACGGCGTCGTGTGCCGACTGCTCCTGATTCCTACTTTTTAGCATTTCGAAACTGCGCTTCCCATGATAACTCACAGAATGGCTAGCACGACTTGAGTTGAATTTTAGCAACATAAGATCTCATGTCACTTATTGTATTTAGGGATAGTTCAGAAGCGTGACAGACGAACTATTCTATCATTTCCTGGGGCTATTATTTTAAATGCCACAACTTTCAGGGCTAATTTTTTAGTCTTCACGAAAAACTGGTATTGTGAACTTGATTCCGCTTTTTTTCAGGGAGAAATAATTGAAAAGAAGTCCCGAAAAACGAGAAATTAGGTCTAAAAGTCACCCCGTCACGGACCGTGCCTTATGACTCGCGCCGTTCGACGGTGAACGTCGCAACGACTGCTGCATGTCGTGTCGTACGAATCGTACAGGATTTACAGCTCACCCCAGCCCTCCCGACAAGCCCTTACGTCCCGTGACATCGGCGTTGGGTCGAATGTGAACTAGGCTTTAATTCCCGTAGCTATGCAGAAGACGTTACTTGTACTTCAGTAACGTCTGGCGCTAGCCAGGGTCCACATAGCTTTAATTTGGTGTTTGTTTGTTTGTGGGTTTGTGTCACGCCTGGCGCTATCCCGTATCTGTCCCGTACCGTACCGTACCATCAAACACAACTGGCCACATACAGCTGGCCGCAATATTCAAATAGGGCTTTCAAACGCAAGATCATAACGTGAAGCAGCTTGGAAGAATGAATATGAATGCGAAGTATATGGGGGAATGCATGTAGGGCGATAGTGCGGGTTCGAATCCCAGGGTATACCAAAAAATAGGAGAATTGAAAAATTTATAACATCCCTATGCTTTTTTTGCCTATGTCATCAATGCCGTAGACGGTGTCGTATTACCCTGGACCGTACCTGTCCCGTACCTGTCCCGTGCCTGTCCCGTACCGTACCGTGCCATCAAAGACCGCTGGCCACAATGCATATTCAAATAGGGCTTTCAAATGCAAGATCATAACGTGAAGCAACTTGGAAGAATTAGTATGTATGCGAAGTGTATCGGGGGATGCATGCAGGGCGCGCGATAGTGCGGGTTCGAATCCCAGGTTATGTCTTAAAAAAAGAAGATTTTTTTAAAGAATTTATAACATCCCTATGCTTTTTTTGTCTAGGTCATCAAAGCAAAAAAGCATAGCGTAGGGCCCTGAGCGTCCAAGCTCTCTCTTTTGGTATTTGTGTGTTTGTTTGTGTGTTTGTGTCACGCCTGGCGCTATCCCGTATCTGTCCCGTACTGTACCGTACCATCAAACACAGTTGGCCGCATACAGCTGGCCGCAATATTCAAATAGGGCTTTCAAACGCAAGATCATAACGTGAAATGACTTGGAAGAATGAGTATGAATGCGAAGTATATGGGGGAATGCATGTAGGGAGACAGTGCGGGTTCGAATCTCAGGTTTATATGCCTTAAAAAAATAGGAGAATTGAAAAATTTATAACATCTTTAATGCTTTTTTACACTTCCCTGTATAAACGCACAGAATCTCGCCCCGTGAGCCAAATCATCAGAGATGCTAGATGGAGGCTGTTTGGTCATGTGCTGCGTTTGGAAGGGGCAGCCCCAGCCAGACGTGCCATGGGAGCTTACTTCTTAGGGGGTAACGGCCCCAGCTTTAGGGGACGCCCAAGAACAACGCTCCCGCGAACGCTCAATAATGATCCCAAGAACAACGCTCCCGCGAACGCTGAAAAATGATACCGCCCTAGAGACTGGCGATGACTTGAACATGCTGCAGCAGCTTGCCCAAGACCGTCGACAGTGGCGGGAACTGGTGAAGGCTGTATGTAGCTGCTAATGAAACAATGGACATAAGTTATACCTTTATATATAGATAATGGAGATGACTGCAACAGGCTGCAGCAGCTCGCCCAGGATCGCCCTCAGTGGCAGGACCTGGTGAAGGTTGTATGTAGCCGCTAATGCAACATTGGACATAACTTTGCGTTTCCATCTTGTCTTTTTTTGTGATTGTGATGCTTGATGTGCACTGTGCTTCCTCGCATTCACTTGCTCCTTCTTGCAGCTTGTCTCTTTTTTCTGTTTTTTGTTTTTTGTTTTGTTTTGACGCTCTGTGTGCATTGCGCTTCCTCGCGCTCACTTGCTCCTTCTTGCGGCTTAAGCGAAGGCTATATGTGAGCTTTATAAGCTCACTGATGCTAACGCGAATAGAGCATAATAATAATAATAATAATTATGCTTTTTTTGCCTAGGTCATCAAGGCGGTAGACGGTGCCTTATTATCCGCGACCGTACCTCTCCCGTACCGTATCTGTCCCGTACCTGTCCCGTACCGTACCATCAAAGACGACTGGCCACAAATGTAGGTTTGCAACGGGCAAACCAAAGTTATCATGCCACAGAAGCACTCGCGGCCAGCGCCTCGCAGGCAGTCCGCAACGCCGGCTGTCATCGTACATCGTCCCCAAGCGGAGGAAAATGGCACATGCGCAAGCGTGGGACTTGCAGCCTTGCTGGCAACGAACAGCAGCGAGACCTTTCTATGCAAACAAATTTGTTTGAGCACATTGGCGTGCAATATCAGCAGTGTTCTGCGAATTTTCTCCCGCCCACCACAACCCACTTCTAAGTTCTAGCGCCTCCAGAAAGGGGGAAAGCAAGCAAAGCCCCTCAGCTGAATGCATTTTGGAACAATTCTCTGCATGAGCGTTCAAGCACTGGCGGCACGCGCTGCCCAGCAGCAGGACCACAGGGTCCCAGCAGGACCAGCTGGTCCCAGCATAGACACATTGTGTCCAGCAGCCGGGCCAATTGGCCCCAGCATACAGCAGGACCGTCCGGTCCCAGCAGTCACTTGACTACCTGCACACAGCCGTGCCCCACAAGGGCACAGCAGTGTTAGTTAGGATCATTGGCCTTAATCTCTTGCACTGCCTGCCATCTACCAGCATTGTAACAGTATTTTCTACAATCCCGCTTTCCTGGGCCGCCTGGTATAAATGCATTGTTGCAAACAATTCGCAGATTACATATTCTGTTACAAAACACTTGATATGATCCAGCCGCAGCAGCTCGGCAACCCCAACTTCCACTTGCTTGATGTGCATGTGGGTGATAATGCATATTCAAATACGGCTTTCAAATGCAAGATCATAACGTGAAGCAACTTGAAAGATTTAGTATGTATGCGAAGTGTATCGGGGGATGCAGGGCGATAGTGGGGGTTCGAATCCCAGGTTATGTCTTAAAAAAAGGAGAAATTTATAAGAATTTTAATAACATCTCTATGCTCTTTTTGTCTAGGTCATCAAGGCAAAAAAGCATAGCGTAGGGCCCTGAGCTTCCAAGCTCTCTCGTTTGGTTTTTGTTTGTTTGTTTGTTTGTGTCACGCCTGGAGGTATCCCGTGTCTGTCCCGTCCCGTACCGTACCGTAGCATCAAACACAGCTGGCCACATGTGCACAAACAGCTGGCCACAATATTTGCTGGCTCACGTGTCTGTCCCGTTCCGTACCGTACCATTTAAACGCAGCTGGCCACAAACAGCTGGCCACAATATTCGTCGTATTATGTATACAACTCACTGATGTATACGGAGATTTTCTGGAAAGAAAAAGGGAGACGAGGAGGAAATGCAATTAGAATGGACGTGAGGTACCGAATAGGTGATAGGATGCGTCAGCAAAAACATACTTTGGAAGAGAGATCCCGTCGTCTCCAAAACATGCGTGAACGGGCTAGTCAGCGGCGGTCACAGGAAACGTCGGAAGAGAGATCCCGTCGACTCCAGAACCCCCGTGATCGGCAAAGTCAGCGCCGGTCCCAGGAAACGTCAGGACAGACACCCCGTCGACTCCAGAATGCCCGTGATCGGCGGAGTCAGCGCCGGTCCGGTAGCTATGCAGAATACGTTACTTCAGTAACTCATTGAAACTTTTTTGCAATACAATGATGTAGCTGAGCAAAGGGAAAAAAACATTTCCATCAGCTCTAACAACATGCACGATGAGCTTGGCAACAAAGCATAGCGTAGGGCCCTGAGCTTCCAAGCTCTCTCGTTTTACTAGGGTGCTCCCACCAGGCGTTGCCTTTTTACTGGGAACCCTAGGAATGACTTGTCACAAATGCAGAAAGGGGCTTAGCTTGACGACATCCAGGTGGAAGCATGTTCCATCTGCCTTCTGCCAGAAATGAAAAAGCATTCAGACCGTAACGAGACGTAGCTCTGGGTAGGTTCAGAGCGGTTGGATCCTGACCGCGGGTAGCAGCATTTGTGCGGCATGATGCAGAGCGGGGGGTAAATAACGTGCTTAGCAGATTACTGGTGCAACGAGACAGACACCTAAAAACAAACACAAACTGCTTCAAGTTTACACGGCGAGAGAAAGTATACAGGTTATAATTGGCGAGAATGAAATCGATAGAAGTATTCTGATCATGGCCAATCACTCGCCTTAGGCACCTATTCCTGGTTGACTCAAGTTTGCCTCGGAGGTTAGCAGACAAGCAGTGAACATAAAATGTGCTGGAATAGTCCAAGGTACTCTCGACAATTGTCAGGTAAAACATGCGGCGGCCGGTCATGGAGACGTCACGGCGCTCGTGGCGGAATGTTGCAAACTTGCACTGTGCCTTTGCCATAGATGCCCAGGCCTTTATCTTGTATGCTCTCCTGTCGTCTCTCTCTCTCTCCCTCAATGTAGTCATAGTAGTTCGTGTTTGTCTTCGTCTCTTCGTCTACCCCAGTAAATATCGTTCTACCTACCTGTCTCGTTGTCCGTTGTGTCTGTAAGGCCATACTTAACATTCCTTAACACAAAATTCGCGAGAAATCCGTGCAAGTGAATAAACCACAAAACGGTTTGATACTTGAAAGAAGGCGAACTCCTGTAGACGGGTAGTGAACGCGAGAAGCTAATCCTCAATCACCTGTGTTTTCACGAGCGTTCCCATGAACCCTTTCCCGTTGACGTTTCACGGAGTTCTAATGGCTCCTCTTTTTACCTTCGCTCTTATTCACCAATTAGGTAAAATTTCAATGCTATGTTCTTAACCTTTCCCAGCTCTCACCCTTCCGTGTTCATCTACCGTCGGCAATAATATTTCCGATTTTGGAGACCCGCTCACCAGTTAAGATGGAAAGTGCCCATAATCTTTCACAAATCTGGCACGTTTCAATTTGGAATCATGTAATTCATTTGGTCCATGTACAGTCGAACCCTTTCCTGCAGTAACGTCAGAATTTTTAGGTTCGTGCATAAAGCATAGACAAGTGTCGTAACCTAGGCTAATCGCACTTACTGACATACTTGACTCCTTCTGCAAAAGATCCAACACAGATGATCAGCACTGAAGACAATTTTAGTATGCGAAGCAAGTTGGCCATTTCTCTGTGTAGCGCAGTCGGGATAGAGATTATGCACAAATGATCAGAATATGGAACAAAAGAGATAATGGAACATATAATAATTGTTATTCTGTTCGTTACTGCTAAAATCGGGAATTATCCTTCAAAGAATGAATGTTGATATGGATCATCGGTGTCCAGTTACAACTTTTATAGTCTCCAATCCCATCACAGGTAGTGCTTGGACGGGGATTATTAAACGACTTCGAAGTGACACGAGGCTAATGCTAGTCTAGGAAATTCAAAACATTTACATCTTATGGACTCAGATGGATAGCCAAGGTTTTATTTATACAAAAGAGAAAGACCAAGGAACTACAAGTTACGCCATACTGTCCACTAACACCACCAGTTACTAAACAATCAGCTCATCCGATAACATTGCACGACACTGACCGACGGTACTGACGAGCTGATTGTTTAGTAACTGGTGGTGTTAGTGAACTGTATAGCGTAACTTGTAGGTCCTTGGTCCTTTTCTTTTGTATAAATTTACATCTTACCTAAATTATACATCCTTAGATTGAGTATACTCAATTTGCGGACAGCATTCTGTTTCGTTCTTTGTGAACTCCTCAGCACAGAGGAAATGAGGCCGAACCCCCTTCTGTGCTGCACTGATGAGTTCACAAAGAACGAAACAGCATGCTGTCTGCAGATTGAGTACTTAGAAGTAGAAGTAGAAGTAGGGAACGCTTTATGCTCTTGAAAATGTTAAAGGTTTGCACTAGTATACTTTCAAGCCTTATCATCAGGTGTAATACAGGCAAGGTCAAAAGAACATGAACAATGGATTAAATACAGCAGAGAGGAGGTGATAGAAACAGCGCAAGGAAGAAGAGCCAACACAACAGCGTCCAATGCGTGACCTTTACGCATAGAAAGTAATGGGGAAAAGGTGCAAGTGTAATTAAACCAAAAAACACGCCAAGTGCGGTGCAGCAAAAACAGCCGACAAATGGACAAAACTAACGAGTTGTTGATGACCTACCTGACAGTCTAAGCGTGAATCAGATCTGCTTCAGTCGACATAAGTTGGGTTTCTTGGTGTGAATATCAACAGCATTTAAAGCAGTCAACAACTTCGCATTGCATACACGTGTGCAAAACAAACAATCAACTGAGTACACTCTGCAACATTCAGGATGCTCTAACAAATGACAAGCAATGGACGAATCGTACCCCTCAAAACTAACATTAGAAAAATCCAAATGTACAGCGGACAAGTCCGACACCAAACGCGTAGTCTACTCAGGCTTAGCTGTTGACTCGGCCGTGCGCTGGATGCCGCCGTGCTCTGGATGCCGCCTGCGCCACCATTGCTAATCTCGTCATCCTTCTCGTTTCAGTTGACGTTTTTGCTAGTAAGTTAGTGGGTCGTTCAGGTTGCTTCTTTGGCGGTCTTCAAAGCATGAGATCAGTGGACACTTCCCATGATGATTTACTGGCGTTATTCACATGAATAGTTGGTTGCGAGATGTTCTTTGGGATCAATCCCGCAGTGATGGACCATCTCGTTCCAGGATGACTTTTAGGCGGGCGTTCCCTCCGTAGTCGCGCGGTACGTGCGTGTTCAGGTATGACGTGCAGTGGTGTGTGTTGTCGGATGCGCGCGTCTAGCTGATTAAAGGTCCTACCTACATTATTGGCTCTCACATTACCGAGGCTCGAAAGGATAAGTCACTAGTTGACCTGTAGGTAAGACGTCCTTCCTCACCGTGACCGTACGCACCGTGGAGTAGATGAAACAAATATACACATCATGATAATTTGACGTAACAGCTGATATTACACGACGATGAACCATATGTGACACTGACTCGTCGAGGTACATTATGGATAAACTGGATTAGTGGAAGCTTCATCATTCTTCTTCTTTGGGATAAACACGGTTACGTACTTCACAATAACAGAATTGGGGTATCCATTGATACAAAACAGTGCACGTAACTTCTCCAAATCCTGCTCCAACGTTGACGACGAACCAAGGCGGGTAATGTCAGCCAAGTAAGTTAGTTATGTGCGTAATTGATCTTGTACAAAATCGCACAAACGAGTCCCATACAATGTATGAGCCAGTGAACGTAGGATAAAGACAAACAGACGTGACAAACTTGCGCTGTTTCTATCACCTCTCTCCTTTATTTATTTCATTGTTCATGTTCATTTGATTTTGCCTGTATTTCACCTGATCATAAGGAATGAAAGTAAATTATTGAAAACTTTCAAAAGGTTCAAGAGCCTGAATTATGAAGTGTGTCCTGCATCTAAGTATGATTGCATTCTTGTATCCAAGGAAATGATACTGCCAACTCGGCCTCAATTCTAGTCTCATTCGAACCGTAATTTTTGGGTTGCTGAGTTGATATTTTCCACGAAATCGACGTATCTCCAGACAATGAAGTGAATAGAGGAGTCTGGTTGTCGGCCCCATTAGAGAGCAGGGTGCCACACAGGTATATTCTTTTTACCCAGAAAATTCGAACCACAACCGTGATAGCTATACCTTTGGAATGCATGGCTTATAAATTTAGAAAATGAAATTAAACTCAAATTTAATTCACCCCGCCCTCAAGCTTGCCTCCAACGCCTTTGTAGAACGATTATGAAGTGCTTTTGTTTTACTAATTATACACCGCAAACAAATCAAAGAGAAGACGACACAGTGAAGGGCCCGTGAATGAAGGAGTGGGGATAAGGTATGAAGTTCTCAGCCGACATACTCTGAAATGAACTCACCATTCAGATGCCTGCTAGATCAACTTGGTTCCCAACCCTACACAGGCATAGATCAGCTCGCGCGTGTCACCAGTTCGAGCACAATACTTGGGCAGAATACAGTTGCTTGCTGGCAGGCACCGGCACCACGACAGTCCTCCTCAGGTCATTAACAGTCCTTCTAGTATGGGAATATTAGACTAAACGTTAGAAGAAGAGACCAGTGTGGCCTGCGTATACAACAGGAGGATTTCCAAAATTTCTTTAATTTTGCAGTGAGAAATAGGGCATCGATCACGTACCCATCTGTGTTGTAGCCAGGCGCGCGACAAGTGGTGAACACCGTCATTCCGTACCTGGAAGTGCACGATCTGCTACCCACTCTGTCACTTGAAGACTTGCCAGATTCACGCAGCTGGTTCTCGTGCCATGCTTCACGGGAACGGAAGTAACAGACTCCCATAAATTTATCTTATTAGCAAGCTTTGGGCTTTCCTGTTTTGGAATTGGCTATGACGGATTTGACTTATAGTACGATTCTCACCAGCTTGGTGTAATGCAACAAATTATTACGCCTCAGGCTCTGCTGTGATGATGAATACATGTACTTCACAGGTTGCAGGGAAGCATTGGATTCAGGTCCCTGGTAGTAGCTCCGGTAGTGACAGTGGATAAATTATTCCGTTTCAAGAATTAATTTGTTTTACATGTATGCATGCAAACTCGGAGGGAGTTGCGGTTGCCCGTGAGAGTACTCAATACACCAATGTGCAGAGCCTAGTGCACACACTTGAGAGGAATCAAAGCCTTTCTGCTGCTGTCTGACGATCGGTTAAAGCCGTGAAACTCAGAGTTTCAGCAGAAACGCTTTTGATTCCTCTCAAGTGTGTGTACGCATGCATGTAGATAATGTACGCATCATCAGCACTGACGTAGATATTAATCAAAAATATGAGTATCCTCAAAGTATTACAGCAATGCAATAGGCAATGTTTGCTGGGATATGCACGTTAATGCTGTCGCCACATTGCCCATTATTATAACAAAAGAAGGAAACATAAGAGCATTAAATTGTTTTGTCTCGTTCGATCGATCGAAATACAGAGAGAGAGAGGGAGAGAGAGAGAAAGAGAAAGAGGGAGAGGGACAGAGAGAAAGAGAGAGAGAGATAGATAGATAGATGGAGAGAGGGAGAGAGATAGATAGATTGATGGAGAGAGATAGATGGATAGATAGATAGATAGATAGATAGATAGAGAGATAGAGAGATAGAGAGAAATAGATAGATGAAGAGAGAGAGATAGATACATAGATACATAGAGATAGATAGATAAAGAGATAGAGAGAGAAAGAGAGAGGGAGGGCTCAAACTCTGTAACAGGTGAGCTAAACACACACATGAGTGCCGCTCGTGACCTTTACCATTTGCTATATTCATTTGGGTATTGCCGGTGAAGATGATGACATCAGATATTTCCAGTAGATATCGTCTCGTTAATAGCGCTTGTTAATGAAATGTTTTACTCAGCAATACAACTGCAAGTAGGTGGAGCCACACATGTACACGGGTAGATAGGTGAACCCCGCCAAAAATCTTACACATTCGTGTGATGATTTCCAAGTTTCTTCATGTGAGAATTTCAATGTTTCTCATTATCCTGAGCCCCTACACGCCGTATGTCCAGCAACGTCCACTCAACCAGCAGTTCTGATGGCGCAGACGGTTATGTGCATCGTTGGCTCTTACACGGAGCCTCTTATACGGAATGGGGAGTGCCTGTCACTTCCTACGGAAAGTCTTCTCCCTCGCCGACGCGTTCCTTTGTTAGTGAAAGTTCATGTAAAGGTGAAAGGGGATTTGTCTTTAGGTTTTGCCTGCCAGGCCACATTCAGACTACTTGAGAAAATGCGTTACAGACCATTTTTCAGGCCATTGTCTACGTATAAAATTGACTGGAAGGGTTGCCGCAACTCCGGTACCCCTGTGCAAGGCAACTTTTTCTGTCAAGGAGAAGTCAACAGTAGGAAACTGAATTTTTCTTCCAGAGTAGTTTCCAAAAAGCCGGAAGGTTCTCGTCACCGACGACCTTGAGTGTCGGCTCATTGAGCTCCGGGGCGAATACCGGGAGACGAAAAGTGGTACCATGATTAAGCGTGTGCTCTGGTTTGATTTGGTGATTCAGCATACTAGAAAAACAGACTCGCCTACATATCCAACACCTTCTTTATACCCTCCTTAGTGGTTTCCAGGACTAGATAACGAGCCATTACTAATGATATCACCAATCGATCCTACATTAACAGTTAAGAGTAGAGCCCACACGCTCTCTTCCATTAACACCGCAATGGTTCAACTCTTTTCACAATAATTAATCCAAGGTTTCGGCAAATTGCCTTCATCAGGTTCAATAGCAGTGTTAATGGAAGAGAGCGTGTGGGCTCTACTCTTAACTGTTTATGAAACCCCAGGAAGCCTCCCCTCTTTTACCGAGCCTACATTGTTGCAAATACTTGCAACAGGATTCGATTTCTGTAGAGGAACAATTTTTGTTCACGCTCAACGCTCCACTTCTTGTATACTGAGATCTACACTTGTTTATGCACGTTCAGCATTAACCGTAAACCACTCGAGTTGTTTTGACAATGTAGATTTATCAAGAACCAGATGTCCAACTTCCATCGCAGTGTGTGAATATGAACAGCCCTATTTCACTCACTGGCCTCTTTTTCCTTCCCTTCCACTGCTAAGACGTGAAAATGACAAAGAAAGGTAGGCCTGTTATGCAGACGTATAGAGAAACATTGGCAACTGGGCAGCAGTGCTCGTGCCATTTCCTGAAAAGCGTCTGCAAGAGCAGCTACAGCTGGTGAACTTCCCCTATCCAAGCACACCGGTAGTTTACGAATGTTAATAGAGAATGCGTGCCATACCGCGCTTTTGGACACATCAGCACAGCGGCAAAGTGTAAATGGCCTGTGGTACGTGCGTTGTGTACGCTGGAAACGTTGTGCAGTGGATGGTAGAATGGAGAGCCGGGCTTTGAAGGTGATAATTGATTAGAATTATTACCAAATCAGCGCAGCGCAGCACAGACGAATTGAGGTGGAACCTGATAGCAATGGAAAATTAATGTCCACAACAATGTCATGCAAGAGGAGCACCGTTAGACATTGGCATCCGGTTTTGTACAATTCGTTTTCCCAATGTTCCCCCTTTCTTTATCTTTGATTATTCTGACCCACCCAAATTGGGTGGTGTGTTGCTTTGCTGCTTCGAATTGTAGTTAGTTATTAACTGATCTCGTCATCGTCCTGTAAGGGCCGATTTCAACTACGGTACCGTGAGTGCCGTGCCGTGAGTACCCATGGCGATTTAATTTTGCTCTCATGAGGGGCAGTTTTGAGGCGAGTTCATTCCGTGGGTCATGCCGTACCGCGCCGTGGACATTCCGGTGCCGAAGGTCTCTGGGAGGTGGAAATGGCATGCCGTGGTATTCCGTGAGGTCGAATACAGTGCGGTGTAGTAGGTATTTTACTACTTCCTGATAGGAATGTTTTTCTTTCTTTTGTATTTGTGGTACGAAGTGTTTGCTTGGCTTTTGGCTTTTCGATTGGTGGGTTTTTGAGCTTTCTCCAATCATCTTCCCCGCTATTTTCCCTCCAGACCAAAGTCAGAAATTGGTAAAAATAGTGATCTGGTCTGCCGACGGAATGCACGGATCGACAGTGCGCTGGTGTAAATCACTGTCAGCTTCAAGCTTGCACCGCGGGTACACGTGACCCACCCAAATCGTCAGCACGGCACTCACGGTTTTGTCGTGGAAATCGGCCCTAACGGTCGGCATTCTTCTTTGCCGTGGGACTTAGCTTGTACACATTTCAGCTGGGCTCACATTCCCCTCTTCGGTACTACATAACCATCAATCTTCTAAGTTGGAAGGCCGTTGGTTTGCGAAATGCAGGTGTGTTACAGCAAGGTCTCAGGTCCCTGAATGTTTCAGTATCTTGTCAATTTCGTGCCCTATCATCGCATTTCCTGACTGTTCATAATCGTGTAACACACGTGGATAGTTCCTGCATACGTCGGTCTCACACACAACCTGTGGAAGGGGGGGGGGGTAGCGGCAGGATAACTCGTTCTTTTAAGTTTTTTTTCGTTTTTGCAATTCTTATTATTCTTTTTAAACGAAGGTAAGTATTAAATAGATCGCAAGTATCCACGCAAACACACACATTCAGTCAAATAAGACACCTGTCATAAAATATCGAACCGTTGTCGGTCCCCTCTCGTCAAGGATTGTACAGGAAATGACTCAAGTTGGAAAGAATAAAACTTATACTAAAGTATAGCGTACCGGTAATGAGATAACAACACTCGTGACAAGGTGGAACATTTTCAATTTAGAACCACACAACACTCGAAGAAAAAATATTCAACTCGGGTGGTGACCCAATTAAATTATGGAGCAAAAGGAGAAGGACAACATGTTATAATTTATGACTAACTGTCTGCCAAAGTAATTAGATCTTATACAGTAAGCGAGTGCGACAAAATGGCACAAAATTGACAAGGATAAATGAGACATACGGCGACCTGACACCTAGCTCCAACACTTCTCCAAGGCGCAAACCAACAATCTTCAGGTTTAGAAAGATCCAAGAGACCAAGGAAAGCACGGCGAAGACAAGCACGAGCCACCCATCACGGCAACAAAGAATGCCGAAAGTTGCTGAATGATGACGAAACCAGTAAGACAATAATTATTGGACCTACCGGCCTTACTACAACCCTTTTTCAAATTGATTGGCTAAATCAAACTTTCTCTTTGCATTCGAGGATAACTACACTGTCCACCACCTTGCTGACCTAAGCAAAAACATTGGATTGTTATACACTCGGGTATTGAGCCAAAAGTAGAAAGGCAAAGGACATATGGAAACGAGTTAAGATTAACTCTCCACCACTGTAACTAGATACTATATACAGTCAGAAAGTGCAACAACTAGGCACAACCTTTGACTCAATACCCGAGTTTCAAATTGCACACCTGATTAGCCGTAACGAACCATACGGCGAAACGTACGTCGTGTGAAACAACTTGTTTTGTAGTCAACTAGTCCATCTTAATGTCATGCATGAGGAGTACCGTAGGAGTTTAGATTTTGGCTTGTACAATTCGTTCTCGCAAAGCTTCCCCCTTCTTAACTTATCTTCGATATTTTTGACCCACCCAAGTTGGGTTGTGTGCTGCTTTGCTGCTTCGAATTGTAGTTAGACCGCTTTGTCAAATCGCCTACTGGTCTCGTCATCGTCCATTGACAATCGACATTCTTTGTTCCGTTGGGACTGTAGCTTGTGCTCGTTTTTGTTGCGCTTGCCTTCCCCTCTTTGGTCTTTCCATAACCTTGAACCTTCCAAGTTGGAAGGCTGTCGGTTAGCGCTACGGATATGTGTTGAAGCTAGGTGTCAGGACGTCGAATGTCTCAGTACTCTGTCAGTTTGTGCCTAGTTGTTGCACTTTCTGACTGTACATAGTATCTAGTTACAGTGGTGGAGAGTTACTCTTAACTCGTTTCCGATTGTTATAAAGTTTTCTTTTCTCCTATTCTTATTTCAAGTCATAACCTGGGGTTCGAACCCGCGCTATCGCCCTGCATGCATTCTCCCGATACACTTCGTATACATGCTCATTCTTCCAAATTGCTTCACATTATGATCCTGCATTTGAAAGCCCTCTTTGAATATTATGGCCAGCTGTCGTTGATGGCACAGTCCGGTACGGGATAGCGCCAAGCATGCCTATGGCACAAACAAACAAAGCTGTGTGGACCTTCGCTAGCGCCAGACGTTACTGAAGCAACGTGTTTTTTTTGCTTAGCTACGGGAATTAAATCTGTGTGGACCCTGGCTAGCGCAAAACGTTATAGGAGATTCACACCCACGGGGAAACCTGAGGTCACAGAAGAAGGTAAAATTTCAGACCTTCGGTCAACGGAGTGGGGCCGTTCACACCCGTGGTCGTATTCCCTTGGCCGCACGTTTGGCCATGAACTTGTGGCGGGGCAACTAATAAAATAATCTGTACCGCATTTTTGTAGTACATTCTGTACTATATTTTGCATTGTCAAATCGCCTACTGGTCTCGTCATCGTCCATCGTCCATTGACAATCGACATTCTTTGTTCCGTTGGGACTGTAGCTTGTGCTCGTTTTTGTTGCGCTTGCCTTCCCCTCTTTGGTCTTTCCATAACCTTGAACCTTCCAAGTTGGAAGGCTGTCGGTTAGCGCTACGGATATGTGTTGAAGCTAGGTGTCAGGACATCGAATGTCTCAGTACTCTGTCAGTTTGTGCCTAGTTGTTGCACTTTCTGACTGTACATAGTATCTAGTTACAGTGGTGGAGAGTTACTCTTAACTCGTTTCCGATCGTTATAAAGTTTTCTTTTCTCCTATTCTTATTTCAAGTCATAACCTGGGGTTCGAACCCGCGCTATCGCCCTGCATGCATTCTCCCGATACACTTCGTATACATGCTCATTCTTCCAAATTGCTTCACATTATGATCCTGCATTTGAAAGCCCTCTTTGAATATTGTGGCCAGCTGTCGTTGATGGCACGGTCCGGTACGGGAGAGCGCCAAGCATGCCTATGGCACAAACAAACAAAGCTGTGTGGACCTTCGCTAGCGCCAGACGTTACTGAAGCAACGTGTTTTTTTGCTTAGCTACGGGAATTAAATCTGTGTGGACCCTGGCTAGCGCAAAACGTTATAGGAGATTCACACCCACGGGGAAACCTGAGGTCACAGAAGAAGGTAAAATTTCAGACCTTCGGTCAACGGAGTGGGGCCGTTCACACCCGTGGTCGTATTCCCTTGGCCGCACGCTTGGCGATGAACTTGTGGCGGGGCAACTAAAAAAATAATCTGTACTGCATTTTTGTAGTACATTCTGTACTATGTTTTGCATTCGCCATGCACGATTTTCCGAAGGGCATTGTCTGAAAATGCAAGTTGAGATGAACTCGTACAACTAGGGTTTAGAGTTCTCGTCAAAGACAAGATCATGCGCGTCTTATACCCATGGGATTTTTCAAACGCCCTGAGGCCCACGGCCACGGATTTGCCAATGTTTTCCCTAGAGGTTCTTCCTTTCCCCCAGTACCAAAGTTTCCATAACAACTTTCCCATAACCGTGGTTTTACCCTTGTGTGTGAATCCACTATAAGTGAAGTAACGTCTTTTGCATAGCTACGGGAATAATAACTATTATCATACACAATCCAGTGTAGAAGTGTAGCAGCAGTGGTGTGCTTCCACAGCGTCGCTTATGCAGATTAGCTTGGGTGAGATGAGCGGAAAGAGAAAGCAGAAAGGCAACCACCATCCTGTAATTGGGTATACTTGCCCGTTTGAATCGCAAATTAAAATATGTAAAACAACAACAACATCATATATGAATTATGTCACTATGGCGTGAACGGAACCAACCTACGTAATGTAGTATCCCTGCCTTGTATATGCATACTTGCACTATAATGGAGAAGACGAAAGGCCATTGCCATTGGGTCACAAAACCGGTACACATGAGTTGTGTCGACAATGTAAAGAAACATTTTAAAAAAAGTAGTCAGTTACTGGTTCTACTGAAACACGAGAGAAAAAGAGAGGAAAATGCGAAGTTTAAAATGAGGTTTGTTGTACATGGAAATCACTATGCATTTCTTCTCACACTGGCCATTTTGGAAAGAGTAGAATGGACAAGGAATAATTGAAATGAAGAAATAGATGGCAAAAAGCGAGACTGCACAAGGCATGTAGATCTCCGCAGGGCCTCTATATTGATAGCAACAATATGCGTATAACTTAGCAAGTTGAGTCGCTAGCTGTCATGCTAGCGTTGCCCTGTGTTTTGTGAAAACATTTCCTAACCTTGTCATCAGCAGCATTATGTTGCGGGATATCATGGCATTTTAAAAATATCAATTTAAATCATGTATAATTTACAGACAATTGTTCATATTCAGAACAGCACTCAGTTAGCCAGTTTTTGTATTGAATCCTGAGACTTCAAATCAAACATGAATAATGCGTGTGTGTTTCATGACCCTGTTTTTCAGTTTCCGCCATACGTAATAAGAGTGTTTTAATGATTATGGCAAGCGATGCGACGGTTGGGGAAATTAATCCTATCTGTTAGAGCTGGTTGCGTTCAAAAAAATCTGTTACAACTCAGAGTCACACAAATGTTCGTAGATAGTGTCTTGGGGCGGTTGATCTCCAGTCACTGCTTCGTATACCGCGTTTTCGCTTGGCACCTCCGATGTTCCATATGCCTCATTTTCTCTCAATACTTGTGCTGTTCCGTACGCCTCGTTTGCGCTTAGCTCAGTTGTGTCGGGCGGGTTACTTGGATTAATGGCAATCACATCTTTATTTATGTTTTGACTTGGCCTGCCAATCTTCGTCCAGATAACTGAGACCAGAATTGATAAAATAACACCTGCTAGAAATCCGACGGTGCCACTTATAGCTGCGGTGGAAGTAGAATTATAGGATGGTTTAGATACAATTGTACCTGTGCATATAAAGCAGAAAGATGAAAACAAATCTCAGGGAAATTCAGAATGTCAACCGTACTGTTTGTTCTTCTTATTATTGTTATACGCACGTCCGCGTTTACGTCAACAGTAAGTCCGCGTATTCGCATGTGCCAGAAGACAGGCAGAGTGGGCAGGGAGGAAAACAAAAATAAACAAGAGTAAAAAATAAATGTAAGACAGCAGGCGACAGGCACATAACTCATGTTCGATGATAGGTGCTCAATGCACGGGATCTATTCGAAAGATCAAAAAAATAAAACAAGAAAAACAGACAACGACGATAGGTTTGTAGCTCATGGTCGATGGTAAGTGCTAAATGCACGGGGTCTGCACAATGCCTCTGTCCCATCCGTTAGTTACTGCGTACATCCTGGCACAGCTCGCGCCACGCAGGCCTGTCAGCGGCGATGGCCCGCAGGTGCTCCAGGTCTGCCAAGTTCCTCAGACTCCTCAGTCCTGCTGATTCTAGGTCCGCGGATAGTGTGGACACGATGGTTGTCCGTGGCCGCCCTCGCCATACCTTGTCCCCACAGGTGAAGTAACTCCGCATAGCGAGGGCAGCAGGCGTGTCTTGAGGGAGTCTAAGAATATGCCCAAACAGGCCCCATCTGGATCGCCGCATGAGGGCACTGATGGGCTCTGCGTGGCATCTGCCGTACAGGGCTTTGTTTGGAATCACCTGCGGCCAGCGGATACCCAGGAGACTCCGAAGTTGTCTTCGATGGAATGTGTCCAGACGCTCCCATGCTGAAGCCGTCAGTCCCCAGGTGCCTCCATTGTACGTTAGCACAGGGATGATAAACGCGTTGTAAAGCCTTAGCCGCACGTCGGGGTCACCAATGTGGGATAATGAGGTAACAAACCGGGAGTTTTAGACGGTTTCGCGACCTCAGACCACTAAATTCGAGAGGAGAAAAAGCATTGTTATTCTGGAAGGAGTTCTTGAGAAACTGAAAGGGAAAAACTAGGACCAAGAGAGAAAACCCTAAAAGAGGAGAGAAGAAAATGGCAACCGTAAAAGGGATGATGCGCTACGGTACAACGTTACCGTAAATGCGTAGTAGTACCAGCGGTTGACACTTTGGGCAACTCGTTAGTACGGCGTGCAATGCAAATAAGGCAACGATAAAATATAATGAGAAAAGCAGTGGAAAACAATAAATTTGATTGCCGGGGTCCTGTGACTGAGTGGAGACGCCACAGACTTTCGCTGATGATCGATCGACGACACCATACCGTGAATAGCGCTCTGAAGGCTGCCGTTGCTAATTGTTTCCTTCGTGCAAAATCTTCCTCGTCGCCGAGGAGTGATCCGAGTTTTTTTGTTTTCCGCCATACTTCAGCCAGGCGGTCTCCTTCCCGGCGCAATGTTGTTTTTTCTGTTTTATCTTCGTTGACCTTTAGGTACCAGTCTCCAAGGATAGTGATGATATACGGTTCGATGCTCTCCAGCCAGGGTCTGGATTGGCTGATGAAATCAGTGTCATCGGCATAAATCACTTCTGGTGGTAGAGCCATGTCGCTCAATGGCCTGGGCGGAATCGATGCTCTGATCTCCCTCAAGGCTGGTTCCAGGTAGATCACAAATACTACAGGAGAGAGAGAGTCACCTTGGGGGGTTCCGATGGTGGACTTGAAATCAGGTGAAACTTCCTTTCCAAGACGGACAGATATGGTTGTGTTTGACAGCAATATCCGTACCAGTCGGATGTCATCCTCCGTGACGATTGCTCTCATGGTACTCAGCAGCTTCTCCCTTGAAACGGTGTCGAAAGCCTTCGACATATCTATTCCGTGAATCTCTATTACGCTCTGGTACTTCTGGGCAATTGCAGCCATCCACCGGTGTGCCCAGACGGCATCCGCCGTCGACCTTCCGGGTCTGAATCCACTGTGTGTAGGGCTAAGGTACTCATTCACTGCCGGTTGGATACGTCTGAGGGTCAATAACGATACAGCCTTCCTGACGGAATCCAGCAGAGTGATTGGGCGCAAATTACTGGTCGGTCCCCTCTTCTTGTTGGGCTTCTGCAGTGGGATTAGGGTGCCTGCTCCTAGATCTATAGGGCTATGGAGTTCGAACATGCGGTTGAGGCAGAGAGCGATCCTGGCTGCTAGTTCGGCGCCACCATACTTCACCAACTCCGCATTCACCCCATCCGGGCCTGGTGCCCGATGGACGTTCCTAGTTCTGCTGCTGTTATTGGACGCTGCAGAGGCCTCGGCTTTCCCTCAAACGGGTCGATAGGCTTCTCACTGTTGCGATTGAATTTCGTGCTGAAGTGCGTTCTAATGATATTCAGGGATTCTTCGGCATTTCCAACTATTCTTCCCTGGGAGTCCTCGACCACCACTTTCTGTGCTTGCTTTCTTGTCATAACTGTCACAGCTTTAAACATTCTGGCACCATCTTTCAATCTCTCCACTTCCTCTGCCATCGAGTTCAATCTCCTCTCGTTGCTCTCTTTGCATCGCCGCCTGATGTCATGTTGAATGATGTTGCGTTGAATTTTCAAGTCCGCCCGTTTACTAATGTTAGTTGTGCTTGCCCAGCTCAGTCTAAGCTCCTTCTGCTTCTTCGACAGCCTTACTATCTCGGGATCCGTCGATTGTCTTCTTTGCGGCTTTTTCTCATGCCCCACAACGCTGCTCGCAACCGTACTGATAGTGTTGATAATTTTTTCATAAGTTTTTTGACAGGATGTTTCCTTATCTAGTGACCGCAAAGACTCCGTGACTGCCTCCTGGTACTGACATTGAACCTCCTTGCTCTCTGCAAGTTTCTTGACGTTGATCTTGTCCGCCGAGACGGAGGGTGCTGAGGTTGGTCCTGTCACTGTTCATTGTCTGCCTTGGAGCACTCCATATAGTCTGGAGAGGTCCAACTCAGCAACAACTAGTCGGTGATCAGTGGTAAGCTCAATTCCAGCATAACTTCTGCTATTCCTCAAGAGCCTTTTTTGAGACGAGCGACACAGTACATAATCTATCTGGTTGTAGACCGGTACAACCTTCTGTGTTTGGCTATCCTTCCGCCACCCGGTCCAGGTAGTAATGTGGTGTGCTGGATGCTGAAATGATGTGTTGGCCAAGAATAGGTTGTTACATTCACAAAAATCCAGGAGCAGCTGGCCAGCTATATTCCGCTTTCCCCTGCCGTGACTGCCGATCGTAGTTTTTCTTGCTTTGCGGGTGCCAGCCTTTGCATTGAGGTCACCCGTGATGTACAGCAAAGTGCTCGACTTGACTGTATCATATGCTTGCGAGAGTGCGTCGTAGAATTTATCCAATTCATCGACCGATTGCAAGCATCGCGAGCTCGCCGGTGCATACACGTTAATTATTGATAGTTCACCTTTTCCTCCGACCTTCGCGCTGTCCGTGTCCTTGGCGTTACCTCCACCGCTATCGTTCTCAAATAATTTGAGTGTCTGGACCGCGACTCGGTCGGAAACCTGCCAATATCGCTGGATATTGCTGGAAAGTCCTGATGACACCACGAATCCCAGGCCGTAGTGGCGACATTCTGGCGGAAAGCAAATCAGACGATATCCATCCCTCACGATATCCAGGCCACGAGACAATTTCGTTTCTTGAATGCAACAAATATTTATTTTATAAGATTTCAAACCGCGTATGAGCGACTCTTGTCTTGCCGTGGACGAAATGCCCCTCACTTTCAACGTCGCTAGAGTAAATGGCGCTGAAGAGCGCCTGAATCCTGCCAGCATTGTCTGTCTTCCGATAAATACGAGTCTCTCTGAGGAGAGAGAGAGAAAGCGTAACCTTTGTTCTTAACCACTCTTTTTGAATAATCCCTAAGGCCATCTTCTCCTGCCACAGAGTATATTACCCCCAGTAACCCTCTTTTTAGTTTGGCGTTTTACAACGTTCCCAGTATAGGGTCTGTTTGGACCCCAGTCTTATTTCGCTTAGTAATCATGAACTCAGTCCATATTTTGGAGGGTATTTTCCTGTGTTTCTCTTTACGTATATCACTGCAAGCAGACATAGTGGGATTGTCTAAGACCATGAGTGAGAAACAGAGAGTACCAGGTTCAAGCACTGCTTGGAAGCCGAAGGAATTTTTCCAGCCGTGCTGCGACCCACAGTTAATTGGGAACTCGTGGGCTGGCACGAGGGTAACATGGAAGCAGCTAATGGGATTTCGGTCTTTGACCGCTCGGTGGTGGGTCTGATATACTCACCTCCCACCGTTTAGGCGCTGCATCTGCGCCTTGATCCTAGAGGGTGGTGGCGTTCCCACGGCGGATGCGGAAAACTCGGCTTCCAGCCGAGTCTCACGCGAACCGTGAAATTAATTTATTAATAATTATTTATGTTACTGCTGAAAACAAAACTACTTTCTTTGTGGGAAATCGCAGTTTGACGGGAAGGAAACACATGACTAGCTACTGAGTGTTCCCGGTTTATCGCGAACCAGTGGTGAATTGCGGAAGCAATGAATAATGCTTGCACATTTAGATGGTCTCTTACTTGACACACACTTGACAACGGACACATATTTCTCGATTCTCAACATGACCAGTGCTCTGCGAAAACCGACCTTAGGTGCTATTTTTGGCGAAATTGAGTTTGTGCTGGATTGTTGACCCATGACCCTTTCTTCAACTTCTGGTGAAGTTTTAGGTGGATTGCATACATATTCAGTTAGATAATATTGACAATTTCTTTGCACTTTCCCTGCAATTTTTGGAGGAAAAATAGCAAGAATCCAGGATTTTATGCTACATTTTGGAACCAATGCTGTGAGAATTCAAGTAGGATGATTGCAACCAAATTTTGCAGAATAAATCTGTATGTCATAATCCTCAAAAGGAAAGGTTTATGATGGCATTGGATCTTCCTATTGAGGAGATATACACATTCTATCTCTGTTCTGTGGATGGTGTTGCTTACGAATCTGGTGGAAGAGGTATTTGGCTCTGTTTGAGGATATGCCAGCCGGTGTGATGCGTAGAGACAGGTGCAAAGTAGCGAAGAAGCTAGGATCAATGCCGGGTTAAAGGATATTGATAGTTGTATCTGGTACTGGTAGTTAGAACATCTAGTTATGTCTTCATCAGCCGCACACATTGTTTCGTAATCAGTGATATCATGGCAGTCTCTTTTCCAAATCTTGCCAAATGTACTGTATGCAGCTTTGCCACCAGGCTTTGTGAACGCCTGGTGAACAAGCTTCTTTGTAGTGATACTGGGCAAATACATGTAGGTTGGTACTGGCTTGTTGTTCCCATGAAGAGCCGCAGGTTAAGGGAGGCCATGAACTAAAGCATAATACTAGCATAGCATAATGCTCTATAAAATGCTTCAGCTCCACAATATCTTCCACAGGCAGCGCATTCCAGAGTTCTGTGTTGGGCTGATTTCACTTGCACTGACAGCAGCCTGTACTGCTGTAGATTCCAGCACCCAGGGCTTGATCCTGGAGGCACACACAAATACTTCCTGACATGCATGTGCATGAATTCCACACCAGCCACTGACTGTACTTCAGTACTTCAGAGTATAAAGTAGTATTGTTGAGCCCCATCTATCACATCTCCCAGCATGCTGGACGCACTGGGTAGCCTCACCACGTCTCCTGAGCACGTCTAGCTTTCCGCCTACACACAAGCAGCGATCCCTCTTGATCAGGAACTGCGCTGTGTGTGCTGTAAGTGTAAGCAAGGTTTCAAGTGTCACGCTCTTGAAACAGCACCAGTGCGGAACACCTACAGCGCTTGTCAAACTTGTCATGCGCCTCCTGGATTGTAGACAGTACTTGAACCGATTTTTCTTGGTCTGCACTCTGTAAATTGCCGGCATTGAGGGGCTGGGCTGGTGGCAGAACCGACGCCTGATCGAAATTCTCCTCCGCATCACCGTCCAGCTCGATCAGCGTTACGTCCTGCGATTCCACATCCGACTCTCCTCGGCACTGCTGTCATCAGAACTGCGATTGGACCAGGCCAAAAAAATGACTATTCATCGTGAAGGAGTTCGGCTAAAACCTCTGGGGAGAAGCCCACAGCAATTATTTGAGCTAGCGACCGTCTTCTGCTTCGTTCCGCCATGACTCTCAGCTTGTAATCTTCAAAAATCGACAGATCGTGACGTTTTGTTCTTTTTCTCGAAAAAATTACGAAGCACCTAAGGTCGGTTTTCGCAGAGCGCGGGTCACATAATTTTTAGACAAATAGGTTCATATACAATGAAGTTCTTTTTTGGAGCTCTATTAGAACATTCAAAAACCGGACGCAAGTAATTCCCCTTGGACATCCGACATATTGCAGATTAAACAGAAATATGTGCTCAACAATCACAGAAACCGTAATGTGTAAAGAAGGTCCTGACCTTGCTTGTGCTATTTCTCCGGTCACAGTGACTTTTGGTGGCTGACGGAATGGCGTTACACACTTTGTGGTCAGAAAGGCCGGTTTGGGTTTTTTGGGCTCCGGTAGAAATGGCCGTTTATGTCCGTATATCACAGTATACTGATAGTAAAGCATTAACAGACAGCATGCAGGCAGGGTCTGACCCCTGCAAGTGTTGCAACGACGGGTGACCAGAGTTTGATTGCATGGAGAGGTGTTTCACCTGCCCAACCGCCCACCTCAAGAGCTGTACTGCTTCTTTCCCAGCTTTGAAACAAGTAAAAATTCATGACTTTTTAGAAGCTCTAGAGGGTCACGGATATGAGGATATTGTATCCATTCAACTGCTAAGCACGGGCAGATGCCACATCACGCTCAGCTGCCAAGAATTAATCAGAAAACTATCCCTTGAAGGTTTCTCCGTTCGAGGACAACAAATTGCCCCTGTGCCATTGGTAAATCCACACATTCAGTTGCACATGCACGACATTCCTGTCTGCATTTCAGATCCCGCAGTCATTGCAGCATTATCTTCGTACGGTACGGTAGTAGGCACAGTTCGACATTGCCGCCTGAAGTTGAAGTCTGGCAAATTTGCCGCCACTGGGGTCAGATTTGCCACTTTTATGCTGACATCTGGCGTGGTCATTCCATCATATATCCGTACGACAGGCAGTACACGATTCAGAGTTCACTACGAATATCAAAAACCCATGTGCCGCATCTGCGACTCCCCTGCTCACTTGGCCAGTGCATGCCCAGTCCGGAAACAACGGATACCTTCAGCGCACACCAGGCGGAGCCTCCCTCACCTGATGTACTGTCGGAGTTGTGTAAATTCAACGCTGAGGCACAGGCCTTGAAAGACTCTCAGCTAGCGAGTACTTCTAGCTCTGCGAGTATGTCCATTGCCACGGAGCCTTCTTCGAAATCCACCAACAACAACTCTCAGATTGAACAAGACGATGATAACCCTACTAGCCAAAAGCCTTGTTTGACACAATCCCTTCCAGTTGTTGAGCATCGGACTGTTGAACCTGCCAATCAGCCGGTCGAACAGTGCTTGGACAAGTTCACTTCTGACCAAGCCTATTTACCATCCGAGGAACCTGTTCACCAATCCGAGGATACGTCCCTGTCTGCCTCCCAGGACCTTCGAATCAACAAACTCCTGAGTGATGCCGCTGATCATGACTGGATGAATGAATTTGTAGAAGTGGCTCCCTTACGTCGTGAAAAACGTCATGAGTCATCGCAAACCAGTAAATCTACAAAACCATCGCCAACCAGTAAATCCACAAAACCTTGCGTGGCAGCTCAAGGAAAGAAGGCAAAATGGGGAAAAGAGAGTGTTTCTGGATCTTGCGTCAGCAGAAGCATGAGACCCGTAAGAACCGTTAGGCCTCGGTCACACTACGGCAAAAATGCTGCGTCAGCGTCAGAATCACGAGCTTTTCCATGGCAACTGACGCAACGCGGGAAGTTTGAGCGTCAGACGCTGCTGCGTCTGACGTGGGGAAATCGGCTGCGTTGCCGCTGGTGGGAGTGACGCTCGGCGGAAAAACAGTGTCTTTCAAGTAAAATTAGTTTCAAGACAGTCTTTGCTTGAGTTGAGCAGTTATTCGACATTCGTCTGTTCAAGGTTCGTTTTGTTCCCTCTTTTTGTTCGAGATGAGTCCGTGGACCTACGAGGCCGAGGCTGCTCTGCTCCGAACCTGGCGGAAGAGCGAGGCGTTTTCTGAGAAGAAAATGATGTCGAGAAAGGACCAGTTGTTTGAGTGGGTCATCGGCCAACTGGAGCCTGTTGACTTGTGAGTGTTGTGTTGTCGTCAAGAGCCCCAAAAAGGACAACCAGTATGACGAAGTCAGGAGAAACACAGCTGCGATGCGGACTTTTCTTGCCTGACCCATGACACTACAACTGAAAATGGCTTCAAATTCGGAAAGAAACAACAACGACCGTGCACGCGTGGACCTTTCGTCTTCTTGTAATCAAATTTGAAAACTTTGTCCGACAATTTTTTTGTATAATATTTTTAATAAGCAAAAGGTCGGTTTCCGTGGGAATCCGTGCCGTCATTGAGTTTCCCTGGTGATTTTGTGACGTAGACAAATGCGTCAGGCCGCGGCAGTCATGAGCTGCAAGAAAAGCAAAACACTGTGTGACCCCGCGTCTGCGTCAAGTGCTGCGGCTTGACGCTGCGTCCAGCTTCAAACTGCCGTAGTGTGACCGAGGCCTAATAGGGGATTCACACATACGGGTAAAACCACGGTTATGGGAAAGTTGTTATGGAAACTATGGTACTGGGGGAAAGGAAGAATCTGTCGGGAAAAAATTGGCAAAGCCGTGGCCGTGGGCCTCAGGGCGTTTGTCAAGGGAAAAAGTCCACGGCTATTCGACGCACATGCGTAGATCTTGTCTTTGGCGAGAACTCTGAACCCTAGTTGTACGAGTGCATCGCAACCCGCATTTTCAGGCAGTGCGCTCGCACGCATTGCAGACAATGGACCCACGCATTGCGCATTGCGAATGCGAAACATAGTACTAAATGTACTACAAAAAATGCAGTACAGACTACGTTTTGTACTCCCCCGCCACAAATTCATGGTCAGACATGAGGCCAAGGGAAAAGTGACCACGCGTGTGAACGGCCCCACTCAGTTGCCCGACGGTCTGAACTTTTACCTTGTCCCGTGACCTCAGGTTTTCCCGTGTGTGTGAATCCCCTATAAGAACTATAATGTATTATTCCCGTAGCTATGCAGAAGACGTTACTTCAGTAACGTCTGGCGCTAGCCAGGGTCCACACAGCTTTAATTTGGTGTTTGTTTGTTTGTTTGTTTGTTTGTTTGTTTGTTTGTGTCACGCCTGGTGCTATCCCGTATCTGTCCCGTACCGTACCGTACCAGCAAAGACAGCTGGTCACAATATTTTTGTTTGTTTGTGCCATCGACATACCTGACGCTATCCCGTACCTGTCCCGTACCCTCAAGAGTACGGTACCATCAAGAGAATGAGTATATATGCGAAGTGTATCGGGGGAATGCATTCAGTGCAGTAACATTTTGTGTTGATTTGTGTGCGAGGCCGAGATCCCACTAGCAGGCTGGCTGGGCCGCCTGTCGACCAGCCCGGGAATCGCATTTAGGCCGATAGCATAATAATTATACCGTATATACAGTCATGTAGATGTATAGCAGGGAGTCATATTATGTAAACGACTCCCTGCTGTATGGGGAGATTTTCTGGAAAGAAATACGAAGTAGGGGGACGAGTAAATGCAATCAGAATGGATGTTAGTTGCCGTCAGTATAATAAGAAGAAGAACGCCCGTGATCGGCAGAGTCAGCGCCGGTCCCAGGAAACGTCAGGACAGACATCCCGTCGACTCCAGAACGCCCGTGATCGAAAGAGTCAGCGTCGGTCCCATAGCTATGCAGAAGACGTTACTTCAGTAACTCATGGAAATGTTTTTGCAGTACAATGATGTAGCTAGTCAAAGGAAAAAGCATTTCCATCAGTTCTAACAACATGCACGATGAGCTAGGCAACAAAACATAGCGCAGGGCCCTGAGCTTCCAAGCTCTCTCGTTAATGATAGGTCATCAGAACACAATTTCTTTAGCTGTATCTTTTTAAATGTATGTAGTCTCCGCCGTCGGATACCAGAAATCGAGCATCTCGTTGCTGCCCCGGGCGTCACGCTGATGTTTCTGGCTGAAACAAGGCTTGATGAAACAATTCCGGATGGTGAACTCTCCAATCCACATTAAATTTTCAGCATTAACCGCAAGGATAGAGGAACCCACGGCGGTGGTGTAGCAGTGTACTGACATGGGAGCCTTGCTGCTCGCCGCTGTAGACACTCGGAGTCGACCGAACTAGAAGTGATCTGGCTGGCAACGACCATCTCCCATAGGAAACATGCTCGGCTGCGGTTATCGACCTCCATCAGAAGTACTCACAGATCGTCTCACTGTTCTTTCCAGATCGCATTGAAGCACCCCATACTAAAGGTCTATACTGTCCTCTCTTGGTCACCACTCTCCCTATTACCTTTATTGTAATTACTATTCACAAGAGAGAGTTTGGAAGCTTTGTTACAACTCTGAGTTTCACAATCAATTACTACTCATCTATTGCGCTTCAGATTTTCTTCCGTTTTGTCTTTTGGTGCGTTACCGGCATGACGATACTGAGACCTATTGTTCAGTGGAGTGCCTGTAGCCTCACCCGCTTTTTTATATTTTATTTTTATTAGAGCCACGTAAACCCGTCATGTGTGAACCATGAATAAGGGGAGTGGTGGCGTGGTCTGGGATGCTCTGCCGACCTTGGGTCTCGGCTTCATCACAACCAGGCTACCAATAGCAGAGAGAGAAAGAGAGGGAGAGAGAGAGAGACATAGACAGGGAGAGAGAGAGAGAGATAGAGCGAGAGACAGAGAGAGAGAGAGAGAGAGAAAGAGAGCGAGAGAGAGAGAGAGAGAGAGAGAGAGAGAGAGAGAGAGGAGAGAGGAGAGAGGAGAGAGAGAGAGAGAGAGAGAGAGAGAGAGGGAGAGAGCGAGAGAGAGAGAGAGAGAGAGAGATAGAGAGAGAGGGAGAGAGGAGAGGAGAGAGAGAGAGAGAAAGAGAGAGCGGGGAGGGTTGGGGAAAGACTGCTACTATCTGTGACTGTGGCGACCACCATTCAATGTCTCGTCCTCAACTACACTGGTAGGCGATTTCAATGTCGACATTCATACTACTTCCTTCACTCTGCTCCATGATATATTGTGTGCAAATATTGGTCTTGTAAACTACGTTTATTCGCCTACGCGTTTCACGAGTCATTCCAGGACGGTAATAGACCCTTTCTTCACGTCTGCTGAGCTGGACGGAGCTTGCGAGGTGCATCCTTTAGACATAAGCGATCACTTTGGTCTGCTGACGCGGCTAGCCATTCCGATTCCCAAATCCACTAAAAGGCGTGTGACATCTCGCTCGCTGTACAAAGTGGATTGGTCAGTCTTCACCGCCGAACTCGCTGACTCCCTTGCGTCCTTCACAATAACGTGTAACATTATTATTATTCTTTTATTCCACGATGGCGTGACGCCAATAAGGATGATTAATAAGTGCGATAGAACTGGTACTAGCCAGAAACAGCTAGATGGAAATTAACCGGGAGGCAAGAAGCAATGGATCATGAAAAACAAGCGGGGCAATAACGTTAGCAGGGGTGATCGAGATAGTTAAGAGAGCATGTTTGAGAATACCAAAGTATGTGTGCAAGTGGATCTCTCCGATTTCGCTCAAAATTTGCAGGTAGGTTCCCTTTGGGGTGTGGATCGATTGTGCAAAGCCCTTGAAAAAGTTTCTGAAGGGAACCTTGAAATTTGCATACCCTCAAAAATGGCCGAAATATCACATTATTTATGGGTCTAGAAACGAGTCACGCCACAGCGTATACGAACAAGCTATGAACAAAACTCCATCAAGCCAACATTGCCTCACCTTAGAAGCGTTCCTGGAGCAGTACCGCTTAGCCACGCCAGCATCCCAGAAGACGAGGTCCATCACCCCCTGACGCCACAAATGATCGTCTTGAAAATAGCCAATTTACAAGCGCTGGCAAAACAGCCAGCTACGTCCTCCAATGGCCAGAACTATACACCGGCAGATAGTAGAACACCTCTTCTAGCGCTGAGGACATGTCCCCCATCTTCCTTTTGGGGTTTTCTTGAAATAAACTTTTTTGAATTTTTCCACTCGACCATGCTGAAATACGGCCAAGGTCATACCTGCGCAGGAAAGCTCGCCCCTCCGCGACGTCTCCTCAGCAATTTCTACTCCAACACTACTCCCAAGGCCGCAGAACAAAGTGAAGTGTTGACTCTGACAAGGAAAAGCAGCGGTGATCACTTGTCACTCCAAACGACAAGCTTCTCCTTGTGCCACCAATAATTTTTTGTGCGACTGTTGATGAAAAAGTCACTGAAGGCCTGAGCGCAGTTTTTGAATTTTATTGCAAGATGCACGGTGACGCCTTCTTCCCCTAGCTGTCTGCCGCTGGTCTCTCTCGGCTCGAATGATAGACAAAGTCCGGGGTTCGAGCAATCCTACGATTGCAGGACCCGATCGCGACTCAGCCGCTACGAGAGAGACTCTCATTGTCCACCATTGAGAGATTGTTTCGCCGAAAGCTCCCCATGTTTGTATTCCGTTTCCTGCACTCTCTGTCAAGTCGCTTATTCTCGTCTTTCTTCACCCCAAACGCGCCTTCTCAAGAAGATCATGACCGAAGGGCCACTCGCGGACAGGTGACATGGCTCTTACGTGTCCCCTTCCTTCCGCGTCGTGCTGAACGGTCCTCCATCCGTTTCCAAGGTGCCATTCTCTGGAATAAGTTGTGGCTGAAGTTAGATGTGTATCACGAAAGGATTAATTCAAGAGCACCATATGACACTGTATTGAGTCGCTGGTCCCTACCTCTTTGTTTCTTAGCCTCTAGAACCGCTAATTGTTCAGTTCCCTCCTTTTCTGCAAGATTGCCTTGTTTGTAAGTTCTCACCTCTTTTCTGAACCATTGACTTATGCTCTATTTATGTATACCATTGCCTTCCGAAACAATGTATTTTTGTTCTCGCATCCTTTCTGGACATTTGCCTCCAGGGACGTCTTATCTGTAATCGCCAGGGAAATCTTGCATAACAACTTAACTATCGTAATCCGACATCATCATTATTCATCTTTCTCCTATCTTTCTCATATATATTCATATCGTAGATTTTTTGTTTTTGGTAGGAATCGGAGAATTCTCTCTCCGTTGAGAAGGCAGTATTGCCTGTGTCCTGAGCGAATTTAAATAAAAGAATACAAGAACAATTTGTATTGGAGCACGGCCAGGAGCCTGACAATATGGAAATCCAAAAAATGTCAAAGCTCCCCGGCTTTGGCCAAGGAGGTAGCGAGATTCTTCCAGGCATGACAGAATATGAGGATTCACAAAGTGGGTATGGAGCTGCCCCGAGAACAGTGCATGTCTGGGTGCTTTCTCACTGGCGTTTCAGGCTGGCTTATAAGACGGCCAGACAATAAATCCAAGAATCTAAACCTCACAGGTGGAAAAAAGCTCCGGGAGCCACTGGCAAGTCTTTCGCTTGCCGGTGTATGTTGAACACAATTTGTCGACGTTATCCACCAAAGAATTGTGCTGCCGTAGTGCAGGATGATTTATCATTTCTGCGTTTGTCCTTACACGTCCATGTCAGAATGAATTAAAGTAGAGCTAAGTCATAGCTGATCAGAAATATCCCACATATTGTACCTGACTAGGATGTAGTTTCTCTAACCCCACTCATGATTTCAGATGAAAATAGAAACGTGTCAAAAATGTGTAGCCCAGACAATCTGATTACATCTGACGCCTGGTTTTGGAAAAATACTTCGAATTTCACGGAGATAATTATCATGAAGGAAAACAGAGATATTCCAAACACCATACCAAATGAGGTTCGTTTGGACCCCAAAATATGGAATGAGGGTTAAATTAAGTTGGAAATTTGTGGCCTGGAAAAATGCATACATGGATGCTGGTATTGGAACTAATTTCGACAGTGGTCGGTTGTAAAACGCATAGGATTTCAGCAAAACATGATCTTTGACACAATTTGCCCGTGGAAAATAATACCGGGCACGACCTCTGCAAACTGACAGATAAACTCAACAATGCACAAGAGATGGAATATTCACGTAGCTGTGGCTACTAGTAATGCCATTTTAATCCCTTTGGTAACGTGCACTGCGACCTTGCTAAGTTTGGAATTTGCGGAATGCAAAGGTCCAGTTTGTTTGCAGACTACCTTTTCGACGGCACGTAGGAGATACTGATGTTTTGCACATGCACTTTACTCCAACACTCCGTTCTCTGGCCTGCACTAGAAGTAATTACACAATGGACTGTTCCTCCCGCTTCATCGCCTATGCCAAGCATACGGATTGCAGAAGATAGCCCCTGTACGAATCTCAGGCCTCATTGAGAATGCGACTGGAGGGCGAATGCCGAAGTCGAGCTGAGAATGAGGAGTAGGGGAATAATGCAGATTTGAAAAGCTTACTGAGTAGGCGTTACCGGTATTTACACAGGGCGGGAGTGTAGACCCAATGCCACGAACGCCAGGATCGTCAGGGAGGAACGTGATAATTTGGCAATGAACGTTGAAGAAGAGTTTCATATCCCTTTTTTCCTCCTCCTCGAAATTAGTTTTCGCTAACATAATACTTCAAAACGAAGTAGTGGTTGCGACTTCGGCGATGATTATGCTCCCCACACCGGAGCTCGCGCTATTCCGCCGACGTTACTTGACACTTGACTGACTCACGACTGCCATCCAGAGCACACGAGAAGTCCATCGAACCTTCGACTCGGCAAACCCGCGAGAAAGCACCACTCCCTGCTCAATACACAGTGTTTCGGGGAATTCACCCCTCATCAGGTGAGGCTGAGGAAGATTGTGCCTGAAGAGCACCACTTATATAGTGCTCTCCAGGCACAAACATCACCAGGGAAACAAACGTACAGAGACGCTCCGTTTCCAGCGCGATAAACACCTCGTTTACACCAGATAGCAGTAACGTCAAGTAACGCCGGCGGAATAGCGCGAGCTCCGGTGTGGGGAGCAAACCTTTTTTTATAATACTTTAAAACTTGCACAATACCAGTACGACATAAGTACCCAATGCTACGACATGACTAAATTGTATTCGAATAGGCAACACGTTTCTGCAACGTCAACAAAAAATGTTTGAAGCATTCTCAATTAACACCCTTCAAATTAGTCTTTTGGCTGTGAACACTGTGTATTGAGCAGGGAGTGGTGATGTCTTGCAGGTTTCCCCAGTCTAAGGTTTGATGGACCTCTCGATTGATTTTAGATGGCAGCAATGAGTCAGTCAAGTCAAGTAGGAGGAATATCGCGAGCTCCAGTGTGGGGAGCAAACCCTTTTCAAATTCTCTGCTGCAAATTCAATAATCTCAACCAAATGTTCGGCAAGGAACCAGCATGAGGATTTCACTTGGATAATCCAGGCAGATTTCTGTTCAATCTTCAACAACCATGCAGTGCGATGCACAATGGACACTATCAACCCGAAAATGTTTCGTACAAATATTCTCACAATTTCTTGCAAACATAGCTCCACCAGAAAAGGCGATGACAATTTCCGACTTTGAGAAGGCGCATTCCGTCGTTGCCACTGTTTTCCCGCAATACGAAAATTTGAATAATCTAAGAGGCACATTGTCTCTTAGCCAACCCTCCCTTGCAAGACAATGGAAAATGAATGCAACGAAGGCACTGCTTAAAAGGCAACCATGCCAAGAACTGCAGTGTTGAAAGGCAACCATGCCAAGAACTGCAGTGTGGTGGTCCCTAACTACTTAGGGTGCCTTTACACAAAAATGCAGGGTCAGTTTCCGTTTTCAATTTTGCATCCCTTCAGGGAAACTACCAGGCGAGCATTGTCAATAAGATGTCTCATTTGGTTGTGAGGCATCGGCATGGTCAACAGCTAACTGATCCCAGGAAGCGCGGCTTGACGTCAGGGCTCGTTTTGGACGGGGCAGCAGGAGGCCTTCTTCAATATCCGGTTAACGCATCCCAGGGCCACGTTGCTGTCTCGTGAAAAAGCCATGAGCCAATTGGAGCGCAATGAGCCGGAAAAAAGCGGCATTACACAGAGCGGGTAAATCATTCAATTTTAAGGAAATATTTCTAAATGTGTTTTAGGTGAACAGTGCAGGTAACTCACCACTTGCAGTAGTTGATGTTTGCACGTCAACCGTGGTAGTTTCTGCTAGGATTGCTGTGGGAAGTAATCAGAACATGATGCTGTAAGTTAGTATATTAGATAATCCCCGATGTTCCAGTGGCAATTATGGCACTAAAGCGACCGCTATATCAAAACAAAACTATCGGCAACAGGAGAAAGATTTTTCAGTGCCCGATTTTTCCGTGCATGTATTTTTTTCCTACCTTTACATTCTGCCTCGGTCTGCCACACTCCTTTGCCGCTGCAAGTCGCTTGCTCTGCACCAACCAATGTGAACCCATCACTGCATATAACCTTGGCTACTTCATTGACGATGCCTTCGGCTGGTTCAAGAACCGCATTCTTTATGTTGGACGATGAGGAGTTGCAAACAATTTCTGGAAGATAATCCGATATGAAAGGACAAAAGTGAAGAGATATTGACCCTTTCGAGTTTCCTTTAGAGGTTTTGCCGTAAGTAACGCGAAGTGGTATTGAAAGGTAACTCGGATGGTAAGCCAATTAATTTATTGTGAAAAAGAAGAAGGACAAAATGTTACGAGTTATGACAAACTGTCCACAAACCTAACCAGATCTTATACAGTCAGTGGGTGCGACAAAATGGCACAAAACTGACAAGGAGTACTGAGACATTAGGAGACCTGACACCTAGCTACAACACTTCTCCAAGGCGCAAACCAACAACCTTTCAACTTGGAGGGCTCAGGTTCGGAAAGGTCCAAGAGGGGAAGGAAAGCGGAACGAAGAAGAGCACGAGCTACGCATCACGGCAACAAAGAATGCCGAAATTTACTAGATGATGATGACGAAACTAGTATTAGTAGTAAGACTATTGGATATACCTGCCTTACTTCAACTCGACGGCGCAAAGCAACAGACCACCCAACTTGGGAGGCTCAAGTTTATGTAATAAACATAGAAATTGGAAGTTTAGCGAAGACGAATTGGGACAAACCGAAACGTCAACATCCTACTGACCTCCACTATAAGCCTGGTTCACATTCGACGGGCGCGACGGGGCGCGACGTAAGGATCGACAGGAAGCAATGGGACGGACTGACGGCGTCCAATGTGAACACCAGGAACGGGAACGCAACCGTACTACCGTACAGATCGGGAAGCGACAGGAAGAGTTGGATCAATCCAACTTTTCATACCGTAGGCGGGCGTAGACGGGGACGCAAGCGTACAAAACGGCTGCAATTCGAGTTTGAACAGGAGACGGCGTCATGCGCCGACTACTCCCGATTCGTACTTGGAAATTTTAAGCATTTCGAACACTGCGATTCCCTTGATTAGGCCGCGGTCACACCGAGCTCGATTCAGCCGTTCAGCCAAAACAAGCGCTTGTTTACGTCACTATTACCATGGAAATGGCTGAAAAATGTCCTACAAAGTACAAGCGACTTTCAGCCGTGGCTGACTCTCAGCCGTTTTTTTCCGGCTTGTTTCAGCCACAGCTTGTACAATTACAAGCGGCTGAAAGCTGAAATTCAAAAAATAATTTGAGTGCGCTTGGAGCTCCGGAGCACACCATGTAGCTAGTTGACATGATGAACTGATATTGATGTTCTTTCTTGTGTCCGTGGAACCGTGCTATCCCTGTGCCTTTGGTTTTGACCGTGAGTCTGTCTACCCCAACTACACTGTATTCAGTTTGATTTGGATTTTGCCCGACGACCGTGGATTTATGCCGCTGTGCCTCTAGACTGCTGCGTAGATTGTTGGAGCTGTGGTTTGAGGCCAAGACAAGGCACCACCCTCACGACCGAATTCATGAAGAAAGCCGGGTACGAAGAAGAGAGTGGATTGCAACTGAGTTCAATAACGGCAACCGGCGGGGCAGAAAGCTCGACATCAGGAAACACCACCCGAACCATCGCGTCCATGCACACCGAACAAATAAAAAGAGCACGACTTCGCAATTCAGATTCCGGGCTTCCTTTGCTTCTTCATCAAAACTGAACACTAGAACAAGTACAGTTTTAGATCGCGAACGTTCTGCTCTCCAGTTTCTTGCAAACATTGGTGTGTTTCGAGATATTCAAAATTTGGCGGGTAAGAAAAACAAGCCATTCAAGCTTTGCAAGCTCAAGGTCTGGTGTGACCGCGTCACAGGGATCACGCAAGCCAGCTGAGCGCCAGCGATAACAAGCCCAAAGTGGCTTGTTTCGGTGTGACCTGGGCCTTACTCACAGAATGGCGAGCACGAATTCTCTCTTCCGACGTTTCCTGAGAGATTTGGAAAGAAAATTAATAGGGAGACGAGGAGGAAATAAAATTAGAATGGCCGCTAGTTGCGGAATAGGTGATAGGATGCGTAAGCAAAAACATACTTTGGAAGAGAGATCCTTTGGAAGAGAGATCACGTCGTCTCCAAAATAAGCGTGAACGGGCGATTCAGCGCCGGTCACAGGAAACGTCGGAAGAGAGATCCCGTCGAGTCCAGAACGCCCGTGATCGGCAGAGTCAGCGCCGGTCACAGGAAACGTCAGGACAGACATCTCGTCGACTCCAAAATAAGCGTGAACGGGCGATTCAGCGCCGGTCACAGGAAACGTCGGAAGGGAGATCCCGTGGAGGCCAGAACGCCCGTGATCGGCAGAGTCAGCGCCGGTCACAGGAAAAGTCAGGACAGACATCAGGACATTTTTTGCCTAGCTCATCGTACATGTTATTAGAACTGATTGAAATGTTTTCTTTCCGTTGATTGGCTACATCATTTTATTGCAAAAACGTTTCAATCAGTTTGAATATGAGTTAGGCAAAAGTATTTGCAGAAGTTATTGCGGATTGTTATTTTTCTCTCACTTCATCCACTTTTGGTTTGCTCCTTTTTCCTTTTATCTCCTTATATTAAATAGGATTTTCTGGCCTTTTTACATTAAAAGCATAGCGTAGGGCCCTGAGCTTCCAAGCCCTCTCGTTCCCGTAGCTATGCAGAAGAGGTTTGTTTGTTTGTTTCTTTCTTTTATTTGAATTCGTTTAGAGCACAGGCAATTCTGCCTTCTCACCAGAGGAAAAACCTCCGGTTCCTGCTAAGAACGAATATAATATTACGAGAGAAGGAAATATTAAAAAGAAGCATAACATGCTAATTCCAAAGCGCAAAGTTTGTATATAATTCAAATGGGTGTGTGTATGTGTCAGCATGCAGTGAAGAACACACAGAGAAAACATGCAGTAATGTGTAGGGATGCCGAGCAAGGTGGTTACAAATTACAATTAATTCTGTTCAGAGCCAGTTTAAAGGCAAATGCCGCACTGTGGAGGCGAATATTGCTGGGAAGTTGTTGTTGTTGTAGAAGTTTATTTAACGTCGCACCACAAACAGGCGATTTCGCCTCCTTTGATACATGTGAACGACAGAAGGAATGAGAGAGGGGGGGGGCAGAAGTACGGAGAGAGGAAGGGTAGAAATAAATAAGCAAATCAAATCAACCTCAGCGCTACACCAAAGCAAAACCGGAATGGGAACATACATAGTATATACAAAATAGCTTCATACATATATTGCAAAACACGTTTACTATTCTTCAGTCCGGTATACCACAGAAATACACTAGCCGAAAAAGCATTATTTTGGAGCCATGATGCGCTTTTAGCAGGGCACAGAACTGAAGGTAGCTGTGCTCGGAACGGAGATCAGGCGGGAGCTGGTTCCACAGGACTGCGCTGATGAACTGCAAGGTCGCTCGACCCGCAGGACCGGGCAAAAATGGTGTTCGAACGAGGTGATGTGCTGCTCCTCGACTGCGGTCATCAGTAACTCTCACGAAGAAGCTGGTGAAGAGGGAGCTCGCTCGGGAGAACAGACAACGACGGACAAAGATGAGGAGCTTAATGTTAAACATGTCCTCCAGGGTGGTGAGGCGGAGCTGTTCAAAGATCGGGCTCGTACGCGACCACGGTGGCAGACCGAAGAAGCCGTGGATAGCGCACTTCGTTAGACGTGTGAGGGGCTCCATGTTGCCAATTTGAAGTGACGGTAAAAAGGCGTTGGAAGCGTACGACAACCTACCCTGGATCATCGACTTGTAAAACAGGATCTTTGACGCCAGGGTGAAGCTTCAGCGGCTCCGCAACAGCGCACCTACTGACTTCCGCACCTGCTGGATTGTGTAATTGACGTGAGGCTCCCAGGAGAGCTGCCCATCTACCATTACGCCCAGGTACCGCGCTTGTTCCACAACTGCAAGGGCTGCATTCCCACAGCGAATTCGAATGTTATCTGTGTCAGGGGCTGGGCCTACTGGGGTAATCAACAGAGCTTGCGTTTTCTTTGGTTCAGCATTATTCCGCGGTCCTCCAACCACTGCGACAGGCCAGTGATGGCTGTGCTTAGAGAAGAGCACACTTGTTCGCAACTGCCCGAGGCTTCAATTGCAATGTCGTCTGCAAATTCCTGGTTTGTGACCTGCTGGGGCAAGCAGCATTTTTTTTCTTTTTTTCTACAAAATCCACATATCTCCAGACACTGGGTTGAATGATGGAGTGTGGTGGTGGGGCCCATTAAAAGCCCCGCCGACCAGAGGTCTTGGTTTCATAGCTCCATGCACGCACCAAAGGGAAATTGGGTAAGGAGGATAAAATTGAGAAAGAAAACAGAAGAAAGAAAATGGAAAGATTGTATTGCTCAGTGAGCAAAAGAATAAACTGAGTATTTATGTGAACGCTGTTAGACTTTTCAATTCAAGAGGAGATTGTCTGTGAGGAGAGATTACATGTATGTCCAAGCAGGGTAGGACACTGTGCCCTCTTACTCGCGTATGCTATGAGTTGAACTTTTCGATTTTCTTTGGGTGAAATGTGTGGGGAATGATAGAGGTAGGCAGCTGGTTCCAAATTGGGATGACGGAGTGGGGAAAGGCTCGGCTCACATTGCTCCGGGAATTGGCAGGAAGAAAATTCTGTAACTGATGGGGATGCGCAGTGGACAGTCGTACAGCATGGCAGGTGAGGCGTGTGGTCCTGGGTTGGTGTGTTGGGGGTGGAGCCATTCTCGAGAGAAGAGCGGGAGAATTATCCCAAAGGGCTTTATACAGGAGGCAGAAGGCAGCGATGGTGCAGCGAATTATGAGGCTAGGAAGCCAGCATTGCAGAGGTGTTGCCTTGATGGCTCGCTCCTGCACCCAATCCAGCCGATTCAAGTGGGAAGGAGCTGCCCCCATCCAGACGATTGGGCAGTACTCCATAACCGGCCGGATAAAGGCTTTGTAGGCTGAAAGCCGGGCAGGAATAGTCAGCAAGTGAAATGCCTTGCGCAAGGCTCCAAGTCTCTGCGTTGTTCGGACTACAACAGTTCGGATATGCTGGCTGAATTTTAGCTGATGGTCAAACGTGACACCGAGTACTTTGATGGAGCGCTGCTCCTCGACAGGAGTTCCATTGAAGACAATGGGGGGTATTGGCCAGTCCCGAAGATGGTGGGAAATTGTAAGAGCCTGAAATTTGGCTGGCTCGAACTGCACTTTCCAATCCGAGCCCCAACTGGATACTAGGTCGACAGCAGCCTGGAGTACTATAGCGTTGTCAGGAACAGCAGCGAGCGTTGCAATTTAGGCGTATAGGGTTGTGTTGTCGGCGAATGAGGCAAGTTTGGAGCCGATTGGGAGGTGGTCTTCAAGGTCGTTGACGTAGGCCAAGAACAAGGTGGGGCCAAGGATACTGCCCTGTGGCACCCCAGCCTTAACTGGGCGTCTGGCTGATGTCTAGCCGGAGTTGAGGACTTGAAGTGTGTAGTTGCAGAGTTAGTCTTGGAGCTACCGATGCAGGTCTCCCGAGATGCCATACACTCTAGCCTTGTGCAAGGTGGGACACCAGTGTGAGACACCCGGTCAAATGCTCCAGTAATGTCGATGGCCAGCATTCGAAAAGCTCCTTGATCTCCTGCGGTGTGCACCCACTCGTGGTGGAGAGCAGTCAGCAGGTCTGCTGCACTGTGGCCGCGACGGAAGCCAAATTGCCGTTCTGACAGGACGTGATTCGTCTCCATGAAGTTGCTCATTGCCCTGTTGACTATGGTCTCCATGACCTTGGAGAGGATGCTCAGTAACGACACCGGTCAATAGTTTCATGGCGACGATTTAGACTTGCGCTTGTGGACTGGCACGAGGAGAACATGGATGCAGTGAATGGGATTTTCGGTCTTAGACCACTTGCTGGTGAGCTGATCTACTCACCTCCTACCGCTTTAGGAGCTGCATCTGCGCCTTGATCTTTGAAGGGTGGTGGCGTTCGTACGGATGCGGAAAACTCGGCTTCCAGCCGAGTTTCACGCGAACCGTGATTTTTTTGTGGACTGGAACTACGTTTGCAACCTTCCAATGTTGTGGCTGGATGCCGGAGCGAAGACAGCATGTAAATAGTTCTGAAAGCGGCTGTGTCAATTCTGCAGAGCAAGCTTTCAAGACGCGGGCAGGTATCCAATCTGGACCAGTGGCCTTTGTGGGGTTGAGCTGGTGGAGAGTTCGCTCGACTGTGGTCTCGCAAACCCAGACGGTGCAGAGGTTGCGGTCAGTACGTGGTCGGACGTGAGGAAATGGAGCGGATAGGTCGTCTGCCCCTAGACTGCATTTGTTGGCGAAGTGTTCGGCCATGCACTCTGCTTTGCAGTGGTTGGTGTCGTGCTCCGTACCATCGGTGCTGCGGAGAGTAGGCATGGATGGGCTGTTTCCGTGGCCAGAGGCCTTCTTGATGGTTCGCCACCATTCACCAGACACCATACACCCAGAGGCTGACTTCTGCGCCAGGCCTGCTGTGAATGCCTGCTTGGTAGTTGCCAGGCAATGGTTAACTGAGTGCTTGGCGACATTGTAATGGGATTGCAGCTGGGCACTTGACCGGTCGGCACAGAGTCTCCTCCATGCTCTTTGTTTCTGTGCTACAGCCTCAGTGCATTCCGGTATCCACCAAAAGGGGTTAGATGGTTTCATGCACACCTGCTTAGACGGTATGTATGGGCGCATTCCTTCCAGAATATTCTGGGTCAAGTGCATACACATTGCATCATGATCATCACTGACAGTGGACTGCCAAACTGTTGCTCTAAAGAAGTGGCGGAGTCTGTCCCAGTCTGCGCGTTGGTAACGCCAGACAGTTCTGGTCACTGGTGGTTCCTTTGCCGTGCTTACATGAAAGTCAGCTAGGACACAGGCATGGTCAGAGTTTCCCAGAGGTGCTTAGGTATTGACTGTCGCATCTCCCGGTAGGTCAGTCATTATTAAGTCGAGTGGGTTATGGCCCCTGGTGGGCTCATGCACGTGCTGCTCCAAGCTGCCGAGCCAATCCACGTTGTGTACGTTAAAACCTCCAGCCAATACCACATATTGACAAGATTTACGGGCCAGGTCTATGCCAGCACTGATGGCTTCAAGGGTACTGATGTCATTGTCGTGGCAGGAGCCAGAGCGATATGCAGCACACACAGCCACTGACTTCTTATCCACAGTTCTGACACTCAGCCATATTAGCTCTTCATTACCGACCTGGATGTCATCGTGTTCTCGGAGGGCCAGACTAGCTTTAACCCAAACCGCAACTCCTCCTCCATGAGCTGTTCGATCCTTCCGCAGTAGGGAGTAGTACCCAGGCAAGGACAGTTCGGAATCAGTAGCCTTCTCAGAGGTTGGCTTGCTCTCTGTGACAATGGCAGTGTCAGGTTGGTGAACGTGTACAGCATGGTGAAAGTCACCAAGTTTACTCAGTAGTCCAAATGTGTTCGTCAGCAGGATCCGAAAGGATCTAATTGGAGCTTTGAGCTTGAGTGTCGGAGGACTCGGAGAGAGCGTCACTGTGCGAGCCGGACAAGGTGTCCCCTTTGGAGCGTCACTGGGAGTGTCACTGTGTGAGCCGAACAAGGTGTCCCCCTTCGGATGCTCACGGTGGCGCCAAACCCGCGCGTACAGTGGGCGAGGCCAAAAGTTTGGAGCAGTGGCGATTTCAAGATCAGTCGCATCGATCATCAAGCGGGCAGACACTTTCCCATCTTCTGTGGTGTGTATGCCGCACTGGTGAACCTTCACCGGTTTGTTCACTGCTGCAGAGCGTTGCTCAGGGAATTCCTTGACAATTCCTTCAATGCTATGTGAGTTCAAATTGCCCACATAGATTACGGCTTTCTTCACTCTGTGAGGTTCGTTTGATACCAGTTTCCACGTGTCATCCGTGATTGGCTCTAGCTTCAGTGGCTTGGGCTTGACAGTGGGCCGCTCAATTGCCTGGGACTTGTCCTCATCCTTGGGTCACTTGGAGGGTCACCCACGCTACGGGACGTGCTACGGTATTTGTCTGCATCAGTGGTACACGTGGCAGCCTGGCCCGCGCGAGTACGGGTACGCTTGCTGGTCCTTCCCGCTGTACTCTCCATCGTACGCTGGCTGTGCTGGTTGTGGACAACTGCTGGAGGAGTCAGGGGAGAGGCCCTTGCTGCGACAATGGCGGACTCCCTGAGGGCGACAACCTCCTCATTCAGGCCTGCAATTTGCCTCGACAAATCATCGATCCTATTCTTTAGTCCTGTCTCGCGGTCTGCGGTCTCCGTCACAAATGTTGCCAGCGTTTTTACTACGTCTAAAATCGAAGACTCGATCCCGGGAAGGGAGCACAACAATTTTACCCCCGAATCCGTCAGCCCGCGAATGGCAGCTTTTGCTGGAGGCATGGCGGAGGTGGGCCAAAGCTATCCGATGTCTACCTAGTTTCCTACTACTACTACTATACCAAATGTTTGAAACCAGGCCGGCCTGATGCCGGTTTCCTGGCGAGAAACTGTGGGAGCCTCAGAGCACGAAAACCTGCACCCTGCTCCAAAGTTAGCATCGAAGGTTACGGATGTATAGTTTGAACAGGAGGAGGCCGAGGACGGATTCTTGCGGCACCCCTCGATTCCATTTCTAAAGAGTGCTGTCCACAAAAAAATTAATGTAAATGACTGACGACCGGAAGGTCCAGGAAGGAAAGGCACTTGCAGTAGCCGCTTTTCCTGTCCTCGAGTAATTCGGCGATCATCCCAGGATGCTTGGCCTGTATTAGCCATCAACTGAAAGTAGGTGCAGAAAAGAGGACTTGCAAGATCATGTAGGCAACGGAAAACAAAAAACAAAACCTTGTAGTTAAAAATGTGAGTTAGGGATCGAATAGATAAGCGCACGAGAAGGGGGGCTGTGGATGCACGGCTGGAGAGACTGAAAATTGCACGAATTCCGGATTTGCTGGATTTGATTAAACGACTCTGCAGCTGCTGTGTCAACCACGGGAAGAATGCATTGGATGCGTACGTTAGTTGTGCTTGCACAATGCCAATGTACCAAAGTCTGCGGGCTCTTATGGGCAGAGATCGCCCATGGCGCCATAGCTGGCTGATGGCGACTGACGCCTTCTGCACAACACTGGAGACATGTGGCTGCCAGGATAGCTGGTAATCAATGGTTACGCCAAGGTATTTGGCAGTGGAGGTAACAGTTAAGGCTTGATCCTTACATTTCAAGACTGGTATGTCGACAGTGTGTCCCCGAGGTTGAATTTCCATGACTTGGGTTTTGCCGGTATTCAGCAGAAGCCCAATTTCGGAGAGCCAGTCAGACAGACGTGTCACAGCCGTAGTGAACGTCTTGCAAACAGTGTCCAGATCTGGATCAGAATAATCTAGGATGATGTCGTCCGCAAACTCCTGATGAACAACAATGCAAGGTATGACGTCGGAAATGTCACTCGTGTAAAGGACAAAGAGATGCGGCCCAAGACCAATGCCTTGGGGCACACCTCTTGAGCATGGGACTGCATCAGAGAGAGCCTCACACACCTTGACACGCTGAGTACGACCAGACAGATAGCTAGTCAACCATAACAATACTCTGCCATTGACTCCCAGGGTGAATAGTTTATCAATCAGATGTTGATGTTGGACACGGTCAAACTCTTTTGACATGTCAACCATTACAATACCTGTGTATTTTCGCTCTTGTTTGGCCAACCGCCAACGGTTGGCGGCTAGAACTAATGCATCTTCGGTAGAGTGCATTTTCCTGTAGGCAAACAGACTGCTAGGTAATATGCTATGTTGCGTGAGGTATGCTGTGAGTTGCTTCTTTACAAAGAACTCCAAAATTCGGGCCAGAATAGGGAGCAATGACACTGGTCTATAGTTAGTAGGGGATGTTGCGTCACCACTCTTGAACAGTGGACTAATGTGTGATGTTTTAAAACACAATGGCACAGTACCAGATGTCAAGGATGCATTGACTAGGGTGGTAAATGGAGGTGCCAGGACGTCTGAACACTGCTGCAGTACAATTCCAGGAATGTTGTCTCTCCCAGATGCTTTGCGAGGACTTACAGTTTGCAAGCATTGTGCAACATCAGACACGTTTACCGGCTGAAATGTTGAGAAGCTAGATGCAGAGTACCAGTTGTGAAGGTGTAGCCTTTCACAGCCTTTGTTTCCCGCTTCGGAACACCAATGACGGATCCTAATTTCTCCATCACGAACGTAATTGCGGACAGTGGGGTGTCATTCGCCACACCAAATATATGCACGGACGCAAGTGCTCCATCACCAACTACTAGTACTAACTGTTTTCCTTCAAATTCTAACCCTCTGGAAGACACCTCGTCCCAAACGGCAGTGCAGGAAAACGAAACTCTACAGAATCCGCGCCTTCCACTCAGATCCACCTGCTTATATCATCAGGTCTTACACCACCTGACAGAAGAAGTCTGATGAAAAAGGCATGATCCTTCGAGGACCACCCTTCATTCAGCTGAATGGAACAGATTCTAGACATCTTTATAACAATTCTACACGCACTCTAGCCAGTTTCAGCAGAAAAAGATATCACTATCGGCGCTCAAAAGTTTGCTTCCACTCCCCACGCGTACAAAAATCAGGCTCGTTGCTTCAGAAACGTCTGGCGCTAGCCAGGGTCCACGCAGCTTTAATTCCCGTAGCTATGCAGAAGACGTTACTTCAGTAACGTCTGGCGCTAGCCAGGGTCCACACAGCTTTAATTCCCGCTGCTATGCAGAAGACGTTACTTCAATAACGTTTGGCCCTAGCCAGGGTCCACACAGCTTTATTTTGGTGTTTGTTTGTGTGTTTGTGTCACGCCTGGCGCTATCCCATATCTGCCCAGTACAGTACCGTACCATCATACACAACTGGCCACATACAGCTGGCCGCAATATTCAAATAGGGCTTTCAAACGCCAGATCATAACGTGAAGCAACTTGGAAGAATGAGTATGAATGCGAAGTGTATGGGGGAATGCATGTAGGGCGATAGTGCGGGTTCGAATCCCAGGTAATGCCTGAAAAAAATAGGAGAATTGAAAAATTTATAACATCCCTTTTCTTTTTTTGCCGTCATCAAGCCGGTAGACGGTGTCGTGTTACCCTCAACCGTACCTGTCCCGTACTTGTCCCGTACCAGTCCTGTACCAGTCCCGTATAGGCCTTGACGGATTATACTAGCATAATATTTCTCATAATTCTTACCAAAATCGAATAATCGCATAATTCGAGGCAAATTGCATACGAATCGCATAAATTGGAATAATCTGCCTGTTAGCATCAAATTCCATACAGTTGTACATGTGCTACAAGTACCGTAATGTACCGCCAGAGCGCCCCGTCTCGCGAGAGCGCCCCACCTTGATTTTACAGCCAGAGAAAGGAAAATCGTATGGCAGAGTGCAACGAAGTGTGTACGATGTCACACTTGGCAGGTTTTTGTGTGGAGCTTGTGTCAGCTTGAAGGTGCGGATTGACTGCAAAACGTGCAATATCTGTACAAGGTTCATGTCGTATGACCTACAGACAGCAGACCACCTCCACAATACGACCACGAAAGGATGAGATGGTGGGGCGCTCTGGCGGTACTTTACTGTACAAGTACAAGTAGATGCACCAGGAAGTCGTAGGTTTACGACTCCCTTGATAACATGCCCAGTCCACTACAATCAGTGACGGTCGTAGCTAGGTCGGACGGTGCGTTGACCCCGTTGAAACTTTGCTACTGCAGTACGAGGTGATTTGGCTTTTTTTAACATTTGGCATTTTTTAACAAATGTGTAAAATTTGCTTTTCTTCTGGCTGTTTCTCTGCTCCGGATGGCTGTATCGAAACATGGGTGGTGGCAAATGAGAGCCAGTTGATCGTAGATCAACATTGACCAGAAAATTTGGTGCATATAATTTAATTCTCCCGGCCACGTTGGTATAACTAGTGGTGGGTGCTTTGCCATTTTGTGTAAAATGTGTAAAATGAGCCCCTGAATGGACGAGGAGGGCAGTGAATTGCTTCCGCAGGGCCTTTGGACGACGTCAGGCCGTCTTGCCATCACTAGAGACAGTAATGAAGAACAGTAGGTCACGGAATACACTCTGTGAGAACGAAAACATCGCTGCGATGCTATGCTATCTATCCAATTCCACCGTATAACACAGCCACTACCGTAAAGTACCGCCAGAGCGCCCCACCATCTCGTCCTTTCGTGGTCGTATTGTGGAGGTGGTCAGCTGTCTGTAGGTCATACGACATGAACCTTGTACACATATTGCACGTTTTGCAGTCAATCCGGACCTTGGAGCGAACACAAGCTCCACACAAAACCCTGCCAAGTGTGACCTTAGTACACTAAGATTCTCACATCGTACAAACTTCGTTGCACTCTGCCATACGATTTTCCTTTCTCTGCCTGTAAAATCAAGGTGGGGCGCTCTCGCGAGACGGGGCGCTCTGGCGGTACTTTACGGTAGTTACAAATACACGGGTTTCGCAGCATACAATGCAGTTCACTCCTCTGTTGATAAATTAATTTCATCCACTAGCAATCCTTGAAGTGATATCTATCAACTTCAGAACATTGATGACCGAATATCCCAGTTTGTGATGCCATTTTACAAATTTGTTAAAAAATGACACACCAATTATTTGAACCCTAAGAATACAATGAAAGTAGGACATGATTCAAGACACTTTCAAAAGTGGAATCATTCCCATTTTTGGACACAACGGGCATGAAGGATAGCACTTCCACTTGCAACAATTCATTTGGACGTAGCTTGTCTAGAAGTGACTGAAAAAACGTCATTTTACAACCATGTTAAAAAAAGCCAAACCACCTCGTACAACGCCCTCTACAAAAAAACTCTCCTGTTATTTTGCACAGAACCATCATAATATACATTAGCAGCATATGTGAGCATGATGCGGCACAACATGATAACTTTTAGCATAAAAATAGCATAATTCTGCCATTTTTTCAGCATTCGAAAAGCATAATTTCACGAAAATATTAGCATAATCCGTCAGGGCCTAGTCCCGTACATGTCCCGTACCTGTCCCGTACCTATACCGTACCTGTCCCGTACCGTACCGTACAATCAAAGACGGCTGGCCATTATGCATATTCAAATAGGGCTTTCAAATACAAGATCATAACGTGAAGCAACTTGGAAGAATTAGTATGTATGCCAAGTGTATCGGGGATGCATGCAGGGCGATAGTGCGGTTCGAATCCCAGGTAATGTCTAAAAACAAAAAGTAGAAATAATAATATGTAACATCCCTATGCTTTTTTGTCTAGGTCATCAAGGCAAAAAAGCATAGCGTAGGGCCCTGAGCTTCCAAGCTCTCTCGTTTAGTGTTTATTTGTTTGTTTGTTTGGGTGTTTGTGTCACGCCTGGAGCTATCCCGTATCTGTGACTACAAACACTCTGCAGCATTGTACATAACATCTGTCCACAATATTTGCTTGCTTCTGTATCTGTTCCGTACCGTACCAATATTCGTCGTATTATGTCTACGACCCCCTGATGTAGACGGAGAATGTGAAAGAAATAGGGAGACGAGGAGGAAATTAAATTAGAATAGACGCTGAATAACTATGCAGAAGACGTTACTTCAGTAACGTCTGGCGCTAGCCAGGGTCCACACAGCTTTAATTGATTTGGTGTTTGTTTGTTTGTGTGTTTGTTTCACGCCTGGAGCTATCCCGTATCTGACCCGTATCTGTGACCACAAAGGCTCTACAGGATTGTACATAACAGCTGTCCACAATATTTGCTGGCTTCCGTATCTGTCCCGTACCGTACCAATATTCGTCGTATTATGTATACGACTCCCTGATGTAGACGGAGTTTTGTTTATTTATTTATTTTATTTATTTATTTTATTCCAAGCAATACATGGCTGGGGTAGCCAATGAACACTTTGCGTGGCGATTGCAGGGTTTTTATAGCTAACCATGGCTAACAAGGAAAAGAGTAAGCAGTCAAAAAGAAAAGGAAAAGAAGAAAGAAGCAAATATGGACTAAAATTGTGGTCTACTGGTAAAGCAAGGCGTTCCTGAATGCTGTTTTAGTAGAAAGGCCCTTTGTCTCCTGGTGCAGCTTAAGCCAATGCAAATAGCCATTGAAAAGGGGGGAGTGTAGCAATGCAGAATAGCGGGCTAGAGTAAGGGAGAGTTGGTTCCTAGTGGAGCCATACCGTCGGAACCAGTCAAATGGTTTAAGATGCGGGGGTATTTTGGAAAGTCGAATACGATGGATAAGACAGCACATCATGATTCGTCGTCTTTCTAGGAGAGGTCTGGTCGAGGATAACATATAGAGAGCGACACTAGAAAGGGACTTGGGCATATGATAAAGAATCTTAAGGAGGGAACGATTGTGAATTTCCAGTTTCTGCTGTTGGGCAATAGATAGATTTGTCCAGGCAGTACAGCAGTAGTCAAAATGCGGCAAGATATATGCATCATAGAAAAGAGCACGACAGCTGCCAGGAAGATGCGTCGCGGTGTGAGTATAATTACTATACCTATGGCTTGACTAGTCTTCTTACATATGTGGGCAACATGGTGAGTCGAGGAGAGATTAGTGTAAAAAATGACACCAAGAGGCCTGTGATGATCTACATATTCTATGGGAGTGGTGGAGAAATGGAATACTAGGGGAGGGAGAGGGTAGTAGAGAGTAGTAGACAGAGAGAGAGATAATCTCTAAGATCATGGAGAGCGTTATCAATCGTCAGCTCATGAATCACCTTGAGCGTTACAAACTCCTGACACCCCACCAGTTCGGGTTTCGTCGCCGCCTCGGGACCTCAGATGCGCTACAGGCTCTACACCACGCCTGGATCACAGCCGTCGGACGAGGCGGTGCAGCACGTATTCTAGCCGTGGATATTGCCGGAGCATTCGACCGTGTGTCCCATGCTGGCCTCCTCCACAAAGTCCGCCATCTTGGCATTGGCGGCCCGCTGCATACCTGGCTCTCTTCCTACCTAGGTGGACGGTCCATTCAATGCTTGGTGGGCGGCCAAACCTCATCGCTGTATACCATATCAGCAGGAGTTCCCCAAGGGAGCATACTCGGCCCTACACTCTTCCTGATTTACGTGAACGACGCCTCAGAGACTCTGTCACCCGGAGCCCACCTGGAGGCGTATGCCGACGATACTACCTTGTATAGCCTGATATCCCTCGACACATCCCCAGCCGACGCAGCATTGAGCCTCCAGACTTCTGTGGATCGCTTGCATCAGTGGGGCCGCAGATGGCGCATGTCCTTCGAACCGTCGAAGTCCCAAGCCATGACCGCCACTCTCCGCAGAACCCCCATCAATTTGCCTCGCATTGTCTTCGGCGGCACTCCTGTCCTTGAGGAGAAGGCTCTCTCTTTACTTGGAGTGACCTTTGACTCGAAGCTGTCATTCAGCACTCATCTCCGGAAGGTTGCCACTCGAGCCAAACAACGCCTGGGCTTCCTGCGCCGTGCTGCGCACATTCTCTCTCCAGCCGGCCGCACCACAGTATACAAGGCATTTGTTCGACCAGTTATGGAGTATGCCCCCCTCATCTGGATAGGTGCTCCGCCCAGCTACCTGCAACGCCTGGATCATATCCAACGCTGTGCTCTGCGAATCATCGGTCCAGGTGCACTATTACCTAGCCTGGCCATCCGTCGTACTGTTGCCTCGCTTGCCTGCCTATACAAGCTGCATTACCTGCCTGGCCCTCCGCAGCTACTCTCTGTTTTGCCACCGCGCCATTTCCCCTCATCCAGCCCCAGAACTCGCAGCGAGCATGTTAGCGTCATTGGCCATGATCACCAGCTCCAACACCAGCTGCTTGCATCTGTCCCGCTGGCATTAAAGTGCTCGTTCCCACACTGCAGTATTAGTGACTGGAACTCCCTCCCCGCCGCTCTTCTGTCCCAGCCTCCCCACAGCAAGGGAATACAAGCATTCAAAACTAATGTTTATCGCCATCTGCGAAGCACAAACTGGCTCTGGGCAGTCGACTCGCTATGATGATGCTCTCGTCGTTCTCCTCTATCCCTATCTATGCACAACAACTGGCTCAGACAACCGACTCACCATGATCAGCCATGATGATGCTCCTCTCAGTAACATGTTAACAGCCCTTGTAATTTGTTAATAGTCTCACAGTTTCTCCCGCACACTCGCTGGTGTTAACCCTTAAGGCCTTCCTTTCTTTTCATTTTGCTGACTCGTACAGCTCTATCTTTTGTTTTTGGTGCGTGTTTTTGGCCGTGATGCCGAGACCTCAGGTCGGCAGAGCCATCAATGCCCCACCATCACTGCTGCGTCTCGCTGCAGCCCCTGCTCAATAGTTGTCACGTTCGTCCTAGTCTCAGTATCATTGTCTTTCTTATTATTTTCGAGCTGGGAATGTGAACATAGTAAAAAAAAAAAAAAAAAAAAAGAGAGGGAATGATCATTACCTTGGTCTTCCCAACGTTCGGTTTTAGCTTCCACAATGCCATCTACGAGGTGATATCCGTGATACCCGCTTGCAGGTCTAATATAAGACGGGAAACAGAGGGACTACTGCGCAGCATACAAGTGCCGTCTGCAAACAAAGACACGCCAGGGTTGAGGACAGGGAGGTCGTTGACGAAGGCAAGGAAAAGTAACGGTCCTAGAGTGGACCCTTGCGGTACACCAGAGCAAATAGGGATAGAATCTGAGAGGACTGGACCAAGCTTGACTGATTGAGTCCTTTTGCTGAGATAGGAGGTGAACCACGACTGCAGGCGTCCGGTGACCCCATAAGCATGCAGCTTGGCTAGTAACCCCCTATGCCAAACTGCGTCAAACACTTTCGCCAGGTCGAAGAAACACAGGCCAAGGTAATGGCGGCGGTCTCGGAGGGTGCACAGTCTCTGGACAAGGTTGGTTAGATGTAGAGAGGTAGAGTCACCATGGCAGAACCCAGATTGCATATCATGGAGCAGAGGTGCCAGATGATGGTACAGCCGATCATAGACGATTCGCTCAAGTATCTTGGAGCACGTGTTCAGCAGAGAGATTGGGCGATAGTTACCAGGATCATGTCTGCTTCCCTTGTTCTTGTATATGGGCACAACCACAGCATATTTCCAAGCAGAGGGAAAAACGCCTCTGGACAGGGAATTATTGAAGATAAGAGAGAGAGGATAGGAGATAGAAAGTTTCAAAGCCTTCAGAGTCATATACCGTCGTAGCCTGGGGACTTCCCTGTGTTGAGTTTCTCAATATAGCGAATCACGGCTTCGGAGGAGATGACAATGTTTGAGAGGTTCGAGGCCGGAGAAGGGAGATGAGACAGATCTGTGACGGGCCAGTCAGGATCATCCGTTGTGCCAACCCGTACAAATTGCTCGTTGAGAGCAGCTGCCATACCAGCAGGATTATGTGTGAGGGTGTCAGCGGAGGTGGTCATTGCTGAGGGTGCAGGGTGATGCCAAGATACACCAGACAGGGTGCGGACAAATGAGTAAAGCGACGGACGGGCTGAGTTAGTGAGTTTGCTCTGGAGTGACTGAATGTATCTTTTGTGAGCACGGGGAGAGAGGTGCTTGACTAAATTGCGTTGGGCCTTATGGCGAGCAAGGTTCTCTGCTGTGGGGAACTTCCTGTAGATGCTATAGATATTCCGTTTATTGATGACTGCATTTAATACTGAGGTCGTCAGCCAGGGTGGAGGTGCTGGCTTGTCGACGGAACGACCCTGTGAAGAGGGGCGAGTAATAGGAGAAGCTGAGGACTGATACTTAGCGAGAGCAGCAGAGAGTTCAGATGAGAATCTCTTGCAAGCTACGTCAATGCTTGTGTTACCAAGAAGCTCCCTCCAATCCACGGAAGTAAGCTGCTGGTTTATACAGTTCCACTGCTCATTTGTGATCGTACGGAAATGATAGCGGGGCGGTGAACTGTCGATCAAGTCATCTGGAGTGGACGGAGAGCGCTAATAGGCTGTACCTGATGCAGGAGAGAACGATGGTGCTCGACAGTGTTGCAGGCTAGGCACTTCCATACGAACCAACATGATGCCGTGGTCAGACTGACCCAGAGGAGCAATAATGTCTGAAATTGAAAACGCAGATGGTGTATCAGTGATTACCAAGTCCAAGGCTGCTCCTGTTCCGGCTGGAGTGTGGTGAGTAGGGAAGTTGACTAACTGGGAGAGGGAAAACATTCTTAGCAGGCATTGTAGCTGGTGTCCAGCAGTGTCCGTGATATTGCCGTGCCAGTCACTACACTTGGCATTGAAATCACCCATCATAAGCATAGAGGGAGTGGTGTGTCTGGGCGTCTGAAGGACTGTTTGCAGACAGCCCACGAAATTGTCAATATCAGTGGAACACGCATTTGGTGCATTTGGTGGCATCCAGTAATGAGAGACTCAGGAGGTGCAGATGACGAGGTCGATGTATGAGCTGTTATTTCGACCCACGTGGCCTCAAATTTGGGGAGCTGTAGATCAGTGCGATGCTTAACTGTACCTGGAAAATCCGACCGGACTAGAAGAGCGACACCTCCAAATCCCCTAAAGCTAGCCTATCAGTGCTCTTCTTGTTGTCCGCTGTGGGTTGATAACGGCGGTAACAGTCGTAGCCTGGAACTACAAGGGAGTTAGGCTGAGACAGCCATGTTTCAGTGATGCCAATGACGTCGGGCTTGTACTGCTCGATGAACTGGGAAAGTTCTCCATGCTTGTTCTTAATTGATCTAGCGTTGATACATGCAATGTGTGCGTGTCGGCCAGAGGAGGGCTGAATGGGGTAGAGCAGGTGGGCTAGTTTCGATCGTGGGGTGAATACAGGGGCGTTGGGATTAAGGCGTTGCTGCTGTATCGTTGTGTATGTTGGTTTGTTGGCATGACAGTTCAGGATTGATCATCACTTCCTCGCCGCGAAGTAGAAGACGACTTGTTACCTTGGGCATCAGCAAAGCGCCACTTTCGCACTGTGTACTGGATGGTGGCCGGCCAGAATTTGGAGTCGAGAACTTTGTCTTCATCCGATGCTGCCACGGTTACGCGAGCATGGCAAGTACCCAGGTACAAGTTTTCTGAAATCGAACAGTTTTTTTACAGAACAAGCTTCTTTTTACGTTCAGGCTCTGTTAGCACACGCAGGTCGGCTGCCCTGGGCTGTGGTTTCACGTAGCGTGAAGTAACTCTACGGCGTGTGACTCCCATCCACTCTGCACCTGCAACACTCGACCCTGGGTTGGATTGCTCAGGTGGATGTGGTCTGGTGCCATGCATTGACAAAACAGGCTGCGACAAATGGCTTGAGGTGGTGTGAGCGGGGGTCATATGGTGAATACTAGAACCCGTACTACCCTGTGTGTACTGCATAGGACCAGAGGAAACATGTGTGCGTGCACGTGGGGGATTCAAGTCTCCTTCGGCGGTGCTGTACAACTTCCCACCAGACATTGCCAAATTTTGCTGTGCTTCCTGCACGAGAGGGTGTACACAGATTTCCGGTTGTTGGAGCCCCTGAACGTCCCGCCTGAGTTGTTGCACTTCTAATTCCAGACTCAGGTTTTTGTCGGCTTTATCCTGTCTCAAGGAGACAATTTCCTGTGACATGCTGCTAATTGAGTCAGTAAAGCTTACAATTGCAAGTTGCAGCTCCGATGTAGGTAGCGAACTCTTCGCCAGCACGCCCACTTCACGCTTCCTCAGCTCGCTCACCAGATCCGGCCGGGAGAGGCTCGAGGCTTTATCCACAGACATTTGCTCGCCGATCTTGATGAGCTCCTCATAGCCAACAAAAGCCAGGTCCATGCCTTCGTTTGTCGCCATTGGTACTGTTGGTCACTTCTATTAGTTCTAAGCAATAATGGGGAGGGGTAGTTCTGTAAAGAGACGCACCTCGAGGCTAATCCTCGGAGCACAAAATGTCAAACCGCACCCTACTTTCACAAACAACACACTTTGGAAAGAAATATGGAGACGAGGAGGAAATTGTATTAGAATAGACGCTGAATAGGTGATAGGATGCATCAGCAAAAACATATTTTGGTGGGTGATTCAGCGCCTACCCCAGGAAACGTCGGAAGAGAGATCACTCGACTCCAGAATGTCCGTGATCGGCAGAGTCAGCGCCGGTCACAGGAAACGTCAGGACAGACATCCCGTCGACTCCAGATCGCCCGTGATCGGCACAGTCAGCGCCGGTCACAGGAAACGTCAGGACAGACATCCCGTCGACTCCAGAACGCCCGTGATCAGCAGAGTCAGCGCCGGTCACAGGAACCGTCAGGATAGACATCCCGTCGAGTCCACTACGCCCGTGATCGGCAGAGTCAGCGCCGGTCCCAGGAAACGTCGGACGACACAAATGCAAGAAATGAGCATAGGCTTAAGTTCGGCAAGAAGCGTGTGTTCCTAGTTGGAACAATCAACTTCATGACTATTACCGCCGAAGTCGCAACTTCTAAGTATATAATTATACTTCATTAATTAGTGAAGACTTAATTAATTAAATATATTTTTCCCAACCGCCTGTGTGGATTCACAGGAAGTGTGAGTTACGAAGTCTGAAGAAAATGTTGAACGGCCTCTGCTCGGATGACGACTACACCATAGCTCAGTGGTTAGAGCATCGCTGGCTACAAGCGAGGGTCCCTGGTTCGAGTCCTGGTGGTGACAGTCAATTTTGTCTTCAGACTTTTCCCCTTTGTCTCTTTCCCTCAAACCAGTTAATAATTAAGTATAATTAATTTCGTAATAAGTATTCGCATGCAACGACGCAAATCCACACAATTCAGTGGACACTTCTTTTCTATCAAACGTTTTCTTTCCCTTCTCTTCAGGATAGTACAGGGAATGTTGGAAATTAGAAAAACACATAACTATAATAGAGAATGAAAGAAAGAAAAAGTCAACACTTCAACATAGGTGAGTCGTGTGGTTACATGTGCTCGTACGATGTCGTCAGTTTGTTCACCAATGTTCCATTGCGTGAAACCATTGATATTTGTGCAGCAGCGTTGTACGATAACAAGTCCGTGACTCCACCAGATTTGAATGAGAGCGAATTTGTCAAACTGATGTTAATGGTCACTTCTGGTGTTGAGTTTTCCTTTGACAATGTCATGTATAAACAGTTGGATGGAGTTGCGATGGGATCTCCACTTGGTCCGGTATTAGCAAACATATTCGTTGGATTTAGCGAGTCATCCATTCCCCCATCGCTATGGCCCTCGGTATACTACCGTTTTGTAGATGATGTATTTTGTCACGACGAGGACCAAGAAACCTGCGAGAACTTTTTAACAACCCTAAACGGACTACATCCTGCATTAAAATTCACTGCAGAAGGTGAACGGGACGGTGTGATATCCTTCTTAGATGTCAATATTACCCGCAACAACGACACCAAGAGTTTAGACATGACGGTTTACAGAAAACCCACCTTTACTGGCTTGTATATTCCATGGGGAAGCTACACACCAACTAAATCCAAAGTTCACCTTGTCAAAGCACTAGTCTATCGTGCCCATCAAATCTGCTCTCCTCACCTTCTTCAAGAAGAACTGAGGCGGCTCACATCAATTTTGACAAACAATGGATACCCCTCGTCACTACTAACAAAACTTATTAATAACAAACCAATCACGCAAGATCCGAAACCATTTGGACCGGACAGGTGCCCCGTAGTACTCCGCTTACCCTGGGTGGGTGCTGGTTCTGCGCGCGTCGAGAAGGAGGTGCGCAACATTGTCTGTTCGTCTTACCCGTGCGTGAAATTGTATTTTAGTATTTGGAACGACGCGTGCGTTCAGTGTGAAGAAGGACATTCTACCTACCCTTAGTAGAAGCAACCTTATCTATTTTTTTCAGTGCCGAGAATGTGAAGATCGGTACGTAGGTAGAACCCTTCAACACCTGGGCGCACGCATCCGTCAACATGCCCCGTTAGGTCTTGTCCCTGTTGACGCTCGTGGTACTCGTCCTCGTCGTTGCCGTCCTCCAAAATGTGCTGTGCAGTCCGATACTGGAACGCCTTTGTCTGCGTCCAGTGTAGATGTACGCATGCGCGCCTCCGCCTCGACGGGCGGGGAGCTTGGCCCATCTCAGACAAGCGTGAGGAAGCGAGGGAGACCGTCTCGAAAACCACCCAGTGTGACACTGGAGCTCATAGATACCGGAAGAGTTACCAGAAGCAAGGTGAAGAGACGGAGTACTGGGGATTTGAATACGTCGATAATGGAAGTGACAACGATCAACAAGAGGAAACGAGGAAGACCAAGAAGTGAAACGAAAACGGCCATGAAATCAACAAAAACGGACATGAAATCAACGGACGTTGGAGGTGTGGACCGGAGCAACCAACCAAACAAGCCTAACGGAAGAGAACAACGGCAGCCATCGAAGGTGACAGAGCTAAGTGATCGGACATCGTCCATCAAGCGTTATTTGTCGGGCAGTGCTAGTTGTCGCAAGTTGTATAGTGATGATATCTTTTCGATTTTGACTCGTGGAAGGTCTAAGTTATATCTTGCTGTGTTAGAAGCTCTGTATATTCGTAAACTAGATCCAGAACTATGTGTACAGAAGGAGAATGTGTTTGTTGTGAACCCTCTAAGATTCTCTAAATTGTCAGGATCGTACGACCACACGGCACGAGGACAACACTTTTCCTTTAGACAGTATATTTCACTTCATCGAATAATTAACAATGAACACTAAGGGCGCGTTTGGTTGGTACGAACTAGAACAGGATTCACCAGAACAGCGCGTTTGGTTGGGACTGCACCTGTTCTGGGTCGGCCAGAACATGTTCTGCTTGCTCCGGCCTCGAGGCCGGAGCAGACCGAGCAGTTTCACTTTTTCACAGTGAAACCTGGCGGGAACATCGATTTTGGTCCCAAATGATCACGTGCATACGCTTTGGGGTTAGACTCGTCGTACCGTACACAGTGACCATGGTGACCCATACACATTTTGAAGAATGCACCAAGTTTGGCGTATCTTTCACAAAAATATGCTCTGTTTTTGGCAGTCCGTGCGCCAAGGGGTACTCAAGGGCTGATTTTATTTGCAACCGCGGGAAACGAAGTCACCAAGACGCCTTCATTTGAGGCTTTTGGAATTGGAGAATTTATTGAATTTAGGTATGGCTCTCGTCCCTTCTAGAGAACTAACCAAGACCCTGTGGGGGCAGAAGGAGACTTCTTTGGCTCCGTGAATACACTAGCTATGCGGTGGTCTAGTTAGTTTGAGTGTGTGGTTCGTATTCAAAGTGTTCCAAGCCGCAGTTCACTCTAAGGTCATCGTGGATACGTCTGCACTTGAAAATCAAGGCTGGAAAGGACTGCCTGGTGTGTCCGAACGGTATGTTTTGCACTGAAGGCGTTTTTTGTATGAATTGTTGAAAGTGTCTACTTGTTCGAAATGCAAAAGACATGGTCGTAGATCCTTGGCCCACAACACCCCACTAAATAAACTATGACCTGTCGTGAAATTATGCGAAATTGATCAACACAATCATCCACAAATTATCCTATGCCAAAGTACTCCAAATGCAAATAATGGCATCCCTTTACCTAGGTCATGTTTGTAGGGCCTTATGCCACATCTTTGCATGATTTCCTCATGCAAATCGTGTGCCTAGCTTCGAAAACACATTGCGCTAAGTGCCGAATATATACCTGTGAATCAGAACAACAGCACTCACTATTGCTTTCATGAGTGGTAATGGTCAGCTGAAAGGAAACTTCTATCCATCAACTCATAAGTAAAGTAATGACTAATCTCCTTGCTGCGCATGTGGTTCCTTCGTATTTACATGTACCGTAAAGTACCGCCAGAGCGCCCCACCATCTCGTCCTTTCGGGGTCGTATTGTGGGGGTGGTCTCCTGTCTGTAGGTTATACGACACGAACTTTGTACACATATTGCACGTTCTGCAGACAATCTGTGCCTTCGAGCGGACACGAGCTCCACACAAAAACCTGCTTAGTGTGACCTTAGTACACTAAGTTGCTCACACCGTACGAACTTCGTTGCACTCTGCCATACGATTTTCCTTTCCCTTGCTGTATTATATAAATCTGTCGCAGCAAAATCAAGGTGGGGCGCTCTCGCGGTACTTTACGGTATGTGCGCCTCTCTGTGTTCGGTGAATGATTTTGAATATTTGTGCACGACTTCAGGATAGTGCACATTTTATGCATGTACCTGCATATGTAATCCTTTCATGATTTAAAAATTAGGAGCCGTGCTTCTCATCACCGTGGACAAGTAAATGTCGGCCAATTACGGAGCGTTTGGAGATTTGCACAAGTACAGTTGCGTGTTGATTATGCGGCAACCGCGGAATAAAATGAATATTCTGGACGACTGAAGCTACAAAGCCATCTTTTGTTAACTTAACAGATCAAAAAGACAGTACTTCGAAGTACCTGTATTTATCACTAGTATTACCCTGAGACAGTCGTGCTCATCTCTAGAGACTGGCTTGTATTTAACTCTACGTAATGGAAACTTTCATGATGGTGACTGTCTACATTTACTTGAAGTAGGACTATAAATACTAAATATAAGGTTTATAAGCTGTCAGTGCGGTGCTGTTGGATACCCGACATGCCATGTGACTGACCGCCAGATACTAGTAAACAATATGCAATTGTACCGGTCACAGTGTAGCTGGGTTTTCACGAAAATTTGAAACTTATACGATTGTGAGAAAAGTTCAGAAACCACACTTACACATACACACAAACACACACACACACATGCGCGCATGCGCGCGCGTGCACACACACCTGTCCTGTTCTGTTGAGCCACTACCACAACTTAGCACAAGGATCGCATCGGCCCCAAAGGGGCAGTAGAGCGAAAGTGAGAGGTGTTGGCTTGGAGTTCACCTATCTCTACGGTGAACGCAACCTCGATCGAAAGTCATGCCAAACGGATTTATCTACCACGCGCGCGCGTGCGCGTATACAAAACGGAGGAAGGATTACTTACTCTCCCTGTATGATGTTTCTGTTGTATTCGTGAACAATGTCATTGATGTTTTCCATGCATGTTTTTGAATATGCGAGCATAACTTCCAACATCAAGCACATTCTTGCTTCTCATCTGCTTTTTTAAGTTTATGTTGGGCAGTAGCGTTTGTTTTACCGGCTGCGTTTGTTGGTGCTTGCAGGTCATTGGCATGCTGTCTGTTTCACAGAAGCTCGTGTAACAGGTTCACCGTACAGCTATGAATGCAATGTAGCGTGCTGAAGCCACTTCGGTATGACGTGATGCCTAATTTCCTGGTTGTACCAAAATTGCGAGTATGCACGTGATCGTCAAGCCTGCCCCTGTACAGTAGCCGTCTTGCCTTGTTACGCCTGGTTCTGACTCTGCGTTCTCGTATACTCCATGCAATGTTACAAGGAATACTGCTCCCTTCTCAAGCGATTCATTGGCAACAAAACGCTCGGCTATGCCCTGTAACTTTGCTGTGCGGTTTGTGCTTTGTCAATGTTGTGTACCAGTTCATGATCTGTGCTTGCTGGTCTGTTTGTTTTCTCTCGCACAATTGAGGCGCTGTAGCACAGTGTACAGTGTCGATCATCCTGCCCAGGCTCTGATTTCACGTACCACAGTACGGTTTCTCTTGTTGCTCACTGTAATGTGCATGATACAAGCTCCTTGGTACTCCATCATCACCTGGTGCTGTTGCTGCCATTGTTTGACCCTGCTGATATCCTTCTAGCAATGCCCGAACGTTGTTCCAACAAATGCACAACTCGCTCTTAGTTGTCACATTCGGTTTGATCTCGTTCCAGTCTTTCGAATTGAGTGAGTGCGTAAACTTGTATGAAGTGGTGAAGCAAAGCCGTGCGCCGGCAAACATTCAATGTCCGGGTGTAATGACGCACGAAGGTCCCGGGACTTGCGTCCAATTCCTGAGTGATTTTTGTGTGCCTAGCCTCTAGGTATCATACCATATTTGTTTTGTTCAACCGTTTTGGATGCCCACTGCAATACCATTCACTGTATTATGTGTGTATGTTATCCAAGAAATCTCCCATATTTTTGGGTGGACAAACCTCGCCATAAGTCAGTAACCTGGCATTTTGCACTAACAGAACTCCTAGGATATCAGCGCCGTCTCAGTACCTGGGGACAGTTGTAAAGAAAAAGAAAAAATATCCTTGGCCCACAATGCCCCACTAAATAATCCGAAGGGTGTCGCGAAGACGACAATTTCCTTACCTTTCTTTCGTGGACGAAAAAAGACACTTCGCTTCGTCCGTTGCGCATGAAACGAAATATGAGGGTAGTATTTATCAATTAGAATAGGTATCATGCACGAAGGAATGGCGAAAAGGTACTATGCTCGAGCGCTGGTCGTCGTCTTGTTTGTCAATTTTGAGTCCCATTGAGAATTTTCTTCTCCAGACCTCTCAAATTTCCCGCGGTTGCAAATAAAAGTGCAACTTCTAGACGACTTTTTTGAATTTGGCGCACGGACTGTTGGAGTACCGTTTGGTTGGCATGAGGCTGCTCCATGTGCACCAGCTGTTCGATCCTGTTCTAGATCGTACCAACCAAACGCACCCTAATAACATCAGCTATTTATAGCATGCAAAACAGCGTACATGCAAAACATACGCATAAATAAAACTGGACATAACAGCGTATACAGCAAAACGCACACAACGCATATAGCGTATGCCATGCAGCAACATCAGCGGTACGGCGGAGTCGAAATACAACATTTCAACGAATACCATGCCATAAGCGCGAAGGCCTTTCCCAATTGAGAACTGGTGGTTTACAACATTCTCCCCACCAAAGGGCTTCTCACCGCCGTACAACAGTGCACACAAGTCAAAAACGATCCGGGGCTCTGACTACGCGCCCAGAACGCGTCATCTCCTGCTGCCGTGGTGGTGGTAACGGTGCTGACGGTTCATACGCTGGCTGCTGAGGGACGATAGCAGGTTGAGCGGTATCGGCAAGCCCAGGAGCCACGTCCTGTGACGATACTTCTAATGGCACTAACCTTTGGATCGGCCTCAACAGGGTACTGGTACTCAACTTAACCTTGGCAACACGACGCTTACCATCTCGACCAGGGAATAACTCGATGATCCGTCCCAAACGCCAGAACTGTTTGCGTTTGGTATCATCGAGAACAAAGACAACATCACCCATAGCTAAAGGGCGCGACATGGTCTGTTGGTGCTTGTTCAGCTGACTTAGGTACTCCACCTCCCAACGACTCTTGACATGCTCCAGTGTCCGACTGAGGTAACGCAATCTCGATGACATCTGCGCAGCGTCCAGGGTACCTGCTGGCTTCTCTGACGACATCCAGATGTTACCCATCATCATTGCAGGGGTTACTGGTGGCTCATCCAGGCTATCAGACACATAAGTTAGCGGACGACTATTCACCACTGCTTTAACCTCATACAAGAGGGTCTCAAGCTCCTGGACCTTCAGAAACGCTGTTCCCATTACCTTTTTCAAGGCACTCTTCACTGTACCAACCATTCGCTCATAGAAGCCTCCATGCCATGGTGCAGCCGGAGGATTGAACATCCATGGCACACTCAGTTTGTCAGATGCCGCTTTGAATGTTGTAGCGTTGTCAGACCTGATCCGAGACGGCAAACTACGTCTCGCGACAAACTTCCGAAATGCCATCAAGAATGACTCGGTACTTAAACTATCGACCACCTCCAAGTGAACTGCTCTGGTGGTGGCACACACAAACAATGCTATCCATACCTTCGGAGATGACTCACCACGGCGCACGTACAACGGACCAGCATAGTCGATGCCCGTAGTTGCGAACGGTCTCTCGTGAACAACTCGGTCTTCTGGCAGCGGCGGGCAGACTTCTGAGGCAGCTTTAGCCTTGTAGTGGCGGCATGTAACACATCGCTGAGTAATGTTGCGTAGCGCTCGTCGACCACCGATAATCCAGAATTTCTGACGGATGAACGACAAGACTCCTTCTATACCTTGGTGCATCCTTTCAACATGCTTTTTCTCCAACAGCAACTCGGTCAGATGATGTTTGCCTAACAGGACTGGGTGCTTGGCTCCATACGCCAACTCGCTGTGCTGAAGTCGTCCCCCGGCTCTGAGCACTCCATGCTCATCCAGAAACGGTGCAAGCTGATACACCTTCGACCCGGGCTTCACTGGTTGACCTTGCTTGATCAGCTCAAGATCCTCAGCGAAACATGCGGCTTGAACGATGCGGTACAATACGTTGTCTGCTGCAAAATAGAGTTCAGCACGAGGCTCAGTGTGCTTCCACTGCAACATCCGAGTCACCATGCCCTGTGCCCTCGACCATTTACTGAATCGGAGCCACCATTCCTTATCAGATTCTCGACTACAGGTGGTGGCTGACACTCGTACTTCTACACTGGACTCATCTGTAGCTGCGGTTGAGGATGCGGTGGGCCAGTCATTGGGCTCCGTGATCCAGGTTGGTCCGCCCCTCCAGAACGGACTACGGATCTGCTGTGCACTACTCCCACGCGACGGTAAATCTGCTGGGTTGTGAAGGCCCGGGCAATGGTTCCACACAATGCCGACCTTCTTCGATATCTCTTGGACTTGACTGACGCGGTTAGCTACAAATGTTTTCCATTTGTACGATGGATTACTGATCCAATGAACGGTAGTGAGACTGTCAGTCCAGCCATAGACTTGCGTGACGGTCACACGCAGCTCCTTCACCACAAACTCAGCGTAGCGAGCCGCTAGACATACTGCTTGTAACTCAAGGCGGGCTAACGTGGGCGGAGACACAGGTGCCACTTTGGCCTTGGCAAATACCAAGTGCGACTGTCCATTGAAGACTGCATACAAACAACATCCAAACGCTTTCTCACTGGCATCGGCGAAGGCATGAAGCGCAATCGGCGTGTCAAGATTGCAGCAAATCCAACGTGGTATTTCAATGCTCACCACTTCGGCCAACTCTCCCCACCATTGCGCCCATGCGGCTGCGATGCCATCAGGCAACATATCATCCCAGTCGCCTCCGACTTTCCAGGCTTGCTGTAGCAGTATCTTTTCCGGCACAACTGCCGGTGCAGCTAGACTTAGCGGATCAAACACTGATGCAACACACTTGAGGAGGGATCGCCGGGTCCAAACAGACGGCCTATCGGACTCGCCTAGCGCTGCTATGCTGAGCAAGTCATCACTGGTTTTCCATTTCAGACCGAGTACTTTATCTCCGGCCTCTGGATCGCACGGGATTTCGTTGCCTCGCCACTTGCGTAACTCCATGCCAGCATCCGTAAGCACACGCACGCTGAACTCTTGCATCTCCTTGGCTTCCGAGGCATTTGAGACACTAGAGACCAAATCGTCAACGTAGAAACTCGTGAGCAAGAGATCAATACGATCTCGCTCTTTGGGTGCAGACAACGCCCGTAGCTCCTTCAAGTGATGCTGAATCACCGCAGTAAGCATGTACGGCGAGCAGTTTACGCCAAATGGCAGTTTCGTTAGCCTCCAGGTTAACAGTTCATCGCTGTCGCTTCGACCGGGCCACAAGAAACGCAGGTACGGACGGTCTTCGGGATTAACCGCGACCATGAAGAAAGCCTTGCGGATGTCCGCTTGCAGTGCGCTCTTATATTCACGGAACCGTAATAGCATACCTGCGAGACTCGGCAATAGCGACGGTCCAGGGTCAACCATGTCGTTCAACGACTTGCCATCTGGAGCCGTCGCCGAGGCATTGAACACCACTCTTAACTTCGTGGTGGCAGCGTGCTCACGGAATACACCATGATGCGGTACATAGTACCCGGCATCGCTCTCACATGGCTCCAGCTCAATTGCTCCAAGCTCACGTTACTCCCTGATCAGCACATCATCATAGAGCGCACGCTTCCCATTCCTCTTCAGCTTTTCAAGAAGCCGCGTTGCGATGACTCTAGCTTGAGTAACGTTATCCGTTGGGCGACGCTCATTTCGCCACAAGAGACCCACTTGGTACCCGCTGCCCTGGCGACATAGCGGGAACGATGGCAGGTGCTGATGTTGTTCTGGAGGTTCATCCAACTGCCATAGTTGTTCAATGTGGGCTGTGACACATGACACGGTCACCGGCTGACTGTTTCGACTTGGTGCAGACGCTGGACCAGATAATACATTACCTATCTCTGTGTTCCACACCGTCTCACCATTAACTTCCTTCTTGCTGTGCAATACCGCGTTGATATAGTCTGCACCAATCAGCATAATTTATTATATTATTATTATGTATTTCGTCTGATGTCCCTTGTTGAGGCTTGGCACTCAGCTCTACTCCCCAACTGTGCCACTGCGCAATGGTCTGCGGACTTGCGCACTTCAGGTCCAGCTCAAGCGTTGGTTTCACGAACGCGCGTACCCGAATGCTAGCCGAGCTACCCTGGATCGTGATGGCGTACTTATCCATGCGCTGTTGGGTTGGTTCCGCGCCGAACGGCTTCACCTCTACATTTTCAACCCCAACGTGTTCTGCATCGATTGCTGACACCAACGCTGCAGTCACGAATGACGCCTCAGCACCCGAGTCCAGGAACACTCGAACCTTCGCGTTTCGAGTTCTTCCCTCAACTCGTGCCACTCCGGTCATCAGCCGCACACTTGGCGAGTGTAGACAGCACGACCCAACATTCTTCTCCATAACTATCTCAGTCGGTTTCTCCCGGCTGTAACCTGCTCTATCCAACACATCATGTATTAGCAGGTGGTGTTTCCTCTGACATTTCGTGCATCTCGAGCCTGACCGACATTCTCTGGCCATATGGCCATACTTAAGGCAGTTCCAGCAGAGTCTCTCTCGCTGCAGAAAACCCTTTCTCCCTTCCTGTGGCAGCGACTTTAGCTGCTTCTCTGCATCTGCGACCGATATCGCCATACACTGTGCCGACGCCGTGGGCCTTGGCACGAATCGTTCTATTGGCTTCCTGGCAGTATCACCCTGTCGTCCGTGCGCGACCTGGTAAGACGCACCGTGCTCCTGTACCTGGCGCAGTGACATCCCGTAGCACAGCCGTTCGACCAGGTACGTCTTCATCTCAGGTCCGCATTGCTCCAAGATTACCTGTTTTGCCATTGCTTGCAGCACCGGGGACATTTTTCCTATATCGGCGCTATACTTGGTGTCCACCTCGCCATCTTCTGTCATAGCGAGTGTGGCCCACACCTCTACCTCTCGGCAAACACGGACAACGTATTGATGAAACGACTCATCTGACCGCTGCTTGCCTGTCAGCAATGTCTTCCACGCTTTATCCGGAGTCTTTCCGAGCGAGGCAAGCAACTCTCGTTTTGCTTCCTCGTAATTATTGCATCCAATACATAACCTCTCCGCTTTGCTACCTGCTAGCGCGATGCGCAGTCGCAGCAGCCATTCGCTTTCTTCGAACTCGTTCTTGGAACAGATGTCCTCGAACAGGTCAAGATAACGCTCCAATGGCTGCGTTCCATCATATGAGGGGATTTTCATCAGCGGTTGACGCCCACCGCTGTGACTGGGAGATTCCTCTGTACCTCCCATCGCGGCTTTACCCTCACCTTCATGCGCATTGGCGATGCGCTCGTTAATCTCCTTTAGTGTTTTGGCAAACTCGGTGCGGAGCGCCTCCTCTCGCCGTCTGGCACTGCGCTCCTCACGCTCCGCGTACTGTTGGAGCCTCTGCTCCACATGTACCTTCAACAACTCGCCTTCTAATCCTAACCGCTCTCCATTGTCGATAAAGCTGGCTTCCAAATTGTTCCATAGTTCCTCTGCCATGCTCGCTCCTATCCTGGCGTGGTCGCCAAATGTTGTGAACCCTCTAAGATTCTCTAAACTGTCAGGATCGTACGACCACACGGCACGAGGACAACACTTTTCCTTTAGACAGTATATTTCACTTCATCGAATAATTAACAATGAACACTAATAACATCAGCTATTTATAGTATGCAAAACAGCGTACATGCAAAACATACGCATATAAAACTGGACATAACAGCGTATACAGCAAAACGCACACAACGCATATAGCGTATGCCATGCAGCAACATCAGCAGAACGGCGGAGTCGAAATACAACATTTAAACGAATACCATGCCATAAGCGCGAAGGCCTTTCCCAATTGAGAACTGGTGGATCGTTGCAGTTGTTTGGTGTCACACCTCGTGAAAGTGTGACAAGTGTTCCCTGATGTGTTCAACGTGTTTGTCTATAACTGGCAGCTGTTTGTTTTTGAGTTTTTAACACTTTAATCATTTTAACACCTATGTTGAAGTGTTGACTTTTCTTTCTTTCATTCTCTATTATAGTTATGTGTTTTTCTAATTTCCAACATTCCCTGTACTATCCTGAAGAGAAGGGAAAGAAACGTTTGATAGAAAAGAAGTGTCTACTGAACTGTGTGGATTTGCATCGTTGCATGCGAATACTTATTACGAAACTGTTTTCCCACCGCCTCCAAACTACTGTATAATTAATTATTAATAACTAAAAATTATACTTTATTTAGTTCTCTCCCCCTCTCTTGCCCCCAACCCTCCCCGCTCGCGCTCTCTCTCTCATTTTTTAAAATACTTTTTTAGTTCTCTTATTTAGTTCTCTTGCTCCCCAACCCTCCCCGCTCTCTCTCTCTCTCTCTCTCTCTCTCTTTCTCTCTTCTCTCTCTCTCTCTCATTTTTTAAATACTTTATTTTAGTTCTCTTATTTAGTTCTCTTGCTCCCCAACCCTCCCCGCTCTTTCTCTCTCTATCTCTCTCTCTCTCTCCTCTCTTTCTCCTCTCTCTCTCCTCTCTCTCTCCTCTCTCTCTCTCCTCTCTCTCTCTCTCTCTCTCTCTCTCTCTTTCTCTCTCTCTCCCTCTCTCTATCTCTCTCTCTCTCTCTCTCTCTCTTTCTCTATATATCTCTCTCTCTCTTTCTGTCTAAGTTTCTCTCTCTTTCTCTCTCTGCTATTGGTGCGCCTGGCTGTGATGAAGCCGAGACCCAAGGTCGGCAGAGCATCCCAGACCACGCCACCACTCCCCTTATTCATGGCTCACACATGACGGGTTTACGTGGCTCTAGTAAAAATAAAAAAATAAAAAAATGATGTGGCCTATCAACGAAAAAAAACATTTCCATCAGTTCTAATAACAAGTACGATGAGCTAGGCAAAAAAGCATAAACGCATAGCGTAGGGCCATGAGCTTCCAAGCTCTCTCGTTTGGTATTTGTTTGTTTGTTTGTGTGTTTGTGTCACGCCTGGCGCTATCCCGTATCTATCCCGTACCGTACCGTTCCATCAAACATGGCTGTCCACATACAGCTGGACGGGAAGCAACTTGGAAGAATGAGTATGAATGCGAAGTGTATTGGGGAATGCATGTAGGGCGATAGCGCGGGTTCGAATCCCAGGTTATGCCTGAAAAAATAGGAGAATTGAAAAATTTATAACATCCCTATGCTTTTTTTGCCTAGGTCGGTAGACGGTGTCGTATTACCCTCGACCGTATCTGTCCCGTACCGTACCCTACCAACAAAGACGGCTGGCCGGCCACAAACAGCTGGCCACGATATTCAAATAGGGCTTTAAAATGCAAGATCATAACGTGAAGCAACTTGGAAGAATTGGTATGTATGCGAAGTGTATCGAAGGATGCATGCAGGGCCATTGGTGCGGGTTTGAATCCCAGGTTATGTCTTAAAAAATGGGAGAAATGAAAAATATATTTTTGCCTAGGTCATAAAGGCAACAAAGCATAAAGTAGGGCCCTGAGCTTCCAAGCTCTCTCGGTTTGGAGAGGAAGCTTATCAAGGACAGAAAAATCAAATCTCAGGCTCTTCATCACCACCATCATCCATAAGGACTCCAGTTTTTCGGGACTCACTTGGAATGAATTACAAGCAACCAGAACAAAATGAAAAATTAAGATCAATAGCTCCAAAAAGGTGATACCCATTTCAACAAGGGGATAGATATTAGATTTAGCGATAAATTATGCAGAATGGGAGGAAAGAAAGAACACCCCTTATCCCAAGGTTTCGTCCCTTGGGTGAAAGTCTTTACACAGTGTTTATTTTAGTCCCTCTTGTCTCACTTCTTACATCCTCTTTACATCCTCTTTCTATCTTTCTACCTTTCCTATTTACCTTGTACAAATGCATCGCGAAATTTATTATCTAGGTTTTTCACAGTAGATGCAATTGGGTGAACTCGCCCATTCCACAATACTCTGCAAACTTCAAAACCATTCCATTATATACAACGTTTCGGCCAATGGCCTTCTTCAGGTAGTCAATGATGTCTCCAAGGCTGCAAACGGGCGGTTTAAATATGTGCCTGCTCCGCCCGAAGCGCGCGATCTATTCTGCTAACGGGGAGGCGGGAAAACCCCCAAAAAAGCTAGATGTAAAGCTGGCCTGCATTGATGTTTATGATGATGTACTTGCAACAGAGTGTAGCGGCATGGACAAGAAGCTATTGGATGACATCCAACCAAGATGTACAAGATTCCCGAAATGGTACGGACTCTCGAAAGACCACAAACAGAATCTGCCATTGCGGCCTGTTGTGCCCGCTTGTGATGGACCTACCACTGGAATCTCAGTTATACTAGAACGTATACTACAACAACACGTCGGATCTGTACCGGCATACCTGGCTAATATGATAGAGGATATCGACTGCATCAAGGACCTATGTCCTGGTCTAAAAGCACCTGAAGGCACAATCGTCTTTACTATGGACGTAGTAGGCTTATACCCCAGCATTCCAATCCAGGAAGGGGTCGATGCTGTGATGGAGGAGTTAGAGAACCACTTAGAGCAAATCGACACGCTTGGACCCAGCCTGAACGAGGTGCGTAACCTGCTGCAATTTGTGCTGAGCCACAATGATTTCAAGTTCGGACATCAGGTATATCATCAGATTGACAGGGTTTCCATGGGCAACAACCTGGCACCACTCTTCGCCATTATCTTTATGCATACAATCGAGACCAGACTTCTACAGACCGCAGAGATCAAGCCGCTAGTGTACAAGCGCTACATCGACGCCATCCTAATCCTCTGGACCTATGGCAGAGAGCGGCTTGTACAGTTCGTACAGCTCCTCAACTCCTACCACCTAAGGATCAAGTTCACATACGAGTTGAGTGAGGTGAGCGACTCAGTGAATTCCATGGATATAACCATTGCCGTCAAAGAGTCGGGAGAGTTGGCATACAAGCTATTCCAGAACCCATGCAGCAGTGGGCTACTGATGGATTATGCGTCGGCTACTCCCAACATAATGAAGTTGCCCGTTGCCTCCTCTCAATTTCTGAGGGTCCAGCGCCTATCATCAGGTCCCCAGATGCGCAGTGAAAGTGAATTGACGATAACCAAGCAACTAAAACTGAATCACTATCCGGACATTGTCATCAACACGAGCTAGCAAGCCAAAGCGTCGGCGTTGGACAAACCCATCCAGTGCCTTCTTGAAATTACCATACAAATCTGACTAAGTGGATTATGCTGTAAACAAAGCCATACCAAAATATGGTCTGCCCTAGTACGTCCATTATGCCTTAAAGCCGAAAACCCAACACAACGGGGAACGAGAGGTCGGCCCAAGGGACCAAATTTTGACCAAGGGGCCAAAATTTGTGACCAGTGTTAAACACGCTGCTTTTTGCTCGGCATCCCTTCCTCCATGGGTTCCACTTTGCTCATCTTCACTATAAAAAGCAGTGTGGATACAGCACCCCCCCCCCCCCCCCTATTCACCATACACATTACTGCTTGTTATCTCTATGCTCGGTGCACTGCTTACACATGCACACGCCCATGACTTCGGATAACTTCGACGTGATAGACAAGGTTCCCCTCGAAACGTACATGCTTTGTTTATGAAAATCGGCGAAGGAACACCAGAGATATACTCTTTTTAGTGTCACTGTATAGTCAACGAGCGAAATCGCTCGTTGAGCGCACAAAGGGTTAATTATAATGCTTTTTGAATTCTCATGTTATGATTCTTTTTATTATTTCCTTCTCTCGTAATATATTATTCCTTCTTGGTAAGAACCAGAGGTTTTTTCCTCTGGGGATAATGGAGAATTTCCTGTGATTTAAACGAATTCAAATAAAAGAAACCGCCAGCCCAGTACACAACCCGGCTTATCAAAATGGTGGAAAGCCTCATCAAGAGGATGCTTTGGCGGGCGATATTCTTTATGAAAGGGCAAGGCGACGAGGCTTAACTTAACAGACGCGTCGCCTATGACACCCCTCGGAATTTCCCACCTTGCTCCCCCTTATGGTCTGGCTGCCCGTTTTGGATCCATCAGTTGCCTGATGATCGTAGAGATACGTGAAACTCGGAGTTGTGACAAAGCTTCCAAACTCTCTCTTGTGTACAAGGCTCTGCCCTACATGGGCATTGAGCACTCTTCAGACAGTGAAGCACACCACTTGACTACGTCAAGGGCTCCCTATTGGTAGAGCAATCTCGCTTTACTGTTCGTGTCGGAGGATGGAGGCGCCAAAACGGGTGGATTTGAACTACTCCATGAAGAACATCCCCCTTCCGTCGCCAGCCCAGTACACAACCAGGCTTATCGAGATGGTGGAAAGCCTCATCAAGCGGATGCGTTGGCGGGCGATATTCTTTATGAAAGGGCAAGGCGACGAGGCTGAACAGACGCGTCGCCTATGACACCCCTCGGAATTTCCCACCTTGCTCCCCCTTATGTTCTGGCTGCCCGTTTTGGATCCATCAGTTGCCTGATGATCGTAGAGATACGTGAAACTCGGAGTTGTGACAAAGCTTCCAAACTCTCTCTTGTGTAAAAGAAAGATAGAAAGAAAGAAACAAACAAACCTTTGCAAGTCTGACCATTATCGGTCCAGGTGCCATTCGCACTACAGGTGATGGTTCTGTTACCATGGAGTTCATACGTCGAGTTACAGATGATAATTGCCATGGTTCCAAATGTTGGCGTGATGTGCCCAACCAAAACTGAGCCACTCTGCACTGTTGGCGTACCTTTGCACCGCACAGCTGAAACAGAGCAGACATTCAAGTTCCTTTTACGAGTAATTGCAAAGATTTCTACACAAGCAAACCCACTGTTTTCGGCACTTTTTCGGCCGGTTGATTTTAGAAAATGCCCACTGGACATGCTACGAACAAAATACCATCAAGACAACACTGCCTCACATTGGAAGGGTTTGGGGGACTGGACGGATTAGGCATGTTAGCATCCCTGAAGGCCAGAGGAAATACCTCTCTGACAATACAAATATTTAAAAATGTCTGTTGATAATAGCCGATTTGCAGCACTGGTTGCATCCCAAGCCCCCACCCCGACCCCACCCCTTTTTCCGAGGTACGTCCAGAAGTAGGTAGAAGTACACGACAGGTACATATAAGAACAACTCTTCTGACGCCGAGGACATCTCCACTATGTTCGTTTTTGATCTTTCTTCAGAATTTAATAATGTTGTTGACCTTAAACCCCTCTAGTCCATGGTTCCGAAATACAGCCCCTGCGCCCGCCCCTCTGCGAGGTATAATCAGTGATTTCTACTTCACCACTACTGCATCAGTCCGTGCGCGTTACCAACGTGATTAGGGATAACATGCGTGAACTGTGGTGTGTTGGATCATGGAGCTGGCATTATTTTGTCATAAGGCACTTGACTTTACAGCTCCTCTTGAGCTAAAAGTATGAAAAGATGAAAGCTAAGGTATTTCAGTCAGTTCATATGAACTTATCCACAGGCAGTGCACAGCGATTCAGTGCACAGCAACTCAGCTTCTTTCGCAAGGCTGCCATGGCTCTCAATTCTGAATGCCGTGCAGTAGTGTACAGCCTGTGTTTGGCCGATTTTGGAATATGGTATGCTGCTAGCACCCTCCGTACTAGCAAAGGTCACGGCCATTCAGCTTAGCGCACTCCTTGCCATCGATAATGGCTGCCACCTGCCCGGCCTGGACATCTGTCGTAATGTTGCTGACCTCGCCTATCTCTTCAAGATCCACTATTTGACTGGCCCTGCCATGGTCACCGCCCTCATATCCACGACAGCTCCAACCCGGGCCCGCACGCTAGCCTGCGTTTGCACAATTGCGAGCCACCACCCGTCCAAGGTGACCAAGACTGTCCCACCTCAGTATCGGAACGATGACCTTCGGTCCTTCCCTCACTGCATGATGGACACCGTCTCCTAGCCTTTATTCACCCTTTCAGAAGGCGATGCAGACCTTCAAGAAAAGGGTCTACGTCCACCTGCGGCATTCTGACTGGGATTGGACAACCGACCGCCTTTAGCCTCTTCAGGGAGTAAGCCAAATTATTGCCAATCCTGAGTGGCCAAATCCCACTTCTGCCTCTAATACAAACTTCACTTGACCCTTTTCTTTCACTCCCATGATCTGTTAGATCAATCATATTGCTAACTTCTGCTGTATTCCAAGAGAACAGTGCATAACCTTAAAGTTGCTGGAGCAGCATGGCCTAGCAATGCGAGTATTCCGCCCTCAGACACGAGGGCCAGCACCTCCAGACGCAGCATGAAACCGTCATGAAACTAGCGCTGATTATTCAATACAATGATAATGCAAGCTACGTACGGAATAAGGAAGAAAATATAAACCAGCTGTTAACTGAACACGTCTTCTACCACTGAGAGCATGTCCCATAATTTCATTTTGTTTTTTTGAAAACCAATTCTGTTTGGAACAAACTAATTAGGTGGTGCTCCATTGAGGAATCGTTTTCCGGCCATGATATTTTCCCCATCCTGCACACCTATCGTTCCTTCCACCCCTCCCAATCCTATATCCATCCGTCATCTGGGTTTATGAAAGAGCAGCGATGACCTTCTTGTAGCACAGCATTCGATAATATTCAATATCGCCTAGATAGTTGTCACTCTGCGCCATCAACGACGCAGAAGATATTCGACATGAGAAAAGCTATATGATCGAATATTCTCCTTTTCTATTGATTTGATATGGATCACATCCTCAATCTTCTGTGCGGTATTTGTCGAAAATGCATTCAGAATGCTGAGTGTCCATGGCATGCAGCAGAAGGGGCGGAATTCTTACGTTGGCAGTGTGGAACAGATTTCCAATTTGAAGGTGACACACAAGATATTGTGGGGCTGCCCTGTCGTACGAATCCTTCCTTGCAACCGACATAAAACACTTCACCGGTTGACGCGTTCAAGCCGGACACATTGCTATTAGGTATAATTGGTTCGTGACACGGATCACCTGAAATTGCGAAAACAGAAAAAACGTCGTTTAAACAGTCGACATCATCATACATTCTCCAAATCTTGATGAACAACGACAATGAAAAGTCTACAAATGACACGATAATTGCAAAACGTTCCCCTCCCTAAAGAATTTTTGATGATTATTTTCTGGTACAAAAAAATGTTCTAACCGTTGCACGTTGCCTTCGTGTTCCACACGCCATCCGCCCGACACGTAGCATTTGAAGAACCGGCTAATGAATATCCAGTACTGCATGTCACGGTCGCTCGTTCATTGGCGATGCCGTCAGGTGGCTGAAGAAATCCATTGTTAATAATTGTCGAGGAAGAGTTGCAAACAATTTCTGAAAAGAAGTAACAAAAGTGTACGTCATGCTACGAAAAGCTCATAGTTGCACATAGTCCATTTACAGCCAAATACCTGGACAATTTTTTTTAAATTTGATAACCGCATTCAATAAGGCTGCGTTCGTTTTTAGATAAGATCATCGGCCCCGAGTTTGGCTTCACATCCTGGAGCACTGCAGAATGGTTGCATCCCTGCCGCTCCTCTGCAAGCTAACGTACCTGCCCCGAAAAATCACCTTAAGGCCATTCTACCAGGCCCAGCCGAGTCTGAGCCGACCTACGCCCTCCGTGCAGACCATCGACCAGGCTGGCTACTAAGATCGCTCAGCAACACCAGAACCAGCTAAAATCAACACTCCAGGCACGCACCCAAAGCATCCTCCGCAATGGGTTCCGCGATTGCGCCATCCCAAAGTGGAACAGCCTGCTGGGACTTGTCTTCCGATCTGCACCGCACCCACAACAGCTGCAGTCCTTCAAAGAAAGATGCCGTAAGTACCTGCTGCGCCTTGACTGGCAGAGAGCAGCTGACGCTCTTTGACTTCCTCAGCTTAAGTTCTGATTGACCTCCATTTCACTATCCAACATATCTTTTGTCTTTACCCCTCTGCAGTGGATGTGTGGGCGCTAATAGTGGGCGCTGCACTTCCGTATACATGTCTTGTTCTTGTCTTGTTCTTCTCTCTCTCTCTCTCTCTCTCTCTCTCTCTCTCTCTCTCTCTCTCTCTCTTTTATGTCCTTCTCTATTTTCTTGGCGCGCTTTGTCTGTGCAGACGCCGACACCACCAAGGTCGGTTGAGTAGCAGGGCCCCGCCACCACTTTCCGCATTCATTCGGGAGCATAGTGGACTTAGTAAAAAAAATGGTAGAGTAAAGTAGAGTCACTCTACCAATAGAGGTAGACGGTAGAATTGAGTGCACGGGCGCTTTTCTACCGGATTTAGTAGTTTTGCACAATATGTACGTGAACTTCAACCAACTTCTAAGGGCTTCTACCAACTTTTTCCTGGTGGAGCCGGTAGAGGAAAGTAGAATTTACGCTTTTTAAAAGTAGAAACAAACGCACACCTCTACCGAAATAAATAGTTTCTACTATAACCTGTGATGCCAACGCGAATCCCGCGAATTATTATTATTATTATTATAACCTGTAAATCAAAAACGAAACTAAACAAAGCTGAATCGACATATATAATTATGTATACTTTATTCATGAAATGTAAAACGGTAATTTTGTTACTAAAAGCCATGTGGTGCACGCAATGGGAACATGCAGCAGCCATGGTGGTAGGGGCCAGGCGCTCCGTTGACCAACTGATCTCGACATCGTTACGCTCTGGACGTACCAGATAATTGGACGTATGAGGGAAAGAGAAGAAAGAACAGGAGCAGTGGGAGGGGAAGGAGAGGGAAGTGGGTAGATTGAGAGGTGAATCGTTTTATTGCAGACCGTTTTACATTGCATGAATAACGTAGACACAAATATCCATTCAGCTTGTCTTATTGATAGCGGTTATCAAATTATTGTCTCCTCGCCGTTATATTTTAAAATATTTATTGATATTTCTCTAGGGCAGTTCCCAGAGACCTATGGTCTCCTTACGGGGTACCCTAGCCTGTAACAGTTCCCTGTTAGCGCTAACCTTATCTGCCCTCTAGCTCTGTATCTTGCACCTTTCCCTATCCTGTCAGCACTCGCGTTATCACCTTAGGGCACGAGGTGCCCTATATCAGTTGTGTTGCCTTGAGCAAGCATTGTCTTTTCCAAGAATACCTTCAAACGGTTACACTGGTAGCAGAGGATGGTTTCCATGGTGTTCTTGGAGCTCGCCATTGTCGTGGAGATCCTTGTTCTTTCTGTGTTGCTATTCAGGTTGGCCAGCGAGGTCCGTGAAGCCAGTCGCCAAGTCAGCGCCCGTCTGAGCAACCGACAACAACCGCTCCCTGTGCCGCCCGCTCATTGGTCCGGGAAGCTTCGGCACGCTAAGGAGCCGCCGATCTTCGATGGCAAGCCCTCGCAGTTCAAGGAGTGGGCTTTCTCCATTGAGCTGGCGATTCGGTCACTGGGAATCACCGACTCATCGGTGATGGTGGATTACGCAGCGGGCTTCCTGAGCGGCAACGCCAAGCTATGGTTCATCGCATCGTTGGATACGGGTGTGGAGTTCTCGACGTGGCCAGCGCTGCGTGAAGCCCTCGCCAAGGTGTACGGTCCGTTGCATCATCAAGAGCGGTTGCGACTGGATCTCTTCGCTGTCAGGCAGCACTCAAGGTTCGAGAGCTATGTCACCGAGTTCTCACGCCTAAGCCTACAAGTGCCTGAGATCGACGAGCTGACCCGTGGACTGCTGTTCGTAAATGGACTGCACCCATCTTGTCAAGACCCGGGTGCTGCGAGAGCACCCCACTGATCAGAGCCAAGCGATCAGGTCAGCGCAAACGGCGGACCAACAGCCGAACCCGATTCAGCACCGAAGTCAGCCCGTACGACCCCAAAGGCTAACACCGGAGGAGAGGCGTCACCTGAGTCGGCAGGGTGGATGCTTCGCTTGTCGGAAGCCAGGTCACCTAGCTCGGGATTGTCCCAGCAATCAACACCCAAACGCTGGTCGCCAGTGAAGAATGGCGTGCGCTCGCTGGCGACCAAGCGGAAAGCACCCAAGGGTTACCCGGTTGACATACGCAACCGTTACAGCGCACTAGAGCTGGAAGAACCGACGCTGCAAGCTGATTCGGAAGATGTTGCCGAACAGGAATCCCATGTCAGCAACGTTGATCTCGCAGTACAGGACACGGAGCTTCCTTTGGAGCATGACCTTCTCCGTGTTGAGGGCAGGATGAAAGGCCGCCGGGCAATTATGCTTATTGACTCGGGATCGACGCACGACTTCATATCGGAAGCTTTCGTGCAAAGAAACGGCCTTGTTACGGAGAGCAAGGACGAAACACTGAAGGTAACCCTGGCTGATGGCTCATCGACATCATCGGGACTGCAGAGGACCGGTCCGGTAAAGGTTATCGAGAAAGACTTCAGCGAAAATAGTGATACGGAGCATCAGGAGTCGCCGCCAATTGAGAGCATGCTCATATCTGGTTCCCAGGCTCGCCGCGAGTTGAGGAAAGGCGCGCAGGGAATCCTGGCGTGGATCAACGCTACTGACGACGAGGAGGAGGACAGCATGATACTCGGACATCTTTCCAGACGACCTGCCGACTGAGCTTCCGCCAGAGAGGGATGTCGACCATGAGATTGTGACTGAGGAGGGTGCCGTTCCTCCATCACGGGCTGCCTACCGTCTCCCCGAACCCGAGATGGACGAATTGCAAGCCCAGCTCACGGAACTCCTCCGCAAGGGCTTCATCGAACCCAGCAAGTCACCATACGGTGCCCCAGTCTTTTGCCTTAAAAAGTCTGATGGCTCATTGCGCATGGTTTGTGATTGGCGGAATTTGAACAGGATCACCATCAAAAACAAAGCTTGCCTCCCAAACATTGATGACCTGTTTGATACCATTCAAGGTAGCTCATACTTCAGTAAGCTGGATGTACGCTCGGGATACAATCAGCTTAGGATCCGTCAGGAAGATGTACCTAAGACGGCTATCAATACTCCCTTCGGTCATTTCCAGTTCCCGGTCATGGGCTTTGGATTAACTAACGCCCCTGCCACGTTTCAGTCACTGATGAACAGTATTCTCCAACCGTACTTACGGTGGTTTGTGGTAGTGTTTCTGGATGATATTCTTATCTTCAGCAAATCCTGGCAAGATCATCTTGAACATATCCAGACAGTTCTTGAGACGCTCCGGAAAAATAGGCTATTCTGTAAGCAGTCGAAATGTGAGTTTGGTGTCAAGGATGTTCTGTTTCAAGGGCATCCCGTCGACGGTGAATGTATCGCTCCAGATCCAAAGAAGCTTAAAGCAGTGAGGGAATGGCAGCCACCGACGACAGTTACGGAGGTGAGGCAGTTCCTTGGTTTTGCGAACTACTTTAGAAGATTTATTGAGCACTACTCTACTATATCGCGGCCATTAGTGGAGATCACTGGCAAACATGCCAGGTTCGAATGGAGTGGCCCCCGTCAGCATGCATTCGAATCCCTGAGACAGGCCTTGTTTCGTGCACCGCTGTTGAAACTAGCAAACGTGCAGAAGCCTTTCAGAGTTGCAACAGACGCAAGTGATTTTGCAATAGCAGGCGTCCTTCTCCAACAGGGGGAAAGCGATAGTGCTTGGCATCCTGTGGCATATGCCAGTCGTAAGCTGTCACAAGCGGAGCGAAATTACACTGCTTCAGAACGCGAAACCCTGGCGGTGGTGTTTGCACTGCGATCCTGGAGAATTTATCTATTCCAGCATTTTGAAGTGTTCAGTGACAGCATGGCCGTAGTCTACTTTAGCACAAAAGCCAATCTCACTAAGCGGGAAGCTAGATGGGTTGAATTTCTTGCAGACTATGACTTCACAGTTAATCACAAACCCGGCAAGGAACATATGGCTGATGCGTTATCCCGCCGCCCTGATCTGCGCGGGTCAGCAATTGGCAATGTAGTTGAGGAAAAGGATTGCCCATCCATCCTACCAGCACCCCATTTGAATACGATTGAGTTTGCTTTGGAACTGAGTGATAGTGTTGCTGAGATGATTTCGGAAGCATATCAGAATGACGAGCAGCTTTCCCCAATAATTCAGCGGCTGCGCGCCGATTCCTCTGATATTCTACACGAGCGGTACTATTGGGATGAAGAGTCCAGGTACCTATACCTCCGTGCAGCCCCAAACAATCGCTTGTGTGTACCCAAGTGTGCAGTAAGGCTTCAGCTCCTGCAGGAGTACCACGACTGTGTTACGGCAGGCCATCAGGGACGGGATCGTACATATTTCCGGCTTCGTCAATTCTTCTATTGGCCCATGATGGGCCTTGACGTGAAGAAATTTGTTAACTCTTGCGGCATATGTCAGCGCACTAAGGGTGGGTTGCCTCGATCCGGTTTGCTGCAATCGCCCCCAGTACCAGACACCCCCTGGAGAGATATTTCCATGGACTTTATCGTTGGCTTACCCCAGACCCCTCAGGGCTTTGATGCAATTTATACATTTGTTGACCGGCTTACAAAATATGTCCATTTAGTCCCCACGACTTCCAAAATTGACGCTAAGGGTTCTGCTGATTTGTATCTCCAGAATGTGTTTAGATTACACGGTTTGAGTTCCACTATTGCTTGTGATCGGGATCCAAGATGTACTTCTGAATTTTTCCTGGAATTGTTTCATCATTTAGGTACCACCTTGTCGTTTAGTACTGCCAATCGATGGGCAGACTGAGAGAATGAATAGAGTAATTGAGGATGTGCTTAGAACGTTTGTTAACCACAAACAAGATAATTGGGACAAGCTTCTGCCTCTTTGCGAATTTGCAATTAATAGTTCATATCAGTCTTCCACTTCTAGCACGCCGTTTTATCTAAATTATGGACTTAATCCCAAGTCCCCACCAGATTTCCTGGCACGGAGGGGAGGAGGGAGTGCCCCAGGCTGGATCCAGGATCGGGCGGATGCCGTCAAGTTGGCAAAGGACGCCATGATTGCCGCTCAGGCTAGACAAGCTCAGTATGCAGACAGGGGAAGGGTGCCCAGCAACCTGAAGGTTGGCGACATGGTGCTGGTGTACAAAGATTTCCTAACAACCGCAGAAGCCCGGGATCAGCCCTCACAGAAGCTACGCCCTAAGTGGTTCGGGCCCTACCCAATCATCAAGAAGATCGGACCCAACGCCTATCAGCTGGATCTACCCAGCGCTCTTCGGTGCAACCCTGTCTTCAATGTCACTGCTCTGCGCCGGTATGAGCAGAATACTATTCCCGGCAGGCGGCAGCCACCCCCACCACCGTTCATTCACTTGCACGGTCAGACCAGATACATGGTGGAGAAGATTCTTGACGATCGCCAGCGAAGGCATCAGACTCAGTACCTTGTCAAGTGGCAAGGGTCCCCAGACGACGAAGCCACCTGGGAGCCAGAAGGGAACTTGCTGGACGAGGCCGGTAGGCCGATAGTTGCTCTAAGGCGTTACAGGGCGTCCAGGGCATGTTAGTGACACTATGGTTACCGCGAAATGTTACTCGCTCAAATTCAATTGCACGTGTACCTTGAGAATTCCCACTTGATCCTTGTTGTGTTAAGCCATCCATTCCCCTCCTGTTTTAGATTTTCCCCATTTCCGCTATCTTTACTCGCCTGACTGTCCTTGGTTAACTTGCACGGTGCTTCAATTAGATGAGCGTTGTTGGGTTACACAAGCTAGGCATGGGTTGACACGATTTCATTTGATTATTCCCTTTCCACATATTCCTCGACTTCCTGGAGGCACCTGTGCCACGCTTATTAGTGAGGGATGGTGTAACAGTTCCCTGTTAGCGCTAACCTTATCTGCCCTCAAGCTCTGTATCTTGCACCTTTCCCTATCCTGTCAGCCCTCGCGTTATCACCTTAGGGCACAAAGTGCCCTATATCAGTTGTGTTGCCTTGAGCAAGCATTGTCTTTTCCAAGAATACCTTCAAACGGTTACATAGCCAATCTAGGTTTGCGATACGAACTTGACTTGGTGAAGCAGCAAGGCGGACCGATGCCGATACTGTGTTCCAGCGGTCAGAGGCTAAAAAAGGAAGAGAGGAGTAACCAAATCGAGAGGCGGCTCATAGCAGTATAAGTTCAAAAGAGTCTTGGGACATTGTGCAGATGGAGCTATGTGCCTTAGAATTGCACGAAGGCAGAAAAGGCTGTATAGAAATGCACTGCCAGAAAAATGAACGCAACTGAATTTAAGAAGACTCTTTTTATGGAGAAACGGATTGTTATGAATGTCAGGTTGTTTCGAGATAGACTACACTGAACATCTGCGGTGGGCGGAAAGCCAATTACAGTATGTAATGAACGGCGACAGATGCAGGTGAGAGAACCATATTCATGTTGTCGCAGACTGTGTACATAAGCATGGGTTGCATATTCCAGTGTAGTTTGGAATAAGAAATTTAAACAGAAATGTGGGCTTGGCTGCCATTGGGTCAACATGGTGAGGCAGCGCCGGAATACATAATTATTCCCGTAGCTATGCAGAAGACGTTACTTCAGTAACGTCTGGCGCTAGCCAGGGTCCACACAGCTTTAATTTGGTATTTGTGTGTGTGTGTTTGTTTGTTTGTGTCAAGCCTGGCGCTATGCCGTATCTGTCCCGTACCGTAACGTACCATAAAACACAGCTGGCCACATACAGCTGGTCGCAATATTCAAATAGGGCTTTCAAACGCATGATCATAACGTGAAGCAACTTGGAAGAATGGGTGTGAATGCGAAGTGTATTGGGGAATGCATGTAGGGCGATAGTGCGGGTTTATATCCCAGGATATGCCTTAAAAAATAGGAGAATCGAGGATATGCCTTAAAAAAAATAGGAGAATTGAAAAATTTATAACATCCCTATGCTTTGTTTGCCGTCATCAAGGTGGTAGACGGTGTCGTATTACCCTCGATCGTACCTGTCCCGTACCTATCCCGTACCGTACCGTACCATCAAAGACGGCTGGCCACAATGCATATTCAAATAGGGCTTTTAAATGCAAGATCATAACGTGAAGCAACTTGGAAGAATTAGTATGTATGCGAAGTGTATCGGGGGATGCATGCAGGGCGCGCGATAGTGCGGGTTCGAATATCAGGTTATGTCTTAAAAAAAGGAATTTGTTTAAGAATTTATAACATCCCTATGCTTTTTTTGTCTAGGTCATCAAGGCAAAAAAAGCATAGCGTAGGGCCCTGAGCTTCCAAGCTCTCGTTTCGATTTTCGAAATCTGAACAAGACTTTGATAGTTCGCTGCTGAGATGACGACTACACCATAGCTTCGTGGTAGAACATCGCTGAACATAACCTCGGGTCCCTGGCTCGGGATCTGGTGGTGACTGTCAAATGTTTCTTCAGACGTTTCCTGTTTGCAACTCCCTCAAACCCTCAAACTAACGAACATTCCCATTCAAGTTTCACAAGCGATGCGTGCCAGTGTCAAGTGTGGAAGTGTACCCGAAGCCTAGCTGGTCAGTGAGGGCACTGCGTGGTGTTGCATCATGTAAGCAGCTCAGAAGATCTCTGCTCCCTTGTTTCCTACCCAAGTGGGTAAATTTCTAAATCTGGCGGAATGAAGGTAAGTTCATGTCCGCTCGCATATCGCTCTCTAATTTGTAAAACATTCCGGTAAAGAGCGCTCTTTATCCCTCACCACCCTGATCTTTGCGTTTGCGAAAGGCACCTAAGAGTTGCATGGTGAGGTCTACGTAGCGGGCTTGTACATCAGCCCATGGTGCATAGTCGATGATACAACTACGAGTTGAATCAGGTTACGACGTCCATTTTCTCTCTCCAGGACTCATCAGACAATCATGGACATCTGGGAAAGGTGCCTGAACAGCGTAAATTTCTGCAAAACATGCGCGGTGCGTTTAACACCAGTTTTGTATACATAAAATCATGCATCATAACCTGAGAATCCCTCTCTCCTAGACAAAGACATAGACAAAGTGGCATGCAATATTCCATTCCTAACCACTAATATGGAAACAACAAAGACATAGACAAAGTGGCATGCAATATTCCATTCCTAACCACTAATATGGAAACAACAAACACATAGACAAAGTGGCATGCAATATTCCATTCCTAACCACTAATATAGAAATAGCATTCAAATTGTGTGGCTTTACAAGATAGCCACAAACGAGAGTGACGGAAACAATCACTGCGCAAACGCCAGCAAAAACGCACCGACATACACAAAGAGTGATGGAAGCCGAACCATGGAGGTGGCCAAGAGCAGCTAAACCGACCAAGGGTGTCAGCATCATCGCTCTTCATGTGCGCCATACAGAAAATACGGAATTAGAACAAATGATGTACAGGAGAAGTCCAGAGGGTTGTAAAGCTCCAAAGGGCTGGGACTCAATGCCCACACAAGTCTTACCAAATGGAATGAATAAAGTACTCACTTTCACAGGTCGTGATTCGCTTTGAAATTGATGATGAAACACAAGTGTAATGCGGCGAGGTGTAAAGTCGATATCCGGATTTGCAAGAAAGTCTGCGAACCATAGAGTTATCATTGGGTTGAGAGTATCCATTCTCCAGAGTTGAGCGATCACATGTCCCAGAATAGGCTACCAGCACAATACAGTGAAATTTAAAAAAAGTAGTAAATCCTCAGGAAAAATCAAAGAATCAAGGGCAATGTACGGAAGAGAGGTGAAAGAAACTGCGCAAGGAAGAAGACCTAAATGAACAGCGACAAATTCGTGACCCATAAAAATGGAACGAAATAGGGAAAACAGTTTCCTCTGAGACAAAAAATGCGATAATACTCATAAAAAGGACACACTTCAGGCTCATTACAAACATCTTGAGGTACAAGGTACAAGTTTGAGATCTAACAAACGTGAAGTTATTTTATTTGTTTCAATTTTTTTATACGATATGAAGTTGATTGTTCCAACTAGGAACACACGCTTCTTGCCGAACTTGACACTTGACTGACTCACGACTGCCATCCGGAGCACACGAGGAGCACGTCGCACCTTCCACTCGGCAAACCTGCAAGAAAGCACCACTCCCTGCTCAATACACAGTGTTTCGGGGAATTCACCCCTCATCAGTTGAGCTTGAGTAGGCTGAGGAAGATTGTGCCTGAAAAGCACCACTTATATACTGCTCTCCAGGCCAAACCATCACCAGGGATACAAACTTACAGAGACACTTTGTTTCCAGCGCGACAAACACCTCGTGAAGCTCCAGGTAGCAGCGTGAGTCAGAGTCGCTCATGGAGTTGTGCTAAACAGACGTTGAGAGCCAGTATAGCTATTCGCAACGCTGTCACCTCCAACAACTAGTCGCACGGCCGCGTGAGGGACAACAATACGAACTTAGAAGTTGCGACTTCGGCGATAATAGTCATGAAGTTGATTGTTCCAACTAGGAACACACGCTTCTTGCCGAACTTGACACTTGACTGACTCACGACTGCCATCCGGAGCACACGAGGAGCACGTCGCACCTTCCACTCGGCAAACCTGCAAGAAAGCACCATTCCCTGCTCAATACTGTAAGTTTGTATCCCTGGTGATGGTTTGGCCTGGAGAGCAGTATATAAGTGGTGCTTTTCAGGCACAATCTTCCTCAGCCTACTCAAGCTCAACTGATGAGGGGTGAATTCCCCGAAACACTGTGTATTGAGCAGGGAGTGGTGCTTTCTTGCAGGTTTGCCGAGTGGAAGGTGCGACGTGCTCCTCGTGTGCTCCGGATGGCAGTCGTGAGTCAGTCAAGTGTCAAGTTCGGCAAGAAGCGTGTGTTCCTAGTCGGAACAATCAACTTCATGACTATTATCGCCGAAGTCGCAACTTCTAAGTTTTTATACGATAGTCCACTATATTCCCGAATGTGTGCGAGAAGTGGTGGCGGGGCCAGGCTGCTCTGCTGACCTCAAAGGTCTCGGCGTCTACGCAGACAAAGCACCAGCAGGCAAGGTGTCCTCGCAGTCATTTACGTACAGGAGGAATAACGTAGGTACAAGGATGCCACCTTGTGGTACCCCTGTTTAGATAATTTATGGTGCAGGGAGGACTCTTGGTCGCCCACAACAGCCTGCAGGTGCCGGTTGTGCAAGTAGCTTTCCAGCCATCCGAGAACCGGGCCGTCTGGACCGTACACGGAAGCCTCGTGCAGCAGGCCAGTATGGCTGACTTTATCAAAGGCGCCTGCTATATCTGTCGCCAAAACACGGGCGGCTCCTCCAAGGTCGGTTCGATGTCTGCCTTTACAGTCATGCACAAACACTCAAGGACACAGGTTGAGGTTTGGAAGAATACAAGTAGACACAGGTGTGAAGAAGACAGGTAAATAACCAACAACCAGGTCAAGCCAAGCATGCACTGTAGGCGACTAGTCCAAGATGGCGCATGCTGGTTGTGATGTGATAATTATACATGTAAAATACATGACGTAATAGTCACGTGATAAGACATGAGCATCATATCACATCACACCCCTTCTGAGAAAAAACAGTGGTCTAGCATGGTTTACCTCAGCATCTAACTGAAAAGAATCAAATGCAGTGTACGAGAACGAGTGGGGACTGCGCACGTAGCAGAGAACAGAGCACTACCACAGCTAATCATAATTATGACTTAGTGCAGAGAACAGAGCACTAACACAATTAATCATATGACTTAGTGGAATGCGAGGCAATGTCCAGGCGGTTAAGTGCAGTGCGAGGGCGTTGGCTGCAGCGGAGCGGTTGCGGATCAGGAGGGGCAACGTTACGAGCAGGATTGCTAGCAGGCGGCGTGCAGGTTGAGGCTGGAGGGATAACAGCAGCAGTTATGGGTCGAATTAAGCCACAGTTGCGCCAGTAGGGGCGGCCACTGGGTACCTTGACGAGGTAGTCACGACTGCGACCGACGGCAACGATGACACCAATGGTGTGCCACAGCTTGGACCGTGGATCCTGGAGATCAACACGACAGCCAATGCGTAGCGGAGGGAGGAGATGAGTAGAGTCATCGTAGTGGGCTGCAACGGCGGCAGACTGCTTGGCTGCGGCAGAGTCAGCAGAGTCAGACTCAGCTTGCCATTCAGGGGCGAGGCTGGTGTGGTGAGCGATGACAAACGACGTAAGTGGCTGCCCATGCAACGCTTGGGCAGGGCTCCGGCCGTGGCCGCGTGGAGCATTGCGCCACTCCAGCAAGCCACATTGGAAGAGGTCGATTTCGAGTTTGCCATTGACAGTCGTCTTGGCGATCAGGAGCTTCATAGCTTAAACAGCCGACTCGGCATGTCCGTTGGATTGCGGAACGGGTGGCGAAGACATGATGTGGTCAACTTGCCAACAGGTACAAAAATCGGCAAATCGGCGAGAAGACCTGTGGGCCGCCATCTTTGGTGAGACCTTTAGGAACTCCCATCCTTGACGTGAGAAGAGGTCAGCAGTAACGGACTTGAATGGGAGAGGGAGCGACGATCTTCAGTAACACGGAGGGGCTCCTTGCATTGGGATGGGCCACGCAACCGGCACATCTCACAACTGCGGACTGTGTTAGAGATGTCGTTAGAGATGTTCGGCCAGAACACAATTTGGCGGGCACGACGTTGAGCACGGGTGAGACCTTGGTGTTCTGAATGCAGGTCCTGGAGGACACGAGAACGGATGGCACGAAGACCGACCACGCGTTGGCCCTTAAGGAGGAGGTGTTCACGGGCTGTCAAGCACGGCTTGACAGCAGGGTCGGCATTAGCCGAATTTGTCGAGAAACCATGACGAACGGCGTGCACGAGTGCTTGATAATCAGGGTCAGCTCTCGCAGCTTCGAGTAGCTCGCTGAAGCGGAGATCGACGCTACGGCGTCATCATCTTGCCGTAGGCACGTAGGCACGCATGAACAGCGGGCGAACTGAGAGCTGGATTCTCTCCAAATTCATCACTGTGAGGCGTGTCAACTGGAAGCCGAGAGAGAGCGTCGGAAAAAGCATTGTCGGTGCCTTTGCGCCATTTGGCAACAAACTGGATCGGGCGCAGCTTCAGCGTCAAACGTTGCAATCAGGGGTTCTCGAGCCTCTGTCATTTTCACTGACGTGCCCAGTTCCGTCTGCCTCATTCTCTGGAACGACGGGATTGCCAGACCACCCAACCGGGTGGGCAGTCTCAGCATGCGTAAGTCCTCCTCGGTGAAGGCACCATGACCTGTCAGTGCTGGGAGAAACTCGAAAGCGATGATATTGTCTAAGCTCTTCACGTACTCATCCGGGATGGGCACAGTGCGGAAAAGGTACACCCACCTACCCCGTAAACCATGGGTTAGTGCTGCGTAGGCAGCATGTGGTTCCGTCTTGGCAAACCGAGACAGCTTCCGCAACTCGCGCAACCAACCATCCACCCTCTTCCTCACGAGACCAGCCACCGCCTCAGGCTCACCAACAAATGACCTTAGATACTTGGCTGCGTCGGTCACTATGTGGATCCCGGTACCAGCAAACACTTCGGACGCCTCCTCAGCTAAGTCTGGCTTGACGAGCAGAGTTGTCTTGTCTAGGTTGGTATGGTAGTATGGTACCCATAGAGGCACCCACGCTCCTTTATGGTAGTCCACCAATCCCGCACCACACACAATCTCCCTGCGCCACTGGAGTCGTCCGCATACCAAATTTGGTTGACGTCTGTGTGTTCCCGTTGCAGGTGGTTGACGAGGGGGAGCGTCCCGAGTGCATAGAACGCCATAGATAGCGGATCTCCCTGAGTCGTGCCTTCGTGTGAAGCTATCTCCCCGCCACCAGAGACGAACAGGCGTGCACTGGACTGATAACAGTTCTGAAGTGTGGCGGACAGGACAGGGCACAATCGCTGGACATTGTGTAGCGCAGCCTGTCTATTGATGCTGTTGAAGGCGTTACTCGCGTCTACCAGCAGAACCGCATCAGTGACAGGTTGCTCATAAATTTGCCGCATCGCGTGGACAGCTGCCTAGATTCCACCAGGAAGCCCAGCGCACTTCTGTATGTATCCACACGCTGATTCCACATCCTGCGAGGCGATGCGCAGAATCGCCTTGGCCACAATGCTTCTTAGAACCTCGCCCACGCCGATCGAGCGGACACCGGGCTGTTTATCCAAGGCAATCAAACGGCACGCTAGGAATGGAACCAGTCCCTCCGCGGGCAGAAGACCAGTCGCCAATATGCGGGAAAGACCAGCGATGGCCTGACACATGCCTGTTGAGGCTCCACCAAAGGCAGAGCACATACGCCTCCAACAGGCTGCGTCCAGCCCAGAGGGGCCAGCTGAACCCTCCGACTGCAATGCCACGGATTTCAGCAGCTCAGCGGTGAGGCCTTCAAAGCGAATGCTGTTCACAGCCGGAGCATCACCGGGCAACATTGCCTCCGGACCCGCTGGCTGCGCCTTCGGATGCTTGCCAAGCAGTGCGTCCTTCACCTGGGCCGATGAGCCGTCCCTGAGAGTTATGGTGTCATCAATGTTCAGTACACCGCCCGACTTCCCCGGCTGGTCCGGGTCCAAACAGCGCAAGCCACTATGCACACGACCCTGGCACATGAGGTCAGAGAACCGACGCGCCTCGTCTTCTTCACCTTGCCTTCGACCACCCCTGTGCGGACGGAACAAGGAGTCTTGTAAGCAGTCACCTTCACTCATCAGAGCATTCAGGTCTCCGGCACGCCACAATGCTATTCGCCTCTGTAGATACTCAGCGTTCTCCTTGGCCTTGTTAATATGACGTGTAGACTGCAGCAGTAGGCATGGCAGTACAGAAAAACGGTAAAGGGCCACTTTGTCCGTTCCTCCAGAATCAATGAAGCGCCACAGCTCCACGATGAGAAGGTTCACAAAAGCCTTGCAAGTGGAGCCAGTCGGAATCTTGAAGAACAGTTTCCTCCAGTGGACAATCTTGTCATACGCAAGTCTTATTGAGGCGGGAGTCGTTGGAGGGTCGCCCTGGCGCAGACTCCGCCGCTGCTCTATCTCTGCAGGAGGCTGTGCCTGGTTCGCAGCCGGCAGCATCCCTTGGCCCCCGCAGACTGAAGAGGAAAGAGCAGATTCCACTCCCTCCTGACCAGTATTCATTGTATCAGATGAGTCCCCGGGGTCCATCAGATTCACAGGAGGTGCTGTAGGTAAAAGGATGGTATATCCTCACCTGCTGACGACGATGTCGGCGCTGCTGCTGATGACAAGTGCCTGGCGCGAGGTCTTAGTGTCTCGGAATTATCACTTGTTGGGTATGTTCTTCTCAACCAGGCTGGAGGCTGATTATGCCAATTAGCGCTCTGGTCAGCACCTACGGTAACACCCGATCGAGCCACATTCTTCCCGACGACCTTTGACCCAGGAGCCACACCCTGCACCGCGATATGCGACCCCACGGTCATAGGCGTGATTTGCTCGCTATTCCGACAGATTGGTGGTTCGTTGCGGCCGGGATAACAATCCACACACGGCTTTCCGGAGCTCTTGCACGAGCATCTTGCACATTTGCCTGTTATCTGACACTGGCAGCAGGGCATTGTCACCAATGGAGTTGTCACAGGGAATCGCGAGGTCAGCAGGACATGAAGACGCGAAGACCGACAGCAACGTTGAGACGGGCAGGCCCGTAGCCGGCAAAACAGATGAGAACAGCCTCGCACCCAAAGGTGGGGTTTCCCGCATGGAGCGCACGGCGGCCTGCTACTGTGTAGGGTCTCGCCAGTGAGGAAGCGTTCCAAGTCTCACACGTTCCAAACCTCCGCCCTTGATCAAACCGAAGGATAAAACTACAGAATAGTCAGGCCCAACAATCAGGCAGCCAGGGAAAGCAGTCAGCAACAGAGCAAGCCTCCTCCTCAGCCTAGGGCAGCTGAAATCCAAACAAGTCACCACGAGCGCATACAGATAGAAATCGTCTACAGTGCTTGATTCGGGAGAATCGTGATAGGGTCTGTTCTACTTACCTAACACCGCTTATGGAGCTGCATCTGCGCTTTGATCTTGGAGTCTACCTGAGTCTTAAGCCCGATTCATACTTCATGTCGCGTACGGGAAACGCGTCGCGTCGAGAAAAAGTTGATCTGAGCTCATTTATTTCGCGTACGGGAAACCCATCGCGCGACGGTCGTGCGATGGGTTTCCCGTACGCGAGATGAAGTATGAATCGGGCTTAACGCGAAACGCAATTTTATTGTTTTCATTACATGAATTTCATGAATGCGTTAGACACCACAAGTATTCCGGAAAACGTTGTTATCAGAACATCTGCTCCATACCATTAAAGTGCAAAAATAAGGCACAAGAGCATGATCATTACAAGTGTGGCACTTATATACAGAAGCCTTGCTTGGTAGTTTAACATGTTTTTCGATTTTGACAACATGTTACAAGGCGAGGACGCGTAGTGCTCCTGACTACAACCATAACCCGGTCGAACCTGGGTTTTCCCAATACGGTTCAAATGGTCGCAAGACCGGGACTCTGCCAACGGGTTATGGTTGTAGTCAGGAGCACTACGCGACCTCGCCTTGTAACATGCTGTCAAAATCGAAAAGTGTGGTACTTACCAGTGCAGTTTGGTAGAGGAGTTGTCGTATTTTTACTTAGGCAGGAAACCGTCTCCGGCCCAATTAGTACGAAGCCATCGAAACAAGCAGCCTTGAAGGCTGGAGCCCTTTCCATCAAAATCCCATTGAGGAGAACTGGTGTTGAGCATATGTTGGCTGGCACATACAAAACAGTATAAGGCGTGAAGGAGTGACTAGAATTGTGCTGGACACGCTATATCGTAGGTGTTTGTACTTCGAGAAGTAGGGAGCTAGCCGTTCACAAACTAAGAGTGCACGAGGGAGGGACTATTGTGACAGTGCTAAGCCAATTGGAGCTTGGAACCGATATGGTTTGCAGAAACTGGCTACAATGTATGGAATATTATAGAGTAGGGCGCAGTGTTGTGCAGTTTACCCCTCAATACAACGAGAGAGCTTGGAAGCTCAGGGCCCTACGCTATGCTTTTTTCCCTTGATGACCTAGACAAAAAAAAGCATAGGGATGGTATAAATTCTTTAAAAAATTCCTTTTTTTAAAGACATAACCTGGGATTCGAACCGGCACTATCGCGCGCCCTGCATGCATCCCCCGATACATTTCGCATACATACTAATTCTTCCAAGTTGCTTCACGTTTTGATCTTGCATTTGAAAGCCCTATTTGAATATGCATTGTGGCCAGCCGTCTTTGATGGTACAGTACAGTACGGGACAGGTACGGGACAGGTACGATCGAGGGTAATACGATACCGTCTACCACCTTGATGACGGCTAAAAAGCATAGGGATGTTATATATTTTTCAATTCTCCTATTTTTTCAGGCATATCCTGGGATTCGAACCCGTTCCTGCCCCACTTTGCCATACTTCGACCAGACAAAGCGACAACAAAGACCCGGATCGTGTTTGACGCATCGGCGAAGTATGAGGGTACATCTCTCAACGACACGATGCTTCCAGGGCCGAAGCTACAGCGGCAACTTCCTAGCGTTCTGACCCGTTTTCGCCAGAATCCAGTAGCCATCGTTTGTGACATCGCAGAAATGTATCTGCGCATCGGACTGCGTCCTGAGGGCCGGAAGTATCCCCGATTTCTATGGCATGACCTGGATGACACGGCGGCTCCGCGAGTATGTGAATTTCAACGACTGGTTTTCGGATCTAACGCATCGCCATTCTTGGCGCAGTTTGTATCCAAGCACGCTAGAGCCCATCAGCAAGCAGTACCCGTTGGCAGCCGAAACTACGCTTGCGGCAACGTATATGGACGACTCCATGGATTCTGCGATGGATGGCGTCGAAGACTTAATGCTGTACGAGCAGCTGCCGGAATGCTGGCAGGGAGCAGACATGCACGCCCAAAAATGGCTCTCGAACTCCAAAGTAGTTATGGAGAAAGTGTCCAAGGAGGATCGAGCAAGCCAGATCGACCTCGACTCCCCGCAGCTGCCAAGCGTCAAGACACTTTGACTACTGTGGTCGGCCACGACCGACATCTTTGCGTGCAAGCCAACAGCACCAAGCCAGCAGCGCATCACCAAGCGCTCATTCTTGAGTGCGACAGCTAGTGTCTTCGACCCGCTGGGGTTCGGTTCCCCGTTCATCATGAAGTCACACATGTTGGTGCAGGACATGTGGCTACAAGGCATGGACTTGGATGAGCCGCTCCCTGATGAGCTCAATCAACGCGTAACCGGATGGTATACTGATCTAGCAGCTCTCTCCCATCTCAGCATCCAGCGCTGTCTGCAAGAAGTTAATGCAGGCAACCCCGTCAGTAAGCAGATCCACGTGTTCGCTGACGCGTCTGAAGGCGCCTGCGGCGCTGTGAGCTATCTGCGCTGCACGTATGAAGACGGCCATGTGTTGACCGCAATCATCGCAAGTAGATCCCGTGTCGTCACTGTTTCAATTCCCAGGCTAGAGGTGTAAGCTGCTGTAATTGGCATGGAACTAGCAGTTTGGGAATCCGGCATCCTCGGTCTACCGGTCCACGACAATGTCATCTGGACAGACAGCCTTAACGTCCTGTACTGGGTTCGGAACCATGCGCGGAACTTCAAGCCATTCGTTGCAACGCGCGTAGGTGAGATTCAGCAACGCACTATTCCCAGCCAATGGTGCCATGTGCCGACGAATGAGAATCCAGCAGATGTTTTGTCCCGTGGTTCGTCAGCTGGTGCTCTCATCGATGATGCGCTCTGGTGGTTGGGTCCCGACTTCCTCCGCAAAGACGAGGATGAGTGGCCGACAATGCGTCTCAGTGAGCCAAGATCTACTACTCACCTGGAGCAGAAGAACAACGCAAAGTCTGTCCAAGCACCGGTTGCCTTGGTAGCAGTCACAGCTCCTGACGCCGAGCTACCCTGGTTACTCGACCCGATACGATTCTCAATCGTCTTCTCCGACAGCGCGCTTGGGTGACGCGCTTCGTGCAGAATTGCCGAGTGCCAACTGAGCGGCGACACACTGGTCCGCTATCCGTAGACGAGCTCGAGAGCAGAAAAAACAGTATCATTGCTGGTGCGCAGGAACAGGCGCTGGCAGAGGAATATCGTCTTGTGAAAGAAGGCAAGTCCATTCCCACCACGAGCAAACTCGTTAAGCTGCGACCTATGTTGAATGATGATCAACTGCTATGCGTTGACAGTCGACTGCGAAACGCGGAGATACTCGAGCAGCCAGCCAGATGCCCTGTCATCCTGCCACGCGGGCACTGGGTCACTCAGCTAATTGTGAAGGAAGCCCATGAGCAGAGCCATCATGCTGGCGGAGTAAGTCACACGTTGGCTCTCTTGTCGCAGACGTATTGGCTGTTTGCTGGACAAGAGGAGATCAAAGCGTGGAAAAAGAAGTGTACCCATTGCCAACGACAATCAGCAAAGCCAGGAATGCAGATCGTGGCACTGCTACCGACCGTCCGTGTGCCTCTGCCCATGCGAGCGTTCTCCCGAGTAGCAGTGGACTACGCTGGACCCTTCACCACCAAGTAAGGTCGCGGAAAGCCGCGTGCGAAGAGGTACTTGTTCTTATTTACGTGTATGCAGTCTTGCGCGGTGCACTTTGAGATGGCCGTTAGTCTTGACGTGGATGAATTCATAAACACCTTCATGCGGATGACGAGTAGGCGTGGTGTTTCACTACAGGTTGTGTCCAACAATGGCACCAACTTCATAGGTGCTGCCAATGAACTGCGGAGATTAGTGGGCGCGATGAATGAAGGCGTGGACTGACGATTAGCGGACAACGGAGTTCGGTGGTCCTTCAGTCCCCCCGCTGCCCCTCACTTCGGTGGCGTCCATGAGGCGCTCGTCATGTCAGCAAAGCGCGCCATCTATGCGATCCTGTCGGGCGCGGAAGTCAATGACGAAGAACTCATGACCGCAGTGACTGGCGCAGAGGCACTACTGAATTCAAGGCCACTGACGTACCAGTCGGCCGACGCGAGAGATCTGCCGCCACTGACGCCCAACCATTTCCTGTATGGACACCAAGGCGAGCCATTTGTTTCCAGAGGAACGGACACCGTGGAGCAAGGCCATCGACAGCGCTGGCGGGTCATCCAGAGTCTGGTGTTGCAGGTGTGGAAGCGCTGGATGACCGAAATGCTCCCCCTGCTTCACCCACGAGCAAAATGGCGCGGGCCGCAGCCCGATCTCAGTATCGATGATGTTGTGCTGATCCTCGACGCTGCTGCACCACGAGGCCAATGGAGGCTCGGCCGGGTAGAGCAGCTGTTCCCTGGAGTCGATTGGTGGGTCAGAGTGGTGCGAGTGAAGGTCGGTGACACTAAGTTAGTCTTTACTTGTCCGCCCCATCGCACAGCTGTGCAAGATTGCCGCAGATTGACTCTGTGTGTGAGCGGCACATTTTTGTTCTTATCGCTCTCTCCACTGCTTTCTGTTTGGTTTATTTCTTTATCGTTTAATTTTTTGTGTACTTGATTAAATCTGGTTTAATCAAGGTAGGGGAGGATGTTCAGAAGGTCTTCCGATGAGACACACTGATTGTGACGTCGTGATGCATTCCATATATCGCATGTTACATACTAAGAAGTTTACTACTCGCTGTGCCTTGCACGCCGCGACACACTTGGACTATGCATGATTTTTCCGTGTGATGCGTTGTATGCACCACGTGGCTGCTGTTATTTGAATTTATTCCCGTAGCTATGCAGAAGACGTTACATGTACTTCAGTAACGTCTGGCGCTAGCCAGGGTCCACACAGCTTTAATTCCCGTAGCTATGCAGAAGACGTTACTTCAGTAACGTCTGGCGCTAGCCAGGGTCCACACAGCTTTAATTTGGTGTTTGTTTGTTTGTTTGTTTGTTTGTTTGTTTGTTTGTTTGTGTCACGCCTGGCGCTATCCTGTATCTGTCCCGTACCGTACCGTACCAACAAAGACAGCTGGCCACAATATTTTTGTTTGTTTGTGCCATCGGCATGCCTGGCGCTATCCCGTACCTGTCCCGTACCATCAAGTGTACGGTACCATCAAGAGAATGAGTATATATGCGAAGTGTATCGGGGAATGCATTCAGTGCAGTAACATTTTGTGTGGATTTATGTGCGAGGCCGAGATCCCACTAGCAGGCTGGCTGGGTCGCCTGTCGAACAGCCCGGGAATCGCATGTAGGCCGATAGCATAATAATTATAACGTGTATACAGTCATGTAGATGTATAGCAGGGAGTCATATTATGTAAACGACTCCCTGCTGTATGGGGAGATTTTCTGGAAAGAAATATGAAGTAGGGAGACGAGTAAATGCAATTAGAATGGATGTTAGTTGCCGTCAGTATAATAAGAAGAAGAAGACGAACGCCCGTGATCGGCAGAGTCAGCGCCGGTCCCAGGAAACGGCAGGACAGACATCCCGTCGACTCCAGAACGCCCGTGATCGGCAGAGTCAGCGCCGGTCCCATAGCTATGCAGAAGACGTTACTTCAGTAACTCATTGAAACGTTTTTGCAATACAATGATGTAGCTAATCAAAGGAAAAAACTTTTCCATCAGTTCTAACAACATGCACGATGAGCTAGGCAACAAAGCATAGCGCAGGGCCCTGAGCTTCCAAGCTCTCTCGTTTGGTATTTGTTTGTTTGTGTGTTTGTTTGTTTGTTTGTTTGTGTCACGCCTGGCGCTATCCCGTATCTGACGGCAAAAAATCATAGGGATGTTATAATTTTTTCAATTCTCCTATTTTTTTCAGGCATATCCTGGGATTCGAACCCGCACTATCGCCCTACATGCATTCCCCCATACACTTCGCATTCATACCCATTCTTCCAAGTTGCTTCACGTTATGATCTTGCGTTTGAAAGCCCTATTTGAATATTGCGGGCAGCTGTATGTGGCCAGCTATATCCCTACCGTACCGTACCAGCAAAGACGGCTGGCCGCAATGCATATTCAAATAGGGCTTTCAAAAGCAAGATCATAATGTGAAGCAACTTGGAAGAATTAGTATGTATGCGAAGTGTATCGGGGGACGCATGCAGGGCGCGATAGAGCGGGTTCGAATCCCAGGTTATGTCTTAAAAAAAGAATTTTTCAAAGACCGGGTGATGCATGCAGGGCGCGATAGTGCGGGTTTGAATCCGAGGTTATGTCTTAAAAAAAAAGGAATTTTTTAAAGACCGGGGGATGCATGCAGGGCGCGATAGTGCGGGTTCGAATCCCAGGTTATGTCAAAAAAGGATTTTTTCAAAGACCGGGGGATGCATGCAGCTCGCGATAGTGCGGGTTCAAATCCCAGGTTATGTTTTTACAAAAAAGGATTTTTTAAAGAATTTATTCCCGTAGCTATGCAGAAGACGTTACTTCAGTAACGTCTGGCGCTAGCCAGGGTCCACACAGCTTTAATTTGGTGTTTGTTTGTGTGTTTGTTTGTGTCACGCCTGGCGCTATCCGTATCTGACGGCAAAAAAGCATAGGATGTTATAAATTTTTCAATTCTCCTATTTTTTTCAGGCATATCCTGGGATTCGAACCCGCACTATCGCCCTACATGCATTCCCCATACACTTCGCATTCATACCCATTCTTCCAAGTTGCTTCACGTTATTATCTTGCGTTTGAAAGCCCTATTTGAATATTGCGGGCAGCTGTATATGGCCAGCTGTGTTTGATGGTACGGTACGGTACGGGAGACGGTGTCGTATTACCCTCGATCGTACCTGTCCCGTACCTATCCCCTACCGTACCGTGCCATCAAAGACGGCTGGCCACAATGCATATTCAAATAGGGCTTTCAAATGCAAGATCACAATGTGAAACAACTTGGAAGAATTAGTATGTATGCGAAGTGTATCGGGGGATGCATGCAGGGCGCGCCATAGTGCGGGTTCGAATCCCAGGTTATGTCTAAAAAAAGGATTTTTTAAAGAATTTATAACATCCCTATGCTTTTTTTTGTCTAGGTCATCAAGGCAAAAAAGCATAGCGTAGGGCCCTGAGCTTCCAAGCTCTCTCGTTTGTATCTCTCGTGCTTATCTTTCTGGATACAACCTAATTGTTTTCCGTTCTGTTCTGGCGGTGTTTTGGTCTTACCAAGACGTTGTCAGCCAGTCAGTTTTGCTTGTCAGAAAAGTAATGAAAGTTGATGAACACCTCTGAAACTCACTCTCCTATTCGGCCTCATTTCCTGTTAACACAAGCATCTGCATGCCGCACTCACACAACGAGCAACCAGTTTTGGGAATAGGAGGGTTTGTTTGTCAATTGCTTTGCCAGGCTCCGAGTGAGTGACAGCTTAGAGCTGTGTGAATGTGTGTGTATGGCAGCTGGGCAGGGCCCTGCTGCGGAGGCTAAGTGATCCGTATGGAGGCAGCCGGGCAGGGCCCGGCTGCGGAGGCTGAGTGAGCCGTTTTGAGAGGCTGAGTGAGCCGTCTGAGTGTGATAGCCTGAATGAGCCGTATGAGGAGCCTGGTAAGCAGGGTTGACTCCCCTCCATGTATTTACAGAGTTTCGCCGGTAGACGGCATCGGTGTAGTTATTGTAGGCCGGTATGATAATGGATACCGACAGGAGAGAACTAGAACAGGAAACAGGATGATGACAATAGTGGATTGCGTGGGTCACCGGGGTTGAGAAAGAAATCCACTCCCAATGCGGACACAGCAAGAACTGAAATCAGGAACAGTGGACTTCGGAGAACAATGAGCGCGTGAGAGTTTGTTGGGAACAGAGCATGCGCCTTCTTTGTTAACATATTTTTACGCGTGCGCAAAAAATCATTTAGCTCAAGCATCTGCATGCCGCACTCACACAACGAGCAACCAGTTTGGGTAATAGGAGTGTTTGTCAATTGCTCTGCCAGGCTCCGAGTGAGTGACAGCTTAGAGCTGTGTGAATGTGTGTGTACGGCAGCTGGGCAGGGCCCTGCTGCGGAGGCTGAGTGAGCCGTATGGAGGCAGCCGGGCAGGGCCCAGCTGCGGAGGCTGAGTGAGCCGTATTGAGAGGCTGAGTGAGCCGAGGCTGAGTGAGCCGTCTGAGTGTGAGATGCTGAATGAGCCGTATGAGGAGCCTGGTAAGCAAGGTTGACTCCCCAACTAGAGAACCTCCTACTCACTGTTAACTGTAGAGGGGGTGCCACAGATTGTGGACAATAGTAGAGTGATATTGAGTTACTGAGTGTACAGTCGGTACATTGGTGACATTCGGTTATGCTCTGGCACCAACAATAAGTGGGCTCAGTCTATCTGATCAGCGCTTACCCAGGACCGGTGCTGCAAGCTTTCATGGTAGTTTGCATGTGGACTTCCGTCACTCGGCAGTGCAAGGCACGGCCGAAGTCTCCCCAGGAATGGACGGAAGAGCACGCACGGGAGTGGGCATGTGAGCGGCGGTAGGGTGGCACGAATGGAATCGCTTGAAATCTTGCCTGGAGAGAGCGTCAGCAAGGATGTTGGTAGTTCCAGGTATGTGACGGGCGGTGACCATAAAGTTGCCCTCGGCGCAGATGAAGAAGAGCTGCCGTAGGAGTGACATCACATTAGGACAGCGACTGGTGCCAGACTTGAGAACAGCGGCGACAGCTTCGTTATCGGTATGGAAGCGGATACGCTTGCGACACCACTGGTCGCCCCACGTAGCACATGCAATGCAGATGGGATACAGCTCCTTGAACGTAATGCAGAGCGGAGTGTGTTGTGGTGACCAGGTGTCGGCGAACCAATGCGTGCCGTAAACTGCGCCATGCCCGATGTCGCCAGATGCGTCAGTTTCTATCAGGATGTCGCTGGCGAGCGTCTCCTGGAGGCCATCGAGGCCATCGAGTAGGTGAGACCACAAAAGCAGGTCCAGATGACATTCTGGAGAGAGACGGATGCGGTGGTAGGGCTTGGAAACGTTGCGCGTGGCATCATACAGTCGGCGCATGAATGTACGGCCGGCGTGATGACGCGGCTGGCAAAGTTCAGCTTGCCCAACAGCTGTTCAAGCTCCCGTAGACGGCAGGATTGGCGTTGGCGAAAGGCCAATAGTCTTGAGCGGATGTCGTCAACCTTGTCCTGTGGGAGACGAGCCACTTTCTGGACGGAGTCCAGTTCGATGCCCAGGAAGGTGAGACAGGAGGTTGGGCCGACTGTCTTTTCGTCGGCAATGGGAACTCCCAGGTAGCGGAACACGGAGAGGACTGCGTTCAGACGCTGCGCAAGAAATCCACTGCCAATGCGGACAAAGCAAGAACTGAAATCAGGAACAGTGGACTTTGGAGAACAATGAGCGCTTGAGAGTTTGTTGGGAACAGAGCATGCGCCTTTTGTGTTAATATATTTTTGCGTGTGCGCAAAAAATCATTAATAGTTCAATACTACACTTGAAAATATCGCCATTCCGGCAACAGGCTCTCAGCTGCACCAAAGAGATAAATAAATAACTTTGCCAATATTTCACTCATTATGGGCGAAATATTGGCAAAGTTATTTATTTATCTATTTGGTCCAGCTGAGAGCCTGTTGCCGGAAGGGCCGTATTTTCAAGTGCAAGAAATACGCTGCAAAGGAGTTAGGGAATTCAGAAGAAAAGTTCCATACTAAATAAAAAATAATTAATAAAATAGTATAAGACTCGCTCTGAACCACGATATGCGACCCATGGAAGTCTAAAAAGTAACCAATCTTACATGATACTTTGATCAGCGAGATACTGTTTCGCCATGGCTATCGAGGCCAAACGGAGGCTGCCTGCAGTTGGTCCAATATGCCAACAACTCTGGAAGGGATGAGTATTAAATTTTATTGATTTTGTTTGTGTTGGAATCCCAGGAACAACGCTATCCCGCTTGTGGATCCTGAAACTGCTGCTCGGTAGTTTAAAATACAATTTGGAAAAGAAGTAAATATAGCTTTCGGTTGAAAATGGCGAGCGCAATGTTTCATCGTTCATCACTTACGTTCACAGGTTGGCAATGGTGTATGACCGTTTTTGGTGCAATTAACAGTCTTACTGCCTGTCAGCTTGTAACCTAAATCGCATTCAACTGTGTAGAATGGTGAATTTCCACGTATAGATCCGCCAGTCACAGTTATGGTGCATACGGGGATTTCTGAAGACCAATAGACAGTGAACAGGAATTGCATGTAGGCACACTCTTGCCTTCGATGTAAGGCCAACGCAAGTCCTAATGGCAAACATTCCGAAAATTGAGTGAGACTATTTACATTAATACTAGCGACATCAATCACGTGACCAAAAGGCATAAGCTATTTTGTCGCATGAATGTACGGTGCAAGCATGCCGTGCATGGAACAATTTCTAACGACGCTCTACGCCTGCCTTCACATTATTCATGTGGCCACCGCCTTCGACTTTAGGCGATGGTTAACAGTGTGTCGCATGTCGTGAGTCATCGATTTTTTGATATATCACTCCGAAAATTTTATTTTTCAATGCAAATTTTCGGCATCTCAGCTACCTTGCCCGTCAATGGCCACGTCACCATCGTGTTCAGAGTCCTCGAATTAGTCTATATAGGTTGATGGTAAGGTTCTCCTCCGTGGCAGTTTTTAGGAGTTTGAAGAATTTTTGCGCAGCGGCTGAAGTGGGGCTATGGTGTGCACTATTTGAGGGGTTCTGTGTGACGGAGCAAGCCAACGTTCGGCTTGAAAATTCGCTTATTTTCTTCATGTCAAGATTCTGGAAGGGCTTGAGCAGGAGGGGATTATTTCAATCCAACGAAATAGAGGACATCCCGTCCAACATGTACATGTACGACGGTTTCTCTTCATGAGGTCCCAGAAACCCACGTTAGTGCAATCGCTCCACATAGAATTGTAATCAGGGCCTCTGACAATTGCATACCTAGTTTGTGACCTCGTAACTCTAGTTTTGGACAAGGTATACCCTTTAAAATTTGTGTGTGTTCATCAGAGGTTTCGCTTTCCAGTCGTGTAACTTGTTGGCCCTAATTCCGATCTTAGAATTTTGGACTAGAGGCACCACTAATACGCTAGCTCGCTTCATTAAAATCGAAAGCTCGTCGTTATTGGAGTGTTTCCGCATCCATCATACTTCCTATTGCTCGTCCTTATGCCAGTGCAGGCAGGCACAGTGGTTTGGTCTAAGACCATGATTGAGGAACGAGAGGTACCAGCCAGGTTCAAGTCATGTTTGGAAGGGGAAGTATTTTGTCCAACCATGCAGCGATTCATAGTGAATTGAGAACTCGTGGCCTAGCATGAGCAAAACATGGACGTGGCAAATGGGATTTAGGCCTTTGGTTGGTGGATCTGATCTATCCTCCCCCACCGTTTAGGAGCCGCATCTGACGCCTGATCATGGGGTGATGGCGTCCCAAGGAAGCGGAAAGGTGGTTCTTAACCAGGGAATTGTACGATTCCTTGTTCTTGACCTCACCGGTATGCAAACCCGTCGAATTTTTATATATATTTTTATGCCAAATCGAAGTTTAATCAATCTCTAAAAAGGTATCCAATACTCCTCAAATTCGGTACTTACTGTCGCATGTCGGCAGAGTAGTATGTTGGTTGGTTCCATTACAGGTGACCTTGCTATGACCAAACAGGTGATATCCTGTGCTACAGATTATGGTGTATACTGGCCCAGCTGCACTTCTTGCACCATTGGGAATATTGAACGAACACGTGTAAGCTGAGACCCAAACAAACAAACAAACAGTTCAACCGTGCTAAACAACATCCTAATCTTGCTTCTCACAATTCACTGTTTCTGTTGCATTCTGGTACAAGTTTCACTCCGTTCTGAACGGGCGACAAGTGCCTACAGTGCAAGTATACCGTACATAACCGTGCCAAAGGGTTCGGTTGGTAGTCCAAGAACATATCAAATGTGCCAACACATGCCCAGGGTTGAATGCTTCATCTCAATACGAAACACAACAGAACCATAGATCACATATTCACAACAGTTACATTCATCGCTTGGAAGAACATTGGCCTTACTCCAGAGCATCATTATCTGAAACGAATACCGGTAATGTAGTGTAGAATAAGTTTATAACGATCTGGTTTCGAACCACCCCGAGCTGTTGAGTGCCAAACCTGTGCATTGTTCGGACCTACCCACAACGAAGATTTCGTTCAATATATTATCATGCTATGCAGAACCATGCTGATTTTCTATGCAGATGTATTTTATTTTCACTCCACAATATGCGATCTGTCACCAGGCAATCAAAACGATGCAAAATATGGTCGTCTTTCCTGGCCAACAGTGCAATATTAGGATTTGTACTAGACATTCTTTGTCTGTTCAGATTTACTGCAGTGGGCAAGAAAGTACCACTCCCTGTTCAATAACCTGTGTTTCGGGGAATTAACCCCTCATCAATTGAGCTTGAGTAGGCCGAGGAAGATTGTGCCTGAAGAGCACCACCTATATAGTGCTCTCCAGGCACAAACATCGCCAGGGATACAAACTTACAGAGGCGCTCCGTTTCCAGCGCGAAAAACACTTTTCTTACAAATCATCGCCGAAGCCGCAAACACTATTTCGTACTGTTGTGCCCAGTGCGGGCTTGCGACTAGTTAAATTGGAGGTGACAGCGTTGTGGGGAGCAAACCCTTTCTTACAAATCATCACCCAAGCCGCAATCACTATTTTAATATGTCTGAAGTTTGTGCTATTTTTCTTATTATTCTTATAGCCTGGTTTTTAAACTCCAATTGCATAAATCCTATCGTTGATTCACCCCTCCCCTGAGTCACGAATTCCACTGATAAATGTGACAAGTTAACGTTCTGGAATATCCGTTGCTATGGCTGCGATATGAGTGCGCATATAGTTTTATTCATTTAGAAAAGCGATCCTGTCAGCTTTTCTATTATTGTGTTCACATGGTAAGACCTAACGACACCGCTATCGAGACACGTTGTGTACGTAGCTACGTAAGTTTCTACGTAAGATGCTCGGTACCTGGACCAGGCCGGCAGCTACTCCATGGCTCCTACTATCGCGTGGCTGGCCGCATGCGTGTGCATTGCAGACTTTTTGTTGTTGCCTTTTCTGATAACTTTGGAACTGCTTCTTGCATGAGCTGTTTCGGATATTTCGTCTCCTAGCCTGGTTTTTTCGTTTCGGCGCTGCTCAGACCTCCGTTCGCGCAAAATTACTCAATGACAGGTGAGTTGCCCAGTTCACTTTGATTCGTTTGCTTGTGTATACTCTTTCACTTACGAAAAGTGTCCTGACTTTGGGTGGAATGCAATTGATAATGGGAAAGCTGACAGGATCTCTTTTCTAAATTTAGTTTTTCCGCTGCCGAGGCCTCCTTTTACGGAATACACGATGACAGTTGATCTGTGAGTTGACCAGTTTCCTTCGATTCATTTGCTTATGCTCACCCTTTCATTCACGGAAACGTGTGCTGATTTTATTCGGATTTAGATCCAGTCGTATCTCTTTGCCCTTGCCCACAGTGTGCGAAGAAGGCGAGTTTACCTTCTTGACGGTAAGGCTTATGTTGCTGCTGAGGCTTAGATGTGTTGTCTAAATTCTCATGTTCATTGTTCATTGGTACGTTACAAGTAAGGCACTGATATTGCTTCCGGCACTCCGTGCCCCGATCGATCGCGACCATAGGGTAGAATCTGAATTTTGCAGACTGTCAGTGGCATAATAATTATCGTTGGCAGTTCCCAATCTGGAGGGAAAGGTTCAAGGACGCATTGACCGAGGATGCAGAATATATTCGCATACATGTATCATGGGAAATCTCCATTATGGAGAGGTTCAGTGACTTGTTTGCTTCATACGAAACAAGTCAATGGGTGCAGTCTCGTCTCGTGAAAATATCGCACGATTCGATTTGTTTACTCGAGTCTGGGCTGTTTGATTTGTGATTGGCGCCGACATTGCACTGCTCCAAATAAAGTTGCGTGCCGGTAAAGCAAAAATGGACCGTATGCCATTTGTACAGATCCACGAAATCCCGTAGACCCGCTAGGGTGTTGAATGTGCAGGACCCTATTGTGTTTTCTGCTATTTCCACTAAGAAATGGGGCCTGAAGGCAATTCACACGAAAACCTTTTTCTGACGAAGATCTAGCTAGTCATTAGTTCTAACAAGAGTACATAACCCCCCAGAGTGTGCAACTCGACTATGGGTGCTGTCCCGACAGAATTTCAAGTTGACTTCATTTTGATGATGCAATGCGCACTGTACACGGATTATCAGACGAATCCGGAACCTGTGGTTGACCAAAGCCGATTTAATCCTGTACAAATTATTGCAAAGAAAAACATGTGATGGGTTGACACCCGTACACATGTTGTAAATCACTGGTGCAAGTAGCATTGCGTCATAAATAATGACGTCAACTTGAAATTTTGTCGGGACAGCAGGGTATGTGGGAGTTGCACACTCTGGGGGGTTATGTACTCTAGGTTCTAACCAAAGTGAAGAAGGTGGAAAATCGATTGCTGGTCATTGAATTATGACGCTAAAAAGGTCAAATGCGCATGCATAGCACACAATGAACACCCTATTGGGTCTACGAGATTCTACGGGATTTCGTGGATCTGTACAAATGGCATAAGGTCGATTACGATCTGCAATCTGTTTGTAGTACCAGCAAGAATGTGCTGTACATATACCGTGTTTCTCTGTTGCTGTTTCACTTGCCGTCATGTTGCTAAAGAAAGGTTCAGTGACTCATTTGTGTCATACGAGATAAGTCAATGAGTCGGTCTGGTTTGGAATCTTTCGCTGTAGAAGAAATGTAATCGTATCTCTATTGGAAAAAATATTTGTATTCAATGGATATAAAATAGGGTTGAGACAAACTCACAGAACAAATACCATCAGTCCCTTGGTGTTCGTCCTAAAGAGGTTCGACTGGATATCATTCATACTCACCAAACGATGTGTAACATTTTTTTATTATGGAGTTTGGTTTGGTTTTTTTATTATTTCAGTTCGTTGCCTCAACAGTACAAAGTACAAATATAAAAAGGGACAAACGAAAAGAGAAAATAAAACAGAGCAGAGAGTGCCTTGTTTATCTCTCAGTACCTCCAACCATAGCCTGGCCCCTTATACCCTCAGGATCAGTGTAGTTGTTGGAACGATGTGTCGGACTGAACAATGTATTTGTTTACATTTTAATACATATTTATTGTTCCTCCTTTGCTGTGTTGTTTTAGACATTCGTGGACTACCACTTAAAGTCATTAAACTACATGTACTTCCAAAAGTTGTATCGACATCATCAGGATTACGATTTCCGTGCAATATGATGCAAAATGACCTTATCACGACAACCCATGACTACAATTATAAACACAGAATCACCAAATATATCTGCGACACCCACCTGGTTACATTAATTTTCTCAAGTAAATCTGATTGATGGTGTGGAAATCTGAAATTTCTGAAAGGCTAGACAATTTTATGACAGAGTCCTGAAATTCTGCAACATCCACAGAATAACCTGCGTATAAAATACGTATCACCACCACTACCCACATGTTTCCCCCTCAGCTCAGAAGAACATGATCACGCAACAAGTGCCATTTTCTGCAAGAAAAGGCTTGCACATCAATGCGTATGCCGGTAGTACGGTATTGATATGATGGAGAGGCCATCATTGAGGGCATTCCATTGCATGATTTGCGACATAAAAAAAACAAAAGAAATTATAGCAATAAAAAACTGCTCTATGGCAGTTAAAAAAAAGTTATTGTGTTTTAGTCAATGGACCCCGTCTAAAAAGTAAGAAATTAACGAATTGTGATATTATAATATGAGATGTTGAATTAATAATAATAGCGGAAAATTAAAATTCCACACAAAACCTCACAATAATCACAACACTTGAAATGCTGCTTTCAACATTTGTACTTGTACTGCACCAACAATTGGCAACATGCATGCATGTGAAAGAGGATCACGACAGGAAAAGGTCTTCTAGCGTTTCATTCTGTGTGTGATTATTGTGAGTTTTTGTGTGATATTTTAATTTTCGGCTATCACATTTCGTTAATTTCTTACTTTTTAGACGGGGTCCATGGACTAGAACACAATAACCTTTTTTAGAAAACTGCCATAAAGCAGTTTGTATTGATATAATTGCTTTAGCTAGATCATGTGTTCACGTTGCCTTTTTGAACTAAGAGAGCATGTCTGAGAAAACCAGAACATTTTGTTCAAGTCCATCTGTCCAATTTCGCTAAAAGTGTGCAGGTAAGTTTCCATTGGGGTGTAGATCGGCGGTGCAAAGAGCCTTGATCAATCCCACGTGCACTGACATGGATCGCCCGTTGATCGAGATCGGATCAAGTGGATCGTGCCCAGCTCACGTCATGACTCACGAGTACGCTGGTCATGTTGTTGGCCTTCTATTACTTCCAGTATGCACGCTCAAATCGATCTGCAACACGCACCACTGTCTATCGGCGCCATGAAAAAGAAAAGCGAAGATGCTATGAAGAGAGAGTGAGAGAGGTGGAGCATGCGACGTTCATGCCTGTTGTGCTTTTGGCAAGTGTTTGCATGGGAAGAGCGGCGACATCACTCTATCGCCGAATCGCGTTATTGAGAGCGGAAAGGAGGATGGAGCAGTACTACCATGAAATATCTTACATCAGATGCCGTCTCTCATTTGCCCTGTTGCGCTCATGCATCATGTGTTTGCGGGGTTCACGGGGTCTTTTCCGTGAGCGATCGGTTCGGCATCCGCAGTCGGCTGAGCTGGTTGTTGCTAAGGCCCAGGTTGCTCGCATGTGAGAATCTATAAATTGCCGCAAATTATTTTTATTATAAATACTGGACATGGATATTGAATTAAACTGGACTCAGTGACTCTTTACATTTTACAGGCTACGTTTTATTATTATTATTATTATTGTAAAGCTTTTCTTTTGATCTTGTCTCTTAGGGCGCGTTAGGTTGGTACGAACTAGAACAGGATTCACCAGAACAGCGCGTTTGGTTGGGACTGCACCTGTTCAGGGTCGGCCAGAACATGTTCTGCTTGCTCCGGCCTCGAGGCCGGAGCAGACCGAGCAGTTTCACTTTTTCAGAGTGAAACCTGGCGGGAACATCGATTTTGGTCCCAAATGATCACGTGCATAGGCTTTTGGGTTGGACTCGTCGTACCGTATACAATGACCATGGTGACCCATACACATTTTGAAGAATGCGCCAAGTTTGGCATATTTTTCGCAAAAATATGCTCTGTTTCTGGAGTACCGTTTGGTTGGCATGAGGCTGCTCCACGTGCACCAGCTGTTCGATCCTGTTCTGGATCGTACCAACCAAACGCACCCCTAGTGTTGTGACCTTTCCGCAATATTGTTGCATTGGTAAAAAAATTTCCAGCCGGGACTTTCCCTCAACATGCAGGACAGACTGTAGTGACCTCGTACATGCATTTTGTATACATAAATCATTTTTCGTAAAAATGGCCCCTGTATATATTTTCACGTGAAAGAAATAAACTTTCTCTTTGGCCCCAACTTCGTTGTGGTCTGGTTGGCCATTGTAGCCGTAATGGTTGACGTAAAACACCATAATTGGTCACCCCTGACACTGCGCTGAGTCGGAGTTGCTGTACAGTATGGATGGCATGGAGCAGGCCATCGTGCCTTCGACCTCCGCGGCTCAGATTGAGCAGGCGCCCAAGCCCACAACCTCGCCAGCCCACCATCCACCGATCCGCCGATCAACCGCCACGACCTCCTAGCCCGCAGCCGCCTCTGACAAGATCAAGATCCGTCCTCCTCTGTCACGCGTACGTTTCCCTTGTTCTTTTCTCTACTTTCTTTCTCTGGACTGCCTCTGACACGTTCTTCCACCTCTGTCACGCATGTTTCCTCTTTCCCTTTCCTGCATTTTTCTACCTTGTTTCGGACCTTGCGTCCACGTGTCATACAACGGTATTCCACATGCAGCGCATATCTTTTCTCTTTGTACAGTGTATTTTTGTTTCCCGTCTTTCCGCTTTGTACGCTTCGCGCACTCTTTCCCTTCCTTTCCAAGATCTTTTTTTCTGTTTGCCGTTCTTCAGCAACTGCTCTCGGCTTCATCTCTGGTGGGGGTGTAATGTAGTGACCTCGTACATGCATTTTGTATACATAAATCATTTTTCGTAAAAATGGCCCCTGTATATTTTCACGTGAAACGGATGTAAACTTTCTCTTTGGCCCCAACTTCGTTGTGGTCTGGTTGGCCATTGTAGCCGTAATGGTTGACGTAAAACACCATAAGACTACACACAGAGGCAAGGTTGAGTGTTAGGGACCATTAGCAAGCCGTGAAAAGGCAACGCGAAGGGGGAGCTGAGTTAGACTCCCGTCGTGACCACGCGAAACATTCTCGTGCTCGGAGGGTTCTACTTGTCATGACTAAAACCAGTGGGTTTTAGTCAAGTACGTGCGATTTCAACCATGACACGGAGAATAGCACCGTAAATCGTGCCTATTTTGTCTTTTCGATTTTTCTTCAATTTCGAAAATGTTTCAAATTATTCTTGTTAATAATCGACGAGGAGACAACAATTATAATAGCTATAAAGAGAACAAATTCCGCCGTCATCGCCACGCTACAACAAAGTCATGAAGGTTTACCAAAATCGATTTTCTTGTCACAATCATCAGTGGAAAGCCGTGACTGAAAATAACCATGCTAAATCAATGATTTATATACATTCAATAATGTTTTACGAGAACAAAACAAAGTGCTAAAATCGAATGAGGGAAGGTGAGACAATAGAAGTGAAGTGAGAGCTAAGTGCAACAGGGGTGAGGAACTAATTGCAGCGCTAGAACTGTGTAGTGAGACAAACAATTATGCTGTGGACCTACGAAAAAAATCTTAGCGCAACTACATGTTTCTTCTCCTTATAAAGATCAGGCTTATGCAAACGAATACAAACAGCCTCAAGCACTTTCAACTGACCAGCGTACCGTGCACGACGAAGAACAGAAAAACTAAAATCATCATACACCTGCAGACACTTAGGGTGAGACAACAGATGAAGAAAAACGGCAGACTTCTTAAGATCACAATCACCATCCGATTCCTCGTCTCCACTAACCGCAACCTCGTCCCCCGTCTCATCTTCCAACTCGTCCTCAGTGTCGTCCTCCGTGTCATTCTCCTCATCAACACCGATCGGTCCCAGGCTCGCTTCATGTTGCTGAACCTCTGTTCGTTGATTCCTCCTTTGATCTGGATGGTAATTTGTTACCATTGTTGTTGTTGTCATTGTTGTTGTTCCTGTTGTTGTTAAATCTTCTGTTCCCAGTGTCTTCGCCGGCGCATAACAACCAGTACTGTAATAATTCATTGAATAATTAGCCATGCATTGATCGTCTAGGTCTTTGAATGTTGATCGTGTTGTTTTCTCTGTTGAATTCCGTTTCCTTCAGCCTTCTTTCTTCTTGTTCATGTTCAGTGCTTACCTCATCCGTATTTGCCCGTGCCAGGGACACCACAGACTCAGCCCCAGCACTGCCGCTGACAGATGCAGGTGGCGGTTCCGGGGGGAGGCAACGGCAACGATGGCGATGGGGGCATCACCTCATCGCAGCGTCCACTTTGGTCTTGAGCTGGATGTTGTTGAGGTGTACTCTCTTGTTTTGTTATGGTGCATTGTGTTGTGGTGACAATGTGCACATTATCCATCTCCACGGCTCTCGATACGGGTAATGGAGGCACTATTGCCGTCGACGGCAACTGTGCTAACGATGGCTGTGATCGAGGGTTCTTAGGTGGCCTGCCGCGTTTGGGTCGCAGTGCCCGTGCCGAGCCAGTCAACATGTCTGCAGCTGTCTCAGCCATTAGTACCTGGCTGTCAAACCGCAATTTAATTCTAAATGCCCAGAAGACACAAGTTCTCTTCCTGTCTACGCCACATATTACCGACCACAAATTTGCAATCTACTGTCATGGAGTGCAGCTCAAGCAAGTGACATGTGCAAAGTACCTTGGAATACATTTGGACCAGGATCTTTCTTGGAGGACTCAAGTTGATTCTATGGTCACCAAACTTGCCAGTAAAATTGGTATTCTGTTCCGAAATCGACACAATATTCCGCTGACTTGCCGAGAAACCGTTGTAAAGTGCCTAGTGTTGCCAGATTTTCTATATGCATCAAATTGTTTTTCTGCTGGCCTTTCCTTAACCCAGTTAGGTAGGCTTGAACGAATGCTAAAGCGAGCTTTGCGTTCAGTGTCCAATACTGGTTTTTGTAGCCCATCAAGCCCTTTATTTGCGAGACTTGGTCTAGATCGTTTGGCATCCATGTATTGCAAGAAATTACTGTATCTGACGTGGCGCTGTTTGAAAGGCCGCTGTAGTGTCATATTAAGTCAAATGTTCGAGCGTTTAAATAATGGTCTTGCAACGCGCAGCCTTGTATCACGCACTCTTAAGTTGCCCATGCTCAGAACTGCCTTTGCCCGTCATGGCGCTTCCTTCCAATGTGCTAAGGTGTGGAATGATTTGCGACCTCTAGCTCGCTGTGTGGATAACTCCGCCCGTTTTAAGAAACTGTTACCCCCTTGCTTTTTCACGCTAGTAATTATGACTCTCAGCTATGCAAAATGCGAACATGATCACCTATCCAATACCGGTAGTCTATTATATTAATTGTTCATATCTTTTTGCATCTTTCCTTCGAGTGGGTCTATTGTTATCAGGCAATTGTCTGTTATAGTCACCACTATAAATAAAAAATTCAATCCAATCAAAAAAATGTGCAGTGGGACGTGCTTCTTGATACGTGCGTTCAGATGTTGAAGAGTCCTTTCAACGTACCGACTACCGCATTGTCGGCACTCAAATTGGTATACCAATTTAGATGCGAGTTGGGTTGGTAGGACATCCTTTCTCACCGTGAACGCACGTACAGTTGTTAAAACGGGTTCAAAATGTACGGCGTAGTACATTTGTTGTACAATTTTCCGGACAACGCGACTCATGGATAATGAAAGGTTACCTTTCCAAGGGGGAGAAAGATACGTGGGACAGTTGTCCGGGCCAAAACGTATTGCCTTTCTATGCAGCTTTTCGCTCATGAGCTCCTTCAAGAGATCGTCGGGATACCCGTTCTTTAGAAAAACTGACTTTAGGAAGTCCACTTCCTTAGCTAGTTTGGAAGAGGAGCAAATACGCTCTGCTCGATCCACCAAGTTACGCACTAAATTCACCGTGTATTGGTACGAACAATACGAGTCAAACATTATGTACTGGCCGGTGAATATAGACTTTCTGATTGCTGTCTGATGATCGCCATAGGCGTGAAACTCGGAGTCACAGCCGACCCAAGCTTCGTATTCTATTCCTTTTGTAGGCTTTCTGTACACAGATGTTACTGTACCCTGACTAGACTTTTCCACAAGGACGTCTAGAAAGGGAAGTGTGTTCGATTGTTCGTGCTCACAAGTAAAACGTATGGAAGGATGTAGGTCATTTAGAATACCAAGAAAGATTTGGCTATCTTCAAGAGAATCAAACCAGGTGAAGGAATCATCAACAAAACGAACGTACAATGCTGGCCACAACTGTTCTGCAATCAGTGACTCGCAGTAACCAACGAACACATTCGCTAATGGGCCATTCACACTACGCCCAAAACGTGGCGTACGTGACGTTTTCGTCCCAATAGCCATGACAACATGGAACGTGGCGGGAAAATCGAGCGCCTGATACGAAAACGTAGACGACGCATCCAGATGGACAGTCGTTCTGTCGTTCGCGGCCGTTTGTATCCGAAAAAGGCTGTTGCCTTCACTGGCTTCTGGCGGCCCCGGCACTGGCTCCACGTGGAGGAGTACTAGTAGTAGTACCAAACCGGCGTCCCTGCTTGACTTCACTTCTTGCTTTCACTTCTTGCTTTCCATTGCTGTCAGCAATTTGTCTTGCATTTTTCTCTTTCTCTTTCAGTTTTGTCAAACGGTCTCTTCATAGTGCAATCATGCCCGCTCGCTTTGATACAAACTCCGAACACCTGTTCATTGAAATTTGGGCAGATTTGATGTCGAGCATGGATAAAACTATGACCACAAGAGCTGCAAAGGAGACCAAGGCAACCCACCTCCTCAACGATCGTCAGAAGGAGAGAATCTTCACAGTGCAGGAGGTTCACAATAAAATAGACAATTTGAAGAAAAAGGGCCGGGAGCTATACAAAGCCCACAAGCTGCCCGAGGCGACAGGGACGGCAGGGACGGCATTGGATGAATCGCAGTACGACCTGGCTGCGGCCATGGCAGTGTGGCCGAATTTCGAAATTTATCATGCCCTGTTCTTCAGGAACCCGCAGTATGGACCGGGCGAGTGCCTCGATAGCATCGTCCCCGTTGTGACTGTCCCTGAGCAAGAGCCATGTCCTGTTCCTGATAGCGGTACCGTGACTCAGATACCAGAATCGTGTCCTGAAAGCGATGATCAGCAATGTTCCGGTGAGCAAAATTAACGAGAGAGCTTGGAAGCTCAGGGCCCTACGCTATGCTTTTAATGTAAAAAGGCCAGAAAATCCGATTATAAGGAGATAAAAAGGAAAAGAAGGAGCAAACCAAAAGCGGTAGAAAGTGAGAGAAAGATAACAATCCGCAAAAAATTCTGCAAATACTTTTGCCTAACTCATATTCAAACCGATTGAAACGTTTTTGCAATACAATGATGTAGCCAATTAACGGAAAAAAACATTTCCATCAGTTCCAGTAACATGTACGATGAGCAAGGCAAGAAATGTCCTGATGTCTGTCCTGACGTTTTCTGTGACCGGCGCTGACTCTGCCGATCACGGGCGTTCTGGCCTCGACGGGATCTCTCTTCCGACGTTTCCTGTGACCGGCGCTAAATCGCCCGTTCACGCTTATTTTGGAGTCGACGAGATGTCTGTCCTGACGTTTCCTGTGACCGGCGCTGACTCTGCCGATCACGGGCGTTCTGGACTCGACGGTATCTCTCTTCCGACGTTTCCCGTGACCGGCGCCGAATCGCCCGTTCACGCTTATTGTGGAGTCGATTCTGCGTCTGTCCTGACATTTCCTGGGACCGGCGCTTACTCTGCCGATCACGGGCGTTCTGGAGTCGACAGGATCTCTCTTCCGACGTTTCCTGTGACCGGCGCTGAATCGCCCGTTCACGCTTACTTTGGAGACGACGGGATCTCTCTTCCAAAGTATCTCTCTTCTAAAGTCTGGTTTTGCTGATTCATCCTATCACCTATTCCGCAACTAGCGTCCATTCTAATTTTATTTCCTCCTCGTCTCCCTATTAATTTACTTTTCAAATCTCCCTCTATATCAGGGAGTCGTATACATGATACGACGAATATTGTGGCAAGCTGTTTGTGGCCAGCTGTTATGTATAATCCTGTAGAACCTTTGTAGTCACGGATACCGGACAGATACGGTAGCTCCAGACGTGACACAAGCACACAAACAAACAAACACGAAATCACAGATACGGTAGCTCCAGGCGTGACACAAACACACACACAAACAAACAAACACCAAATCACAGATACGGGACAGATATGGGACAGATACGGTAGCTCCAGGCGTGACACAAACACACAAACACACAAACACCAAATTAAAGCTGTGTGGACCCTGGCTAGCGCCAGACGTTACTGAAGTAACGTCTTCTGCATAGCTACGGGAATAATAATTATGTCGTTGTTCTGTAGCAAAAATGCTACAATGGCTTGTGTCATTTGTTCGCGCTGTGATTGTCTGTCTCCTTGCATGCGTTCCGTTCCTCGTTTTGTTGCACGAATGAGCTCTTGTCACCACGAGTGTGTTTGTCTTCTTTTGTACTTTTCGTATCCATATGTGGCACGGTTTCTTGTCATTTTGCTCATATTTGTCTTCTCTTGGTCTGTTTTGGGCTGCTACTGGTGTTTCATGTATGCACACGTGTACGATTGTACCCGCTACGCCACTTTTGGTATGTCATTCCTGTACCTCCACTCCCCTTTTGTTGACCGTGCAGCTTTTTGCATTTGTCCTGCCTGTGATGTGTGCAGCTTGGGTTAATTAATGTGCATGCACGTGTGTTTCAAATCTATATCTATATCTTCACAGTGTTGCTCTCTTCACTTCGTTTCCTAGCATTCTGTATTGGAATGATGCTGTATGTACAGGTATGGTTGGCCTCCAATAAGAGGTTTGATTCTTTGTGAAACCATGGCTCCTGCTTCCTGTTTCCTAAGTTGCTGTATTTTTTCTGATGTTTATGTCATCTTGTCTGTAGACAAAAGCGACTCCAGCGCATCACCACCTTCGCCTGCTGTGGATGCATCCGAGCCTCCGAAAGAGATAAAGAGAAGCGGCAGGCGGGATACTCAGGTCGGTGACATTGTCTCCGGCATGAAAGAAATCCAGCTGGAGATCCAAAACCGGCAATTTGAACACGATGCTGCTGATACGTTACTATTTATTCGTGAAGACTTGAGAACGGAAACAAAACATATACATGTCATGAGAAAGACCAACAGGAAAAAGAAGCACACTCAACTAATCCGTGTGTGTGCGTGCATGCAGTACAACTATGACGTAATGAATATAGATACACATCACGCCCCTTCGAGATGTTGCGAAACCTGTGACAGCAACATCTATCATAAATAAAACAAAAATGAAGAATGAAAACAACAAAGCAGAGACAGCAGAGATTGACATTAGTGATCAAGAGTGTCAATCATAGGACTGTTCATGATGCGAACCAATGTTTAAACGCTGGGGTGGCTTGCGCTGACGTGCGCTGCGGCGGGACGGCGGCGGCGGGGAAGAGGCGTCAGCAGCAGCCGGTTGGACAACAAGCGGTGCAGGCACAAGTGGGCGATACGGACGCAGGAATCTGCGGTTCCGCCAATAAATGCGACCACTCGGCAACTTCACTAGGTAGTCCCGATGATTACCGACAGCAACAATGACCCCACGAATAGACCACTGCTTGGTGCGTGGATGCTGACTATCCACGTGGGTGCCGAGGCGGAGCTGCGGCAACGAGCGACGAGTTGACGACTTGTCTGTGACGGCATCGTCGGATGGCATGGCAGTCTCATCACGTGTCGTCGCTTTGGAGAGCCAGGATGAATCAAATTCCTTCCAATATGCAATGACGAATGACTGGAGAGAGCGGCCATATAGGAGCTCAGCGGGGCTCTGACCAGAGGAGCCAGGTGTGTTTCGCCATTCCAGTAGCCCTCGGCGGAAGTCATCTGTGTCAAGATTGCCATTCACGGTTGTCTTGGTGATAAGACGCTTCATGGCTTTGACAGCAGCTTCGGCGTGCCCATTACTCTGCGGGTAGTGGGGAGAGGACATGACATGATTTACCTGCCAGCGCTTACAAAACTCAGCAAACTTATGCGAGGAGAACTGGGGACCACCATCTGTACACAGCACAGCAGGAACACCAACATCAGAGAACCAGCGACGGAATGCTAGTATCACGTCATGGGATGAGGTGGTGCAGCCAGTACGCGCGACACAGGGCCAGCCGGTCAAACGATCTGCATACACAAGGAAGTCGTGACCTTGACAAGTGAACAAATCGGCAGATGCACATTCACACGGTAGTGTCGGGGTGCGGTCGTTCAGCAGGGGCTCAGCTGGCTGGGACGACTGTTGTTCGCGGCAAGCAGGACAAGAACGAACGAGTGTATCAATGTCCTTGGTGATACCGGACCAGTATACAAGCTGACGCGCACGAGACTTAGTACGCACTAGGCCTTGGTGTGATGCGTGGAGGTTGTGCAATACCTGAGCACGCAATGATTCAGGAACAACAATGCGGTTGCCCTTCAACATAATGCCATGGTCGACGGAGAGATGCTCACGTCCATTCCAGTACGCACGTAACGGAGAAGGCAACTTTTGCTGGCGATCAGGGAATCCAGTCAAGATACACTCAATCAATGACTGGTACGTGGCATCTGCAGCTGCAGCTTCCCGCAGCTCTGCAACCTTGAGATTCGCATTCGGCTCAGTGTCCAAGTGCACCATGCAGATCTGAATGCTGCGGCAATGAAGCGACGGGGCTTCACCAAGCTCATCAGTGGTGGAAGGAATGCCAACAGGATTCCGGGACAGCGCATCAGCGAAGGCATTTTCAGGAACCTTTTCGCCAAGATGCCTGCAGCTGATAGGCTTGGAGCTTGAGGCGTAATCGTAGAAGACGCGGGTTCTCGATCTGATCCAACGAATATGAGTTGATGATCGGAATCAGGGGCTTGTGGTCGGTGTGGTAGTAGATACTATGTAGGTGTCACCTTTGGTACCCTGGTGTAAGTTATGTCACAATATGTACCTCGCACCTATTTACCTTATATTCGGTCTCTCTAGTATGTAACAGCAGTTCAGTCTTCAGGACAACATTGGCGCAGTGAACAAGCAGGACTCAAGATGGCAAGTTCTCTCGGCAGAGCCCCAAGTTCCTTTCAAGTCTCTGAGGACACGAACCAAGCTGAGGAATTCGCCTTGTGGTTGGAAGACTTCGAAGCCTACCTTGACCTACAGAAGATCGACGCAGCCGCGCAGAAGAGGAAACTGCTGCTGAATATTGGCGGAATCGACCTCCGGCGGATCACCAAAGGCTTGGTTGTGACCACAGCTGAGGCAGAAGGGGATGTCCCACCTGACACGTACACTCCTCTGAAAACGGCCTTGGAGAAGTATTTCAAGCCTTCCATCAACCTGACAGCAGAACAGCACAGGTTTAGAGGTCGGAAGCAGAGGAATGGGGAGACTGTGACAGCCTATTTGTCAGCACTTCGGGCTATGGCACAACAATGCAGCTTCGACAGCACCGATGTGGACACAATCGTGAATGGAGTCATCAGAGACCAGTTCATTGAAGGACTGCAGTCATCAACTATAAGACGAGAACTCCTAGCGACCGCAGATCTGACGCTAACTGCGGCATCGGCAAAGGCAGTAGGAATGGAAGCATCTATACTGGACTCGCTACTGTACGAGCAGCCAGTAGCACCGACTCCGCAGCCGCTATCATCATCATCGACACCAATGGTAAACAGAGTCATGTCAGGAGAGGAGTCCAGGAAAGTGGCAGGAGCCTCGGCACAACCTCCTCGACATAAAAGGCGGAAAGGAGCGTACAAGTATTGTGGGGGGGGGGGGGAGAACATACCCCGGGAAGATCCTTTTGCCCGGCAGGCCGGACTAGATGCCGGCACTGTGGGATAGTGGGCCACTTTCCTCAGGTCTGCCTCCGGAAAGACAGACTCAGCAATAAAATAGAGGAAAATACATTGGTGGTCGAAGACGAATTCGAAGAGGCTTATACCATGGAGCCTGCGGCAACGCTACGCGCAGCTCATGATCCCCGCTATTGGGTCGATGTGCGGGTTGATGGTAAGATAGTACACGGTCTGTTAGACACGGGTGCCACACGGACAATAATGCCCTGCACGGTCGTCCAGCCAGAGGAATTACCGGACAGACGACTCCGTGGATACGGTGGCCAGGAAGTCCACACACTTGGTACGGCGACCGCAACGTTTGAAGCAAATGGCAGATCGATAGCTTGTCGGTGCTTTGTGGTCTCACCCGGGAAATGTCCCCTCTTCGGACAGGACGTCATTCAGCAGTTACAATTGGTCACTGTCACCGTTGATGAGCCAGACATCAACACAGTGACTATGCCGCCGGTAGACATTGCCGACATCAACACAGTGACTATGCGGCCGGTAGACATCGACGGCTGTGAGCTGGATGACAGCGGGATTTGGTGGAATCCAGACTCTGCGTCCAAGACCGAGAAAATCGTTGCACCGTGGATTTGGGCTGTTATTTCCTCAGCGGTAGGCATGGCTCTCTTCTCCCGAATGATGTTTTGGTTCAACTTCCTGTAATCTATACACAAGCGAAGCTTGCCGTTAGATTTGCGGCTAGGAACTATCGGTGAGATCCATGGAGTCGCCTCTTTCACTGGTTCGATAATTCCAGCCTCCAACATTCGACTTAGTTCTGCCTTGACCTCCTCGCGGATGCTGAAAGCATGTCGTCGGCATGCAGACGCCACAGGCACGGCGTTTGGGTCCACGGCGATGTCTACCGGCCGCATAGTCACTGTGTTGATGTCGGCAATGTCTACCGGCGGCATAGTCACTGTGTTGATGTCGGCAATGTCTACCGGCGGCATAGTCACTGTGTTGATGTCTGGCTCATCAACGGTGACAGTGACCAATTGTAACTGCTGAATGACGTCCTGTCCGAAGAGGGGACATTTCCCGGGTGAGACCACAAAGCACCGACAAGCTATCGATCTGCCATTTGCTTCAAACGTTGCGGTCGCCGTACCAAGTGTGTGGACTTCCTGGCCACCGTATCCATGGAGTCGTCTGTCCGGTAATTCCTCTGGCTGGACGACCGTGCAGGGCATTATTGTCCGTGTGGCACCCGTGTCTAACAGACCGTGTACTATCTTACCATCAACCCGCACATCGACCCAATAGCGGGGATCATGAGCTGCGCGTAGCGTTGCCGCAGGCTCCATGGTATAAGCCTCTTCGAATTCGTCTTCGACCACCAATGTATCTTCCTCTATTTTATTGCTGAGTCTGTCTTTCCGGAGGCAGACCTGAGGAAAGTGGCCCACTATCCCACAGTGCCGGCATCTAGTCCGGCCTGCCGGGCAAAAGGATCTTCCCGGGGTATGTTCTCCCCCCCCCCCCCACAATACTTGTACGCTCCTTTCCGCCTTTTATGTCGAGGAGGTTGTGCCGAGGCTCCTGCCACTTTCCTGGACTCCTCTCCTGACATGACTCTGTTTACCATTGGTGTCGATGATGATGATAGCGGCTGCGGAGTCGGTGCTACTGGCTGCTCGTACAGTAGCGAGTCCAGTATAGATGCTTCCATTCCTACTGCCTTTGCCGATGCCGCAGTTAGCGTCAGATCTGCGGTCGCTAGGAGTTCTCGTCTTATAGCTGATGACTGCAGTCCTTCAATGAACTGGTCTCTGATGACTCCATTCACGATTGTGTCCACATCAGTGCTGTCGAAGCTGCATTGTTGTGCCATAGCCCGAAGGGCTGACAAATAGGCTGTCACAGTCTCCCCATTCCTCTGCTTCCGACCTCTAAACCTATGCCGTTCTGCTGTCAGGTTGATGGAAGGCTTGAAATACTTCTCCAAGGCCGTTTTCAGAGGAGTGTACGTGTCAGGTGGGACATCCCCTTCTGCCTCAGCTGTGGTCACAACCAAGCCTTTGGTGATCCGCCGGAGGTCGATTCCGCCAATATTCAGCAGCAGTTTCCTCTTCTGCGCGGCTGCGTCGATCTTCTGTAGGTCAAGGTAGGCTTCGAAGTCTTCCAACCACAAGGCGAATTCCTCAGCTTGGTTCGTGTCCTCAGAGACTTGAAAGGAACTTGGGGCTCTGCCGAGAGAACTTGCCATCTTGAGTCCTGCTTGTTCACTGCGCCAATGTTGTCCTGAAGACTGAACTGCTGTTACATACTAGAGAGACCGAATATAAGGTAAATAGGTGCGAGGTACATATTGTGACATAACTAACACAAGGGTACTAAAGGTGACACCTACATAGTATTTACTACCACATTACTCCAATACTTTAGCAAAAAGCTAGCAACCGAATGAAATGGGCAACGCAATATATTAATAAAACAACCGAGTAAATCAATTTCGAATGATCATATATCTTGCTGAATCGAATGATTAACCCAACACTGAGTTCAACACACTCAAAGAGGAGGCCGCGTCTAGACTGTTCCGTCTGTCGTTCTTCGACGTCACGCCAACCAGGGAGACGGCCATTAGTGTGGATGCATCTCCATGTGGCCTGAGAGCTATACTGTGGCAGAAGGACAATCATGGCCGCTTTCAACCCGTGTCATGCGCTAGCAGAGCTGTCAAGGATCCCGAGACACGGTATTCGCAGCTCGAGAGAGAGATGCTGGCTGTGGTTTTCGGCTTGGTAAAATTCCGCCAATTCGTACTGGGGCGACAAGTGATCGTATTCACTGACCACAAGCCTCTGGTGGCAATCGTAAAGAAGGAATTCGATCAGGTGCCAGCCCGAGTGCAGCGATGGCTGCTGGCAATCCTCCCGTACGACTTTCAGTTGACCTATACGCCAGGAACGTCAATGATTTGTACTGACGCGCTATCGAGAGCCCCCTCCCAAGCAGTTGAAGCCAGTCCGGCAGAGGCCAGGTCAATGAAGGAGTATGTTGGCTTAATCCTGGGGGAAGCTCCAATCTCTTGCGAAGATGTCCGGCTAGCCACAGACACTGATGGTCAGCTAAGTCGAGTCAGGAACAGAGTGTTACAAGGCAAGTGGAATACATGCGACGGCAGCGACGAGGTATACTTTCGAATAAGGGACTCGTTGTCAGTGGTTGATGACATCGTCATGCATAACAATCGCATCGTCATACCCGGTACCTTGTATGACCAAGTCCTCCGTATCGCACACGAAGGCCATCCAGGACTCGACACGTTTCTGGACACGTTGCGACAAAGTGTATGGTGGCCGTCCATGAGCAAAGATGCCTCAGAATTCGCTAGGACATGCTCGACATGCTGGAAGAGGCAGCGGAATCCTCCACAACCCCTCCAACCGTCAGAAATCCTACCAGTCTGGTATCGGGTGGCGGTGGACCTCGTGGAGATCGAGGATCATCACTTCTTGTCGGTCATCGACTACGGATCCCGATATCCCGAGTTGCTCTTGCTATCCAGCACCACATCGAGAGTCATAATACAAGCATTGTCGGAAGTATTCGCAAGACATGGTCTACCGGTGGAGCTAGTTAGCGACAATGGGCCACAGCTGGTGTCGGACGAAACAGAAACTTTTCTCTGGAAAGCAGGAGTCAAGCATATCAAGTCGAGCCCGCGGTATCCATGCTCCAACGGAATGGTGGAGAGATTCCATGGCGTCGTGCGCAGGCGCTTGAGTGGGATGCCTTCATCACTACCTCTGAGACAGCGACTCCAGCAAGCGCTATTCGGCATTCGTACATCCGTGAATCGGATGATTGGGACATCACCAGGAGAAGCATTCTTTGGACGGGCCCTTCGAGGACGATTGCCGAATCTAGCTAACGGTCAAATCATCAACCGGGAGAGGCAAATTGACCAAAAAATGCGAATGGCCCATCAACACGATCAGAAGAGAGGCGTGCGGGAGCTCCCTGCTCTCGAGCCAGGCAGTAAAGTGGTACTGCAAGACGGATATAGTCAACCGGCCAAGGAATGGTGTGTCATACGACAGGAAGGCCGTCAAGTGGTGGTGGAAGACGGTGTGCGCACGGCCATAAGAAACCGCCGGCAAGTCAGGGAGACTATCCCGCCATCAGCAACTGAGGCGACCACCGAGCGGAGCCGTAGCCCTGGGTCTGACAAAGATGCTGCAGGCACAACGGAAGAAGAAGCCCGAGCCGACAACAACCAGCCACAGCTGCCTCGACGTTCTAGCAGAGTGAGCATGCCTGTGGAGCGGCTAGGATACGATTGAAACGATTTTACTATAATAGCATGGCATCCTTAGTAGCCGGAGTAGTGACAATAGCAGCATTCATTCTATCAAAGTCATGAGCAAGAATAGACAGCAGTAATATCCTCTCGTTGCTAGAGTGTTTGGGTTGATCATTCTTTTCAACTTCTTGTTGGTAAAGTGTTGGGTTAATCATTCGATTCAGCAAGATATATGATCATTCGAAATTGATTTACTCGGTTGTTTTATTAATATATTGCGTTGCCCATTTCATTCGGTTGCTAGCTTTTTACTAAAGCATTGGAGTAATGTGGTAGTAGATACTATGTAGGTGTCACCTTTAGTACCCTGGTGTTAGTTATGTCACAATATGTACCTCGCACCTATTTACCTTATATTCGGTCTCTGTAGTATGTAACAGCAGTTCAGTCTTCAGGACAACAGTCGGTGACGACTTCAAATGGCGCACCAGACAGGTAGATGCGGCATTTGCGCACGGCCCATACTACAGCGAGCATTTCCAACTCGATGACAGCATAACGTGTTTCAGCATCAGACAGGTAGCGGGATCCACACTGAATAATACGCCACTGATCATTCTGCTTTTGCCAAAGCACGAATCCGAGACCTCTTAGAGCGGATGCATCGGTTTCAAGCCGGAGGTCTTGACCAACTTGATAGAAAGCGAGTACCGGAGGAGACAAGAGAGCTTCCTGTGTCCGTTCAAACGCTGCAGTGTGGCTAGCGTCCCACATGAACTCACGGGAGGTCTTGAGCAGGCCACGCAGAGGATTGGTCAACTCGGCTAGATGTGGAGTGAACTCACCACATTGGTTCACTAGACCGAGGAACGAACGGAGATCGGTTCTGTTGGCGGGTACTGGAAACTGGCGAATACCGGACGTCTTATCATCGTCGACGACCCAGCCATCAGGTGTGACGTTGTAGCCGCAGAAATGGACACGTTGCGTACCGAACACAAACTTGGCGGGGCTGAACGTGATACCATGCTCCCTGGCGCAGAGCAGAATCTCGCGCACGTGGCTGACATGCGACAGAAAGTCGTCGTCGTACGCTAGGCAATCATCGACTACCTTGCCGAGACGCGGGATGGCAGAGAACGCAGCATCAGTGCGCCGGTTGAACTCATCCCCAGCAGATATTAGACCCTGCGGGTTCCGTAGATAACGATATCTGCCGTACGGGGTGATAAACGTGGTGAATTCCTGAGCAGTGTCACTGAGAGGAATCTGCCAGTAGCCGTGCCTTGCATCGAGCTTCGTAAAGAACTTAGCAGAGCCAACTCCAGAGACAACGTCACATGCCGTATGTACGGGATGCGCGGGACGACGGACTTGGTCGTTCAGCCGCTTGAAGTCAACTGTGAGGCGCTTCTCAGTGCTGCCCTTCTTGTCTACTATGACAATCGGATGGCACCATTCACTGGGCTCCGTCACTGGTTCAATAATCCCGTCGCTGACCATGCCGTCGAGCTGAGTCTTGATCTGGTCCCGGAATGCATACGGTATTGGTCGAGCAGTGTGCACACAGGAAGGCTTAGAATCATGCTGTAGCTCAATTTCCATTGGCGGACCTTCCATTGGCTTCAGACCGGAATCCGAGAAAACGTCAGCGAACTCTTGCAGGAGCTGCTCACGTGTCCGCGCTAACTCAGCATCACTAGGATGAGCGCATGACGAAACAGCTGCACAGATCTTGGGTGAAGATGCACCCTCGTGTTCAGCGGTGAATTGGACTGGCCAATCAGGTGGGAGAAACTTCAGTGCACGCAATGAGGTATGAGACAGCAGGGCATCGTGTAGACCCTTGTACACATGGATGACGGTTTCATGCTGCGTCTCACCGACTCGTAGAGTCGCACGTATCTTGCCCAGGTTGCGTAGCGGCTCACCGGTCACAGCCTGCACACAGTCGTGGTCGTCATCTAAGTTCTCGACGAACCCACCGATCTGCTTGAGGTGCTCCTCGCCAATGGCATCAACGTCACTGCCTGTGTCTGGTGTCCAGGACAGTTGGGATGGCTGATCCTCTGTTTGCAGCATGGTCGAAACAGGTACTGTGCGACGGTCCACGCGAGACGCACGCTGTAGCTTCAGCTGTCCAAGCTTGGCAGCAGAGCTAGTCTTCGGCTGTTTCTGGCGCTTGCACATTCGCTGAAAATGCCCAATGCCATGACAGGAGTTGCACTTCTTGCCCTTGGCAGGACATACAGATTTCGTGTGGTCAGAGCGACCACAATTCGGACAAGTGGACTTGGTCGCACTTGATGTCTCACTTGGCTTAGAGTCAGCTGGCTTGTGACATTTCTGCTGCTTGTACGCCGACTGCTTGGCAGCACTTGCCTGGAGGCCAGGACTAGGCATGTTTGCCTTGGTGTGGTATGCTGCTTCCTCCGTCCGACAGAGGGTGACAGCCTGGTCGAGCGTGAGACCATGAGTTGCGAGCAACTTGTGTCGCGTCTCATCGTTCCGCACACCAATTACGACGCGGTCGCGCAGAGATTCCTCCTTGAGGGTACGGCCGAGGCGTTTGCACTGCGCACAGCAGCGAGCATCACACGTTCCACATAGGCTGTGTGACAAGAAGTCGCATGCACTTTGTAGTTCACACAGGGCTGTGTAAAACGCATCAAATGATTCTCCAGCTTGCTGGACACGCTGGTAAAACTCTATGCGGTCCAACAGTGGATTACGTTGCCGTCTGATATACGCCTGAATGCGCTCCAGCATCAGGTCGACGTCAGCTGAAGCTGGTATGCAAATAATATCCTCTTGGATAAAACGTCGCAGCTCCTCATCGAAACACTGACGTAGTGTTGCCACTCTGGCCTCACGAGCCTGGCTGGCCAAATGCTGGCAAACACTAAAATCTCTCCAGCTTTCAACGAAGGAGTGAAAATCAGCCAGCGTCGCAGACGACAATAAGTGTGGGCAGGAAACACTGTTCACTGGCCGTGGTGCTGAGGTCTGCGAGGTGGACTGAGCTGGTGCTGAGGGCTGGGGAGTGAACTGAGGCTGCGATGGTGATAGCGACCTGCTCTGAACATTCTTGAACAGATCTTGCATCGCCTTATCACGAGCCTCAGCTGCACGCATCTGCTGCACCATAAATTTCATCAGGACACCCATTTGAGATTCCTGCTGTCGCTCGGTCGCGGAGGACAGGTCAAATCCGGTATCGTCCTGTGATTGTTCCATTACGATTAGTCACTCGTCCACGAGTACGAACAAATACACTACTAAAATAATTCAACTGAGACAGAGTTTCGATCGCGGAAACTACTACTTCATACGGAAAAAACAACTGGGCCCGTGCAAACACTACAAGGTGCGGACACAAGGCACGGACACAGGAAAGAACAAGTTCACTGTGCCATGATACGTTACTATTTATTCGTGAAGACTTGGGAACGGAAACAAAACATATACATGTCATGAGAAAGACCAACAGGAAAAAGAAGCACACTCAACTAATCCGTGTGTGTGCGTGCATGCAGTACAACTATGACGTAATGAATATAGATACACATCAGCTGCCATCCAAACACAATGGATGAAGTAAGAAACAGAGCGTGATTTAGAACGAAGAAAGGTTGAGGAAGAGATCGAGAAAAATCGGAGGAAAGAAGATGAGGAAAGAGAGGAACGGCGCCAAAAATCAGCCAAGGAGGACCAGGAGTTCAAGCAGAATCTGCAGGAAAGTTCCCAGCGGGGCTCAATGGTCCTCCAGCAGGCAAGCATGGAGTTTATGGGGTCTCTCATGAAGAAATTTTGTTCTTGATTCCCCAGGCGTATGTTGTGTGTTCGTGTTTAACTCGTCATACAGTGCTTCAGAATCTATTGTTACAGTTTTGTCATCATAATGGTCTCCTATTTTTGAGTGTTATGCGAACCCCTTTTCCACCAAAATTTTGGCGATTCAGGCTATATGGGTGTGATTACGAGTGTTAGCATATGAGAGTGAGCGTTATTGCGATGTCTGTGCCTCCAGGAGGGTGTACTTTTGGGTATTTATGGTGTGGTTTCATTCCACCGACAACACAACATGAGGTCGACAGAAGACACGCGTCAATAAATAAAATGATTCAGCAAACAACTTGATTGTCCACACCATGACGCGCCATCAAAGGTCCAGCCAGAAGATTCATTTTCAATGCAACCAAATCACACGACAAGAGCAATACCTGATGGATGCTGATATTATTTGACGTTTGGACAATGAATGTCTTCTTCAAACAATACAAAGATGATGAAAAAGTCTTTCAATGTCCTCTTCATAAAGATATTGAGAGACTAGAGAGTTCAGCTATATGTTGAATTCGAAACAGCACGACTGACGACATATCCAGACATTACAACGGGAACAGGTAGGTTGGGGGAACGACATTTATTATAGACGACGAGACAAATGACCAAGACGAACGAAACGACTACATGGTGATTATTGACGAGTGAGAAAAGAGAGAGGAAGAGATCAAGTCTGAACGGCAAGATACAGGGCCTGGGTAGCTATGGCAAATATGGGGGCGCAAGTAGCTACCCAGGCCAACGGAACAAAAGGAGACAAAAGGTGCGTACGCAAGTGCATGCAGGCCAGCTAGAAAAGGTACGGGAGGAGGTACCTAACATATATCAAATCTGCCTCTAGTTGTATAATAAAATGATAAAGTAACGTATCAGCTGACAGGGTTGTTACACACAAGAGTCAATGCAGACGCTGATGGGCAAAATTGGCCAGAAGCTCACGGATCTGGTCAGGCTCATTCACCAAAGCTTGGGGAACAGCAGCATGAGTTGGAACTTCAACTGTTGGCGCGGGAAGCCAGGATTCCTCAAAAGGACACTGGCATCTTTCACAGACATTGTGCAATGTAGCTGCTACTAGTGAAACACGTGTTTCAAATTTCGGATCTTGGATGAAATTGTGCACGAGAATACTCCATCGTCCTTTCAGGCGTCCAATGGCATTCTCAACGACCCTTCTCGTTCGAATAACTGCATAATTGAAACTCTTCCGTGGGCCATTCAGGTTGTTGCCATCAAAGCATTTGATGATGGTTGGCGATGCAGCAAAAGCGGAATCAGCAACAAGGTAGGGACGGACCTGCTGGTTTAGGACATTGACAGATGCACCAAGAGGAAGGAAATCCCCATTGTTTATTCCGTGGCGCAAGCTACATGTGTTCCAGGTGTAGGCATCGCCCATACAGCCCGCTCTTCCAGCATTAATATACTCTATTACGCCTCTGGCATCTACGCACAACAACAGGACTATGGCAGGAAACCCCTTACAGCAGTGGTACGTATCGCCGTGTTCAATGGGTTTTAATATTCGCATGAATGTGCCATCCAGTGCTCCCGCAACCCCAGGTAGGTGGCACAAGCCTCGGAAGTCCTGCATGGTCTGCTCCAGCTCTTCGCCCCGTGGGAATGTCACCACCTGCGGCATGAATTCAGGAACACTTCGACGCCATCCTGAACGATTGTATGGACAGTCGATGTGCCAATGTGGTAGTCTGTACCGAGTATATGGTACGCTGGGCAGTGGGCCATCCACTCCAAGAAGATTGCCATGCGTTTACGTCCGCATATGGTCCTTCTGAGATGGGTTGTGTCCTTCTCCATGCGCTGGCCGATCTTGTTGTACACGTGTGCATACATGAAACACCAGTAGGAGCCGGCCCAAAAAGACCAATAGGAGACAAATATGAACACACCGTGCCACATTTGGATACTAAAACTACAAAAGAAGACAAACGCACACGTGGTGACAAGAGCTTTCATGGAACAAAACGAGCAACAGAACGAATGCAAGGAGACAGACAATCACAACGTGAACAGATGTGTTTCTCTTTTGCTTCTCTGTTTTCTCTTTGATATGGATATTGCCAGCATCAAGGGGCATGCCTTGATGGCACTTCTGCTCTTTCGTGGTTTGGGACAGTTGCCACCAGATCAGAGCATCGAACAGGAGCAAGTTCCAAAAGCTGACACCGTGCCGCCGATCCCCTTTCATTTCCACCAAAAATCATCACGCCGTCGTCAGATCGGACCAATGTCCTGCGACATGATGTTCATTCCGTTCCTATTTCTATTCAGTGAGCTTCCCAAGAAAAGGAGATTTTGGTCTGCGCACTCAGAAACTGATCTGGATGGACGCTGGGAGCGTGAAGTGATGGGCACGTGGCGGATTATTGGCGAACGCTTTCCAGACTACGAGGATAAAAAGTATCTGGAAGCCTTCCGTGTGGATGTAGCAACATTTGGTCAGCTGTACGATTGTACCTGCTGCGCCACTTTTGGTATATCATTGCCGTAGCTCCACTCCGCTTCTGCATTTAGAGTCTTTTCTCTTTCCAAATATCCAGTGGTATCACGCCCTGGCCAGGACCGCACCTCCCGTGAATGCGACTCCCTGGCTGTGTCCAAAAAAAGCTGTACGTACAGCCGTACGAACAGACTGTACGTGCTTGTGTGAATGCACAGGCATGAAAACGACGTCTGCCAGTACGGCGTATTTCAAAACGTGACCCGTTTTGGAACGTAGTATGAGCACCCTATTATACTGTAAATATACAAATTTTCGGCAGCTATTTAATTTCGGCTATATTCGGCACCGACCCAAAACGCCTAAATTAAAACGCCGATGTAATATCTCACAGCATCTGTCACATTATACCATGCCCTCTACCCCACGCCGAAAATAATTCGCCGCCGAAATGTCAAAAATCGTGAAGTGCCGAGATTTTGCAGCGCCGAAATTTTGTATATTTACAGTACTGGACCTAATGCAGAGACCATGGCGACCCTATTAACCTCCCTATACATAATGTCACTGAAGGAAAACTCCACACCAGTCGTCACGAGCAACATAAGTTCCCGGAATGCCGTCTCCGATATCCACGGCGTATCAACTTCATCATTTCGGTGCAACACATCTAGGCAAATATTGATAGTCTCTTCTAGCGGAACGTTCGTGAATAGACTCACAACATCAAACGAGCACATATGCGCGGAGGCCGGGACTGGGTGGGAGCGAAGGACGTCAATGAATTCGAAGGTGTCTTTAGCTGTATGTTTGCAATAGAACTTTTGCACGATGTCAAGCCAAACACACAGCCATTTAGAGATATTATACTTCAGTCACTTTTGCATCAATTGTTGCACCAAAAAATGTTGGTGGCGCAAGGAAAAGCTTGTCGTTTGGAGTGACAAGTGATCACGGCTGCTTTTCCTTGTCAGAGTCAACAATACACTTTTTTCTGCAGCGGTGGGAGTGGTATTGGAGTAGTAATTGCTCATTACACGTCGAGGAGGGCGAGCTTTCCTGCGCAGATATGACTTAGGCCTAATTTTTGAGCATGGTCGAGTGGAAAAATTGAAAATTGTCCATTTCAAGAAAACCCAAAAGGGATGAACGGGGACATTGCCTCAGTGCTAGAAGAGGTGTTCAACTATCTGCTAGTGTATAGTGTTTGCTAATTTAGGACATAGCTCGCTGTTTTATCATCGCTTGTAATTTGATTTGGTAATGTAATTGTTTTTAGTATTTGCCCCCACTACTTCTGTTGATCTCTGCCGGTCAAATACGACGCTGTATTTGACTCCCTATTTGACGACTCAGGCATCATAATCTTTGGACTTTCGATGGTCTTACTTCGAAGTAGAAATTTTCTCTCCACTTCAAAAAGAAAATTAAAAAAATAGGACAATTAAGTTAGAAGAAGCCACTGGCGATGAGAATCTGTACCAGCATGTATCTCAAGCAACCCCATCTACCACACAGCCACTGTGCTGCAAATGCTTAATCTTGTTGTTGCCACCGCCTTGTACCTAACATTTCCACCTTACCGTGTATACTATTGTACATATGCTATACCGAAGGGTTAGAGTAGCCCCTAAAGGACCAGTTTATATATTTCACATATGAGCCTCTAGATCTGAAAGGAGACGTATGTCGTTTCGCGCAGTACTGAGAAACATGCATTTCAAAGTTGAGTTTTCCGCATAAAACGCTGTATAATTCACTCAGTATAACACCCATAACTCTGTGAAAGAGTACGATTTTGTACCTACCGGTAGGTTTTTTACAGAGTCATCTGCTGGGATTCAGCAATGTCAAAGTATAGATAACTCAAAATGTTCAGAAATGACATAAGCCCCCTTTTGTGATCTAGGGGGCTCATATATTGTTTGCTTTTACTTGGTAGAATGTATCTGTCTGCGAGTTAGAGTTTTGAGTTATGTATCCATGTGTGTCTTATGGTATCCTCCATTTGAGCCAAATGCAAACGTTGTTTATTGTTGTTTCTTGTTATCGCACAATGTATGATAACATAGGCAAACGAATTATAGCGAGGGCTCTGAGGTTTTATGACCTTGGTGGCTTGATAGTCATAACTCGTAACCTATCGGTCCTTTTCTTTTTAGATATCCACATGAGTCTGCTTATTCGGCCACTAAAGACGTCTATCTGCCTACCTGTGCAAGTCGCCGGGTCTGCTGACATTGAAAACCATCTGCCATCTGATTGACATTTGTATTGAAACGCTCCCGCAAGTTGATACCCAGAGTTGCACACGAAATATGTAGCTGCCGGGAATACTCTAGTAGATGGAAACACCGCTTTTCCATTTGGAAGTTGTAGGTTATCCGTACATTTTTTATTTCCTGGAGAAGCTGAAAATGGAAGAATACAACTGAACAATATCGTCCCATTTCGTTGTTCCGAACATATAGGATCATTGTGCAATGAACCGCCAAGCCGTTCGTATTGTATTTTAAAACCCTTCCCGTGCTGACGTTGAGCCCATTTTGGGTTATCATGACCTCCACCCACTCAGCCTACGCCTCACTCTTAAAGGGGCAGCATGGTCGTAAAATCCCTGAAAATCGACTTTGTAAATTCATATCGAGTGCTACATCAGTTGAAAGAGCTTGAATAGCTGCAAAATTTTGTCTCGATCTGACCAACCGTTCAAGAGTTATGGCCGCAAATGTGCCCTTGCAAGGAAAGATTTTTTGTTGCACGCTGTCATTAACCCTTTATGGACGGATTACTAGCACAGTATGCACCAGAATTACAAAATGTCAGTAGTATATTTTTTTATTTCAATGTGAGCAGACCGTGTGCAACTTGTCATATCATGGAAACGCGCGAAAGTGTGCAGAATTCGACCTCGTAGCACACCCTAAACCTAAAAAAATCTAAAATTGACTTCAGTCTGTGGGAGTCTGTGAGAGAACGCCCACTCGTGCCGTTGTCACAGATTCCAGGGCCACGTTGAGGGGCCCTATCCCGCCACCCGTGGCTGCTTCTGGACTTTGTCAGGGTTGGATACCGCGCACGGACAGAACGGGCAAGAAAATGTTTAAAAAAATTGTAAATGCATTTTTTCGCTCCTGGGTGGCTCGCACACCGTGGCACAATGCCGGAATTTTGAGTTTTTCCGGCATGGAAATCCTGTCAGTGAGGCGCAAGAACTTTGAAATCATATCCAGACGGCCAGCATAGTGGCTGTAGTGTGTGGTGAAAAGTTCACTCAAATCCATTGAGGGACTCCAAATTTACGGTCAATTGAATGCCATATGAAATTTATGGGTAGGCTACAACCTTAAGCCATTCATTTTTACCACTTCGGTGCATAGTGTCCCTTTGCAGTCTCCTCGTTTTCGAAATCTTCACGACTCGAAATGAAGCTACCCACACTACCTCCCAAACCAAAGGCCAAACAACCAGTAGTCGCTTTCTCCCCCCATTCATGTACCGGCTAGGCCTCTACAGTCTCTCATTTCTTGGTGCTGACCGCTTTAGGAGAGCATGTCTGAGAAAACCAGAAACGCTGGGCTGGCCATCTCTACGATTTCGCTCAAATTTTGCAAGTAAGTTTCCTTTGGGGTCTACAACAGCCATGTAAAATGACTCGTTGCATAACTGACAGACACCTTGGAAATGAGGACCACCGAAATGGGCCCAAAATGCGACTGCATAGTAGGTCCCAAAAAGAGCGCTGGTGCAGAGTACACGATTGAGCTCAGAACAAACCACCACCATGCCAACATTACCTGACCTGAGTAGTCTTCACATCACCACGACATAGAGCCATGGCTACATCCATGAAAGCAATGGCCATCATCTCCAGGTATTACTAAATTTCATCGCTAAAATAGCCAAATTTCAAGGGCCATAGCGGGAACCATTTACGGCGTCTATTTTCCTGAACCATGCACTGCAGGACAGTGGACTATCTCCACTACCACCCAAGACATGTCTCGTAAAAGGTTTTCCACGTTTTCTGGGAATAAAAAAATTTGAATATTCTTACTTCACAACATTGCAACACTGCCAATTTCCTACCCCACGACGGAAAGCGCCTCCTCAAGCTCCAATACCAGCCACCGCTCCAGACGCCAGCACAACAAACACTGCAGCTTGGTCACCTCTACCGAGTCTGACAAGAAATTTGAACTGACAACCCTTTTCACTCCAAACAACAACCATTTCCTTCCCTGAACGACTCGAATTTCACTTGCAGCAAAGCTCTGCAGAAGTGCAAAAAATATTGAACAAATCTCGATTTGGCCAAGGATCTGCTAAAACTACCCTTGGTGCTATTTTGCCGAAAATGAGTTTTTGGCGGGAGGTTGGTCCCTGGCCATGCCCAAACATATGGTGAAGTATTAGGCTCAAATTTTATATATTCATTGAAATATGACCCATCTTATGCAAGCTTTTGGTGAATAAAAATGCCGAAAATAATTGATATTCACACTATGATTCGTATCTGAGGCTTCATACACCTGTCATACACCTGTCTATGTACAGAGAAATAACTATTTTGCACAGTTATCCAGTATTCTACTATGTATGTTCTGAACAAATAATTAGGACATTGTGTCTGCTTGGTCTGGTGCTGGGAAGGTGATATCTCTGCTCTCTGCGTGGCAGTGCTGACGAATCTGTTGGTGGAAGTACTTTGCACGTTGCCATGAGATTCCAACTGTGTTGAGTGTCACTGGCAGATGATCAGATGCCAAGCAGTAATACACTTTTGATAAAGGTCTGGGGCCACGTTAGCTTCTTCAATATGAGCTTTGAGTGCGTCAGTGTGCTTAAAAGCGAGTTTCTGCCTTGCTTGCCCTTATGATCTGAGACTGCAGATTGGAACATACACTGCACACATAATTTGATTATTATCACATCACTGCACTCGCTGCTCCATATTTCCAGGAAGGTTGTGTATGCTGCTGTTCCTCCAGCCTTGATATATTCAGTACACACATGCTTCTTGGTAGTAGCACATGGCACTGGCAGGTAAGTTGCAGCAGGCCTCTGGGGGCAGCAGGCTGGGGAAGTCCATTGATGTCACCAAAGGCAAAGTTGCAGGCAGTGCATTCCAAGGCAAAGTACCCTCACATGCGTACTGAGGGGGAGGGACAGCATGCTCATACTCATAGACAACCGCCTTAATTTGTTTTAGCTTCCACTCCTTTACATAATGTGCGGACATGAAAACAGTCTGGCACACTTCGTCACCATCTAGTTCATAGCAATAAGTGGATCGGAAGTTCCGAACCTTTCTCCGCGCTGCATCCGGTGTGCAATGCTTCCATGGTAAGAAGTAACTGCACCGCGTCGTCTCAACACATCGAGCTTTCCAGCGACGTAACAGTACAGCTCCTCGTTCGTCATTGCGAACGCTGTGTTGCGTGCAGTGAGTAGAGTATCCGGTGACACGTTCTTGAAACAGTTGACATCGGCACAACTGCAGCCCTTGTCCACTCGCGCCTGTACCTCTTCAACAGTACTGGGCGCCGCCTGGGCACGGGATTTCTTAGGTTGGCCCTGTCCTCCGGCGGCGAGGGCTTGTGCTGGCTGTAGCTCTGGCGCCTCGTCCAAATTCTCCTCCGCATCGATCGCAAGCGCGATCGGCAGGGTCACGAGCGGAGAGGCGTCGGTCGATTCGTCATCGCTCCGGTCGTCAAAATCTTGATCTGACCACCCGAACAACGATCTATCGTCATTTGGCAGTGCTGACGACTCCGCTGCCGAGAATCCGACAACAATTTGTGCTAACGAGCGCCTTCGTCCTCCTTCCGCCATGACTGTCACCTGCGATGATGAGAAAATCGAGACGTGCTGACGTTTTCATCATTTTCTCCGAAAAATTACACAGCACCGAAGGGTGGTTTTAGCAGATCGCGGGCCATTTGTGCGAGCGAAGCACGATATTTGTGCGTCCTGAAACTGGCCGTGCGCCGACCACCGCGTGATGTAGCAGATCGACGGATTTGATCGAGTTGATCGACAATCAAGATCAGAATCAAAATCTGGACGACGAAGGCTGATCAGCAAGAAGATGTTTGCGTACATTTACCCGAGTTACTGGAGTTCGCAGCACGTAGCGAGGTGTGGGTTTTCCTCAGGTTCGGTGAGGAGCGAGCGTAAGTCTGCTTGTTGTAATTTTCTTGTCGAGCAACTATTTGTCTCCAAAAGGTCGACACTCTAATCAGTGACCAGGCAGGGCTGGTTGGCCACGCAGCGTTAGGTTTCAGCGCGACTTCATCGACCTGAGAAGGAGGATATTTTGAAATTCAGCTCGTAATGCAAATTCGATTTCTAGGACTCGGATGACTAGGCTCAAAACACCAATAATGTGTTGAGCCCATCGCGTTATCTGGTTGCAGGAATATCAGATGGGAAGGGAGACATTATGTCGATAGAACTCAACAGTGTTCTCTCTGTCGAGCTATGTCGCTTCGGTAACAGATGTCATCCATGCGCCCTACCCAAAATTACTGTTGGCATCCTAAAAAAATGCACGAAAGACACGACGAACTTACCAGACACACGAAATAGCCGTGGATGCATTTCCGTACCCAGAAGGTCGATCTCTCCGGAGTGCACCTGAAAAGCACGTGCTCAAACCCGTGGCGACTATGTGGCCGAAATGTCGAATGAGTTGCCTGGAAAACAGGTAGGAGCTAGGTCCCATATCGTGAAGTACGGGGCATCGTGCCTCTTCATGGTTCACTCATATCAAGCAGCATGCCATCATACATCATAGCATCGTAAAAATCATGTTGCTGGTCAACCTGATCGTCTAGATTTGTTTCGGATCTTGATTGTCGATCAACTCGATCAAATCCTTCGATCTGCTATGTCATGCGGTGGTCGGCGCACGGCCAGTTTCAGGACGCACAAATACGGTATCGTGCTTCGATCGCACAAATCGAGATTTGTTCAAGTTTTTGGCACTTCTGCAAAGATTTGCTGCAAGTGAAATTCCAGTCGTTCAGGGAAGGAAATGGTTGTTGTTTGGAGTGAAAAGGGTGGTCAGTTAAAATTTATTGTCAGGCTCGGTAGAGGTGACCAAGCTGCAGTGTTTGGCGTGCTGGCGTATGGAGCGGTGGCTGGTGTTGAAGCTTGAGGAGGCGCTTTCCGTCGTGGGGAAGGAAATTGGCGGTGTTGCAATGTTGTGAAGTGAAAATATTTTGTTTATTTCCAGAAAACGTGGAAAACCTTTTACGAGACATGTCTTGGGTGGTAGTGGAGATAGTCCACTGTCTTGCAGTGCATGGTTCAGGAAAATAGACGCCGTAAATGGTTCCCGCTATGGCCCTGGATATTTGGCTATTTAAGTGATGCAATTTAGTGTTCTTTTTTACTCTCTTTCTCACTCCTGTGTGCAGCCACACCATACGTGCCCCCACCCCTAACACACTTCAGTCACATGCACACCCACATACACACGCACACAGCAACAACAAAACAGCCTCTGCGAGGACAGCAGCAACAGCAAGAAGAAAAAGGAATTTGGCTATTTAAGCGATGCAATTTAGTGATATTTGGAGATGATGGCCATTGCTTTCCTGGATGTAGCCATGGCTCTATGTGGTGGTGATGTGAGAACTACTCAGGTGAGGTAATGTTGGCATGGTGGTGGTTTGTTCTCAGCTCAATCGTGTACGCTGTACCAGCGCTCGTTTTTGGACCCAATATTCAGTCGTATTTTGGGCCAATTTCGAGGTGTTCCCTGTTCCAAGGTGTCCGTCAGTTAAGGAACGAGTCCTTTTGCATGGCTTTTGTAGACCCCAAAAGAAACCTACTGGCAAAATTTGAGCGAAATCGGAGAGATGGCCCAGCCCAGCCTTTCTGGTCAGACATGCTCTCTTAATGAACCACCACGATCCCAGCGTACCTTGCCTGATTTTCGCGCAAGCTGCTCCCAATTTCTCCTTCGGCTCCCTGCAAGAAGGCGAAAGGCCTGTTGGGTATACCCAAGTAAAATAATAAAATACTTCTACTATTTCTGTTACTACAATGCTTATTATGGGCCACAATCAGCTAAAACATGTCTTAGAGTGAACATTTTCAAGTTTGGTTTTCCTCCAGAAGCGAGTTTTTGGCACCTTACTTGACTGTGAGGCCTTCGACCGCGTTCAGCATAGCAAGCTCGTGCAGGAACTGGCTTCAGTTGGCGTCGGAGGTGTGGCATTGCGTTGGTTCGCAGACTACCTTACTGGGAGAACCCAGCAGGTCGTTGTCGGCGATGCCCGAGGCAGTACAGAGCCCTGCTCACGTGGTGTACCACAAGGCTCCGTGTTAGGCCCCTTACTTTTCTGCATTTATATCCGGCGTACCCCTCAGAAATTTCAACATTGCCGTGCTCTCCTGTTTGCGGACGACATCGCGTTCTACGTCATCGGTCGCAAGGCTTCAACCGTGCTCAGAATGCTGCAGACAGATCTCTTGAATCTGGAAGACTTTCTCAGCGAGCGGGAACTGGTGCTGAATCCCAAAAAGTCTCAGCTACTGCTGCTCAGACGACCTACTGCGCAACTGGACGTGATCCCCAGCATCACCTGCAAAGGCACCGTAATCCCCGAGTCCAGCCATGTTCTGTACCTTGGCCTCCTATTGGACTCGTCGCTCAGCTTCGAGCAGCAGGTTGAGCGTGTGTGCGCAAAGGCACAGTGCAAGGTTGCCTCATTCCGCCACGGGCGCCGCGATGTCTCCATGACCGGCCGCCGCATGTTTTACCTGACAATTGTCCAGAGTACCTTGGACTATGCGAGCACATGTTATGTTCACTGCTTGTCTGCTAAACTCAGAGACAAACTTGAGTCAACCAGCAATAGGTGCCTAAGGCGAGTGTTTGGCCATGATCAGTATACTTCTATCGATTTCATTCTCACCAAATATAACCTGTATACTTTCTCTCGCCGTGTAAACTTGAAGCTGTTTGTGTTTGTTTTTAGGTGTCTATCTCGTTGCACCAGTCCTCTTTTAAGCACGATATTTACCCCCCGCTCTGCATCATGCCGCACAAATGCTGCTACCCGCGGTCAAGCTTCAGCTGCTCTGAACCTACCCAGAGCTACGTCTCGTTACGGCCTGAATGCTATTTCATTTTTGGCAGCAGACAGATGGAACATGCTTCCACCTGGATGTCGTCAAGCTAAGCCCCTTTCTGCATTTGTCACAAGCACCAAGTCATTCCTAGGGTTCCCAGTAAAAAGGCAACGCCTGTTGGGAGTTCCCTAGTAAAATAATAAATTCTACTACTACTACTACTACCTCCTGAAGATGGTTCAGGGCACCAAAGTAGTCTACAAGTGACCCAGACACAATTTTCAAAATATGTACTTTGAATTAGAAAATGGCAATTTTCGCACAGTCTGACACAGAAGCCTGGTCCAATACAGGCTGGCCAAGAATTGCATGGACGCTCGAGATGCTGGTCCACGAACGAATGGAACTTGGAGAAGGCGTGAGACCGGGCCACGCGTAACACGGTGTTTGCTTTGCTCAAGACCAGGTCCAGCAATTAATAGAAAGAAAGGCGAAAATAGCATGTTTCCATTGGAGCCAAGGCATCTATGGACAAAAACAATTTTAGAGCATAAAATGATGGATTAGTGCAGAAATAAGAGGTGCGGTAGGTGTGTGACGAGGGAGCTGAAACACAGATCTGACTTCAGTATTGCTGATCTTTACCAAACAGTCGAGAAGCTGAACGAATATGACCTGAGCCATGCTGGCAGGCTTCTGGGAAACATTCGTTGCCATGAAGATATTCTGGGTTTGAAAGCCCTGCTGTGCCCAGATGTTCTTGACGGGCTCTCTGTGTCTTGACTCATTCGTTAGACATGTGCATTCATCTGTTGTCTTGGTTTCTAACCGGCAAACTGACTTTTCTCCTACAATTCCTCAACTTCTCTCCTTCTATTTCATACATCTGCTTCGTTTATTCCTTACTTTTTCCTTTCTTTCTTTTTCTTAATGTAATCGCTGTCACTAATATACAAATACAGTCAAAAATATAAAATCTTTTTCTTTTTCTTGTTTTCATTAGCTTCAGCACGTTCATTCACATTCTTCATCATTTGTGAGAACTAGACCTGGTCAAGTGAGAAGGCATTCTACTGCCTGTAATTCTGGTGAAGAAAAAAAGGGGAACAACAAGAACAACAAAGCTCTTCATAATACAGTTAGGAACCTCCTCCCGTACGTTCTACAACCTTTTCCAAGCTGGCCTGCATGCACCCTCGTACTCATCTTTCGTCTCGTTTTGTCACCTTTTGTTCCGTTGGTCTGGGTAGCTACTTGCGCGCTCATATTTGCCATAGCTACCCAGGCCCTTTATCTTGCCGCCAGAATGTGGTCATTTCATTCCTCTTGGTCCTTCGTCTCTTCGTCCATAACGAGAGAGCTTGGAAGCTCAGGGCCCTATGCTTCCTTGTCCGATCCTTTACCTGTAGTGTCTGGTGTTCCACAGGGGTCCATACTGGGTCCACTCCTTTTCCTAACTTATGTGAACGATCTGCCCTCTCTAGTTCCAGACATCAGCCTTTTTGCTGATGACACTGCACTGTTGTGCTCTGACAGCTCGCCGTCCAACCTCGTTACCTCCATGCAGACCGGCATTAACTCCACCATAGCATGGATGGAAGCTTGGAAGCTGAGGCCCAACATTGCGTAGACCGAAGCAATGTTCATCAGCCCATCGCCGCCTACTCAGCCGTTGCACTTTCCAGGAGCCAATGCTAACGTTAAAATTGTTCATGAACACAAACACCTTGGTGTTATATTCGACAGCCATATGTCCTGGTCCCCATAGGTCCAGCCAGTATGCAAGCGAGCTAGCTCATCCCTTGGCATGTTGCAACCTCACTGCCACCATTTAAATGACCATTGCCGAAAATTGTTCTTTACGTCGTATATTCCACCTATATTTGATTACTGTGACACAGCGTGGTGCGGTCTGTCTCAGGCCCTTGTGTAACTCGTATACTCTCAGCACTCAAGCACATACTTGTTGTTACGTAAGTAGTTATCAATATTCGTTCATTGTCTCACAAGGAGAAGAAGAAGAAGACAAGGCAGTGCGAGTATGCGCACAGCCTTTCCATGCATTCCTACGGTGTACTATTTATGCGTATACAAATTACGTGTCATAAAGTAGCCATGCTACACTATCCTCCTCCTACCAAAAATTCACGCCCTCGTGAATAGAGAAAGAAAACAGAAACATAAAAAATAAAATAACTCAGGACATAGCAAAATCAGTAAACCGAGCAGGCAGTCCAGCATTGCGAGCAAGATGGGCTCTGGTTGACTGCGGGAGCGTAGACGACAGCGGACTATGGTCGCTGTCGAGGGCATGTGGGACATACTGAGGCATCACTGGAGCAGCAGGTACTGGATCCTCCAGCGGCAGGGACGCAGATGGCGACGGCAGGTAAGCGAGTTTCAAGCGGTTGAAATGCAGCGTCTTATGGCGACCATCAACATCGACAACGTAGGACGTTGATCCAAAGACGGACACAATACGAAATGGACCACGCCAAGGGCGGTGGAATTTGCGGTGTTCACCAGGGTGAATGACAGCATCCTTTACGTAAACAAACTGGCCAGCAGCTAATGGCGCACCCTTGGTTCGGCGGTTGTAATGTTCTTCCTGGTGCTCATGGGACAGATCAGCGGGCTCTCGAGCTTGAACATGTACAACACGCAACGCAAACTGTAAATGGCGAACGTAACTAGTGGATTCAAGAGACGCTGGTTGTGGCAAACCAAACACAACATCTGCCGGCAAACGCAATTCAGTGCCGTACAACAACTTGGCAGGACTGTGACCCGTGGACGCATGGACAGCAGAACGGTACGAAAGCAAGACAAGAGAGAAGGTAGCATCCCACTCAATAGATGTAGGGGTGATGTGCGCACGGAGTAGACCGAGCAAAGTGCGATTGAGCCGCTCTACAAGTCCGTCACCTTCCGGATGGTAGGGAGTAGTACGGGTCTTGTGAATACCCAGCAGACGACATAATTCAGCAAAAAGCTTAGACTCAAACTGCGGACCCTGGTCGGAATGCAGTTGCTCAGGGGATCCAAACCGTGCTATCCAGCCATTGACAACAGCCACAGCGACAGCTTCTGCAGTAACGGATTGGAGTGGAAAAGCTTCTGCCCACCGAGTGAAGTAATCAGCCATAACCAACAGATATCGATTACCACGGGGTGTCTCTGGCAATGGACCGACGATGTCGAGGGCTACGAGCTGAAATGGGTAGCCGGCATACATTGGCTGGAGCGGAGCACGCTGGGCATCAGACTTGAGCCTAATCTGTGCACAAGCGACACAACACGCCACAAACTCCTGAACATCTGATGCCATTCCAAACCAGAAAAAACGTAGCCGCGCTTGAGCTAATGTTTTATCTACACCAGGATGGTTACAAGACGGAAGAGCATGAACAGCCAGCAAAGCTTTGCGTTGAAGCACAAATGGGACTACAAGACGGGGTGCAGTACCGACATGATCATGATCGGAAAATGGAGGTGATATGTACAGAACGCTGTCAATGAGACTTAGCTGCTCGGCATTCGCCCAGAACAAACGCATGGTACGACTAGTGCCAGAAATTAAATCTTCAGGAGGACGCACAAATTTTCCACTCACTGCATTGTACCATGACAAGACCACTGATAGATCAACATCCACAGCTTGGGAAGCGGCCAACTCAGGTGCGGAGAGACCAGCTAGTACAGGAGTGGCGACATCCACAGACGCCGTTGTGGCAGAGGAACTAGCTTGCTCTGGCTGATTTGCGGGAGTCTCGAGATGGGAGGGTTGCACCTCCGGCAACAAGGAACGCGACAGACCATCTGCATTCAAGTGCTGCCGACCCGGCCGGTGAACAGTAGTGAAGGTGTACTCAGCGAGTTGCTCCACCCATCGAGCTTTTCGACCGCGGGGTTCCTTCACGGACATCAGTGCGGTGAGGGCAGTGTTATCTGTGCGGGCAATAAACTTCCGACCAAGCAAATAGTGCCGGAACTGATTCGCGAAATGGACAAGGGCAAGCGTTTCCCGGTCTGAGGCATCATAATTCCTCTCTGCCTTCGTCAAGACCCGGCTGCCGAACGCAATGGGGCGTTCCTCGCCATCTTGCATTTGGCTGAGGACAGCTCCAATGGCCACCTTGCTAGCGTCAGTGTCCAAAATAAATCCGCCAGACGAAACAGAAAAGTCGGGATACGCCAACACGGGGGCTGTTGTCAGTGACCGTTTCAGAGAGGTGAATGCCGCATCACAACTCTTTGTCCACATAAAGCTGGCATTCTTCCCTGATAGAGCAGTCAGGGGTGCAGAGCGCTGAGCAAAGCCACGGATGAACCGACGGTAGTACCCAGCGTAACCCAGAAACACACGTACATCTCTCACCGACTTCGGTACAGCCCACTGCTCGATAGCTTCAACTTTGGCCGGATCCGGAGCCAATCCGTCAGCCGAAACCTGATGACCGAGGAAGAGCACTTTCCGTTGGAAGAACGAACATTTCTTCAAGTTGAACATCAGTCCAGCAGCACGAACGCGGTCAAACACCGACTTGAGGATCTGGAGCTGTCCAGTCAAGGTAGAACTGGCATTCAGCATATCGTCGAAGAAAACGCGACAGAATGGCTGGGTCGGCACATTGCATAAGCCATGAAGCACCGCTTCCATCACACGCTGGAAAGTTGCCGGACCATTTCGACATCCCATTGGCATCACTGAGAACTCGAACAAACCCAACGGTGTGGTAAAGGCAGTCTTGGCCTTATCGTCCTCGTCCACAGCGATCTGCCAATAACCTGAAGCTAAATCCAGGCAAGTGAACCAGGAACAGCAGGAGAGTGAGTCTAGCATGTCATCAACTCGTGGGATGGGGTACGCATCTGGCTCCGTAACACTGTTCAACTTGCGGTAGTCGATACACAATCGAAGAGATCCGTCCTTCTTTGGAACGAGAACTATGGGTGACGCCCAGGGACTAATAGACTCTGTGATTATACTACGGGCCAACAGATCATCCAGCAAAGCTTGTAAAGCCTGCCGGCGGTGGTAGGGTACACGACGCGTAGGCTGCTTAACTGGCTTTGTCTCACCAGTACTAATACGATGTGGGAAAACATCACAATGACCAAAATCACCCTCCTGCAAGATAAACAAGTCATGATTCTCCCGGAGAATCTCTGTAAGTGTGCTCTTCTCAGGTACTGACAGATGACTCTGAGAGTCAACATATGTACGGATTACCTCGGCACGTTCAGGGGATAGCACAAGCGGTGGCGTATCCGCAACGGACGAAACAGTAGGATCATTATCCTCGACAATGAAGTCCTCGGGTACAGGAGATAACTCGGCAATGTTAACATCTTTAGCAAGAAGCACTGGGTGGTCAGAGTGATTTTCCAACACAACTACCACACGGGACCTGTCAGGTCCAACCGTAACCACACCGGGGGTCACAGACACATCTGGAAACTTTGTCAAGAATGAGTCAAGTGGATCAGCAACACAGTCCACAGTTACAGGTGCCTCTTGCACAGACATGCACGGCACCAACACTACATGGCCGGCAGGCAGAGTTAATGAACGACCAACAGTGACACGAGAAGAGTACGTGCTCAGGTCTTCCTGAGAATTACTATCACTAACACAAGAGTCAGATACTGGCGCCGGGTCCTCCGCAACGGCCGGACTAGGTTCCGATGGACCAAAACTGGTAGCTTTCACTCCTAACGGGACTGACAGGTCTTTGAAATTTAAGTTGCCTTGAGCAATGTTCAGTAATGCTCCATGGTCAAACAAGAAATCAGATCCCAAGATCATATCACGGCGGATATCAGGGGACACTACAAATGCATGCAAAAATGAGCACCCTCCAATGCAGCATTCGACATCTACAGCACCCAGAACCCGAAGTCCCTCACCATTCACCGCACACAAACGGGGGGCAGCTTGCAAAGGCACATCACCATACGTGGACAATAATGTTTGTTCATGCAACAAAGAAACACATGAACCAGAATCAATTAGTGCAGTTACGCTCTTGCCTTCAACATTGAGGTCTAGGGTAGGGACGACAGATGATACAGCTTCGATTCGCGCCTCATCTGAGGGCTCCTCGTGGACGACTGGGAGTTGCCCCACACCACCAGTCGAACTCAGTTTCCCGAGCGCCAAGGGTTGTGTGGGCAATCAACAGCAAAGTGGCCAGGTTGTCCACACCCAAAACAAATCGGCGGTTCATCGCGACCACCACGACCATACGCCCGTCCCCGTCCACGACCACGTCCACTGACACGAGACTGGCCATCGGGACTTGCTCCTGCAGTGACTGGTGTTTGCGGAGCGACAATTATTTCTAAACGGCCAAGTCTCTTTTCAAGATCTGACATTCTTGAATCAAACTTCTCAAGCACTTGGGCCAGTCGATCACGCTCTCCAGCGTCATACGCGCTTGCCTTGGCAACAGAAGCACGGGGTACAGCTGGTGATGGGCCAGGTGGCTGGCTGCGTAACGGCAACGCGGCGCAGGCCGAGCCATCGTAGTCACCAGTTACATGTACAGCCTGAGCGAAGTGAGACTCTACAGGCATCCGGCTCTGTTCCCTGGCGTAGATTGCCGAGACCTCAATTGCTTTTTGGACCGCCAGTTCAATGGTTGCTGGTCGTGGCGACGACAGAGCCAGGCGCATATCTTTAGTTGGCTGACCATCGATGAAAATTTGCAGCAGCATCGATTCTAGTAACGGGCCCTGTTGGCCTGGATATGCTTTGGCAGCAAGGCGGCGGAGCTCCATGGCATATGCATACTGCGTTTCATGGGCGAGTTTCAGGCGCTGGCGTAAAGCTGCTTCGTGCATTTGGGCCTGCTGTGGTGGCTCCAGGCGACTGCGGAGCGCTTCAACGGCGTCATGAAACGAAATGTCTGCATCAGATAGGAGAATGGTCTCCAGCAGTTCATGGGACGTGCCTACGAGTCTTGTGGGTAATAACAATAGTTTTTGTTCCTCACTGTACCCGTTCAGGTGGCATGCATCGTTTAAAAAAATGTTTGAGGTAGGCCGAAAAATCTTCATTTCCAGCACGACCAAATACTTCGGGTAACAGGATTGGTCTCGGTAAGGCTGAGGCACTGGCACTGGCAGGCCTGTCATACATCTCGAATGACAATGGACTAGGTGACCGGGTCTGCTTTTTCGACTTGCCCATCTTGCGTTCGAGATCAAGTTCAAAATTTAAACAAAATTTAATATTTAAAAAAATTCTACAAAAAAAACCCGTGCAATGCAAACGTCACTCGCGGCCAACCCGCCGGCGCGGCCCGTACCGTGAATCCGTGATGTGTCAAGCTACGCGTACGTACGTAGTGCGTAGGTCTACCTAGCTAGCTACTACAAACTGTAAGCTAGCTACACAAGTACTGCATGTACATAATTATGTACAATCATGGAGTTACGTCATATGCAGGTGCATGCATGCATGCATGCACAATCTACGTAGTACAGTACTACAAGACCAAGGCCAGGGCAGCTGTAAGTATGCACGCACACCCACGTAGAACTATGTGCAAAAATAATTGTAGTGAAAATTCTAGCCCTTTTTACACCAAACAAAACTGTTACTCATGCACAGCGAACGATCAGTCAAGAAGTAAAGAATAGAAAACGAGACGAAGGATAGAATGACCAATACTAGTAAATTACAACTTAGTCTGTGGGCTGGTCTCCCGAGTAGCTGGAACTGGTCTCAGACTCTCTGGAACTTGTCGACTCTGCAACTTGTCTCTTCTGCGGAGGCGTCTTCCCAGCCGAGGACAAAACCGACGACAATTTTTCCGCTGCCACCATTGTAACTCGTATACTCTCAGCACTCAAGCACATACTTGTTGTTACGTAAGTAGTTATCAATATTCGTTCATTGTCTCACAAGGAGAAGAAGAAGACAAGGCAGTGCGAGTATGCGCACAGCCTATCCATGCATTCCTACGGTGTACTATTTATGCGTATACAAATTACGTGTCATAAAGTAGCCATGCTACACTTGTTCAAACTCTGGAAATACACCAGCGTCTGCTTCTAAAATCCTGTCTCGCAAAAATCAAACATTCTCCTCCCAACGTCTCTACAGTTTAGCTTCAGTATCTCCTCTCTTAGAGCGACACCAGCAACATCTTTGCATCCTTGTACTTCAGAAGTACACATGATCTTATTAGACCTGGCTCCAAAACACTTTGCTAAGTATAACTGGTTTGTGTCCACCAGATCAACACGTCATTCCTTCTCATTACCCCGTGCCAATACCTCCCTGTTTCTGAAATCTCCTATCTTCTCTGCGTAAACTCTCTGGTCTTCCTTGCCAACTAGCCTTAAAGCATGCACAGACATTAAGGAGTTCAAGCTTCAGCTTCTTCGTCCTTCATAATCTCACCATTTTCGTCATGCCTCCCCTTGCAGTACTCTCTTTGTTTCTCTCCTTATTATTCAGTTCGCCGTGGTTGGCTACCACCCGACTTCTCATATATATTGGCAGTCTTCTGACGAGCCAGGAGACGTTGAATTAATAATAATAATACGCTATGCTTCTTTGCCTTGATGACCTAGACAAAAAAAAGCATAGGGATGTTATAAATTCTTTAAAAAATTCCTTTTTTTAAGAGACATAACCTGGGATTCGAATCCGCACTATCGCGTGCCCTGCATGCATCCCCGATACACTTCGCATACATACCAATTCTTCCAAGTTGCTTCACGTTATGATCTTCCATTTGAAAGTCCTATTTGAATATGCATTGTGGCCAGCCGTCTTTGATGGTACGGTACGGGATAGGTGCGGGACAGGTACGATCGAGGGTAATACGACACGGTCTACCGCCTTGATGACGACAAAAAAGCATAGGGATGTTATAAATTTTTCAATTCTTTTTTTTTTTCAGGCATATCCTGGGATTCGAACCCGCACTATCGCCCTACATGCATTCCCCCATTTAGAAAAGCGATCCTGTCAGCTTTTCTATTATTGTGTTCACATGGCAAGAAAAACGACATCGCTATGCTACGTAAGTTTCTACGTTAGGTGCTCGGTATTTCACTTAGGCTACGTAAGTCTCTACGTAAGGTGCTCGGTATTAGATCTACCAACGGGTGGTAGCCGCGTGCTGTGCACGTGCACGGCAGACATTGTGTTGCAGTGCAGTCCGTGTTCGGATGTGCATGCGCGAGGAACTTCCTCTTTTGGAACTGCTTCTTGTATGAGCTGTTTCGGATATTTCGTCTCGTGGCCTGGCTTATTTCGTTTCGTCGCTGCTGAGACTTCCTTTCGCGGAATATTACTCAATGACAGGTGAGTTGTATTTGTATTTGTATTTTTGTATTTATATCATTATCTCATGGCACATCATGATGACGCCAGTAAAACTGAGACAAGTTGACCAGTTCGCTTTGATTCTTTTGCTTGTGTTGACTCTTTCATTTACGAAAAGTGTGCTCATTTTGGGCGGAATGCAATAAATATTGGAAAAGCTGACAGGATCTCTTTTCTAATTTAGCTTTTCCGCTGCCGAGGCCTCCTTTTACGGAATACTCGATGACAGGTGATCTCTGAGTTGACCGGTTTCCTTCGATTCATTTGCTTATGCTCACCCTTTCATTTACGGAAACGTGTGCTGATTTTATTCGGATTTAGATCCATTTTTATCTCTGTGCCCTTGTCTACAGTGTGCGAAGAACGCGAGTTCACCTTCTTGACGGTAAGGCTTATGTTAGATGTGTTGTCGAAATACTCATATTCATTGTACATTGGTACGTTACAAGTAAGGCACTGGTCAGTGGCATACTATCGTTGGCAGTTCCCAATCTGGACGGAAAGGTTCAAGGACCCATTGACCGAAAATCTCCATTGTGGAGAGGTTCAGTAAACTTGTTTGCTTCGTACGAAACAAGTCAAAGGGTGCAGTCTCATCTCGTGAAGATCTCCTACTTGCATGATTGGATTTGTTTACTCGAGTCTGGTCTGTTTTATTTTATTATTTGTGAGTTCCGCCGAGATTGCACTGCCCCAAATGAAGTTTCGTGCCGCGAAAGCAAGAATTACGATCTGCAATCTGTTTGTAGTACCTGCAAGAATGTGCTGTACATGTATCGTACTTTCTCTGTTGCTGTTTCAGTTGCCGTCATGTTGCTAAAGAAACGTTCAGTAGAGAGGTTCTGCAAAACGAAAATTCGAACGAAGTTTCGCGACAGTCCTTGCGAAAGTGTGTACGAATTTTTGCACGAACTTTGCGTTCTGCACATTTTCGTAGTTTGCGCAGGCCAAGTGCACGTACGCCATGACCCAATCTCACGAAAGTGTGTACGACTGTTCATTTCGCGTTCCCTGCAAGTTTCGCGTCCAAAGTTGCGAAAGTTCGTGCGAAGTTTCGCACTTCATGACGTGGAACGAAAGTTTGTACGCATTTTCGTTTTGCAGAACCTCACTGTGACTCATTTGTTTCATACGAGACAAGTCAATGAGTCGCTGTGGCTTAGAATCTTTCGCTGTAGAAGAAATCTATTCGTATGTCTATTGGAGAAATAATTGTATTCACTGGTAATAAAATAGGTAAAGACAAACTCACAGAATAAATACCATCGGTCCCTTGGTGTTCGTCCTAAAGAGGTTCGACTGGATATCGTTTATACTCACCAAAAGATGTGTATGATTTTATTATTATGGAGTGCCTTGTTTATCTCTCAGTACCTCCAACCATAGTCTTGCCCCTTTTATCCTCAGGATCAGTGTAGTTGGTGGAACGACGTGTCGGACTCAGCAATGTATTTGTTTACATTTTAATACATGTTTATTGTTCCTCCTTTGCTGTGTTGTTTTAGAAAATCGAGGACTAACAGTTTAAAGTCATTGAACTGCTTCCAAAAGTTGTATCGACATCAACAGGGTTACGATTTCAGTGCAATATGATGCAAGATGACCTTATCACCATAACCCATGATTATAAACCATTATAAACACAGAATCAACAAAAACGTGACACGCACCTGGTTACATTTCTCAAATAAATCTGATCGAGGGTGGGGAAATCTGAAATATCTGAAAGGCAAGACAATTTTATGACAGAGTCATGAAATTCTGCTACAGCAACATTATTATTATTATTATTAACTTTTATTTTACTAGGGTGTTTCCCACAGACCTATGGTCTTCTTACGGGAGCACATGCACAGAATGACCTCCGTATAAAAAAAGTATCACCGCGGTCCACCACTACTCACATGTTTCCCCGCAGAAGAACATGCTAGTGCCATATTCTGCAAGAAAAGGCTTGCACATCAATGCGTATAATACGGTATTGATATGATGTGAAGGCCATCATTTACATATTGATATAGGGCATTCCATTGATTGGTGACAGAAAAAACAAAAGAAATTATAGCAATAAAAACTGCTTTATGGCAGTTTTCTAAAAAAAGTTATTGTGTTCTAGTCCGTGGACCCCGTCTAAAAAGTAAGAAATTAACGAAATGTGATAGCTGAAAATTAAAATTTCACACAAAACCCCACAATAATCACACACAGAATGAAAAGCTACATGTAGAAGACCTTTTCCCGTCGTGATCCTCTTTCCTATGCATGCATGGTGCCAATTGTTGGTGCAGTACAAGTTTAGTGTTGAAAGCTGCATTTCAAGTGTTGTGATTATTGTGAGGTTTTGTGTGAAATTTTAATTTTCAGCTATCACATTTCGTTAATTTCTTACTTTTTAGACGGGGTCCACGGACTAGAACACAATAACCTTTTTTAGAAACTGCCATAAAGCAGTTTTTATTGCTATAATACACTTAGCATTCAAACACATTCTTCAAAGTTGCTTCATGGTATGATCTTGCGTTTGAAAGCCCTATTTAAATATTGCGGCCAGCTGTATGTGGACAGCTGTGTTTGATGGTACGGTACGGTACGGGACAGATACGGGATAGCGCCAGGCGTGACACAAACAAACAAACAAACACACAAATACCAAACGAGAGAGCTTGGAAGCTCAGGGCCCTGCGCTATGCTTTGTTGCCTAGCTCATCGTGCATGTTGTTAGAACTGATGGAAATGCTTTTTCCTTTGATTAGCTACATCATTGTATTGCAAAAACGTTTCAATGAGATACTGAAGTACAAGTAACGCCTTCTGCATAGCTATGGGACCGGCGCTGACTCTGCCGATCACGGGCGTTCTGGAGTCGACGGGATGTCTGTCCTGACGTTTCTTGGGACCGGCGCTGACTCTGCCGATCACGGGCGTTCTTCTTCTTATTATTATTATACTGACGGCAACTAACATCCATTCTGATTGCATTTACTCGTCTCCCTACTTCGTATTTTTTTCAGAAAATCTCCCCATACAGCAGGGAGTCGTTTACATAATATGACTCCCTGCTGTATGGGGAGATTTTCTGATTGCATTCACCTGTTCACTCGTCTCCCTACTTCGTATTTTTTTCAGAAAATCTCCCCATACAGCTGGGAGTCGTTTACATAATATGACTCCCTGCTATAGATCTACATGACTGTATATACCTTATAATTACTCAATCTGATACGCTCATGGAGTTGTGATAAACAGACGTTGAGAGCCAGTATAGCTATTCGCAACGCTGTCACCTCCAACAGCTAGTCGCACGTCCGCGTGAGGGACAACAATACGAACTAAGAAGTTGCGACTTCGGCGGTAATGATCATGAAGTTGATTGTTCCAACTAGGAACACACGCTTCTTGCCGAACTTGACACTTGACTGACTCACGACTGCCATCCGGAGCACACGAGGAGCACGTCGCACCTTCCACTCGGCAAACCTGCAAGAAAGCACCACTCCCTGCTCAATACACCGTGTTTCGGGGAATTCACCCCTCATCAGTTCAGCCTACTCAAGCTCAACTGATGAGGGGTGAATTCCCCGAAACACCGTGTAGTGAGCAGGGAGTGGTGCTTTCTTGCAGGTTTGCCGAGTGGAAGGTGCGACGTGCTCCTCGTGTGCTCCGGATGGCAGTCGTGAGTCAGTCAAGTGTCAAGTTCGGCAAGAAGCGTGTGTTCCTAGTTGGAACAGTCAACTTCATGACTATTACCGCCGAAGTCGCAACTTCTAAGTTCGTATTGTTGTCCCTCACGCGGACGTGCGACTAGTTGTTGGAGGTGACAGCGTTGCGAATAGCTATTCAATCTGATACGTTATAATTATTATGCTATCAGCCTACATGCGATCTACGGGCTGGTCGACAGGAGGACCAGCCAGGCTGCTAGTGGGTTCTCGGCCTCGCACACAAATCCACACAAAATGTTACTGCACTGAATGCATTCCCCCGATACACTTCGCATATATACTCATTCTCTTGATGGTACCGTACTCTTGATGGTACGGGACAGGTAGGGGATAGCGCCAGGCATGTCGATGGCACAAACAAACAAACATATAGTAGCCAGCTGTCTTTGCTGGTACGGTACAGTACAGATACGGGATACCGCCAGGCGTGACACAAACAAACAAACACCAAACGAGAGAGCTTGGAAGCTCAGGGCCCTACGCTATGCTTTTTTGCCTTGATGACCTAGACAAAAAAAAAGCATAGGGATGTTATAAATTCTTTAAAAAATTCCTTTTTTTTAGACATAACCTGGGATTCGAACCCGCACTATCGCGCGCCCACGGCTGTTTTCAGCACGACATCTATAAAGATGGCGACGACCTGTAGCAACGGCCTTGGATACGGGACGCGCGTGTACCGCGTGGGCACGCGATTGAGTTTTCATGCACGAGTGATTGTGGAAATTCAAATTATTTGGTTGCTGCGCTGAAGCGCATGAGGAGAAATGAGGAGAAAGTTTGTTTCTTTCGTCTTCATCTGAGACGGCACGCTTAGAACACCCATTCCATCACGCGTGCAATGATGGACCCCTTTCCCACTCCGAAGAGCAACAACGAAATAATAAGTAAAACAGTTATTTATCGGCCTATTTCTCCTTGCAATGATTCGAATTAATATTAGACCTGACGCGACGATCTTTTCTCCTCTTAGCAGAAGGCATTTCGTTCTGTAACTTGGGGATAGTCCTCAAGTAGTGCTGGCGAGTGATGGAGAGCAGTCGTTGAAGTGGACATGCAGCGCTGCATTTCTTGTCCAAAGTGTTGAACGCTGCATGGAGAGCCTCGCCACCTTGCTCACACAGAAGACTCAGTCCACAGCCAAAGTGGGTCATCTGTGGCACGACATGCTGCTCCAGCAGGTGTAACTTGGGAGTGATGTTCCCCAGATGGCGCTTCACGATCTGCTCTCTCACCAAGGTCATAAAGCTCTGGATGTGGCATTGAAGCTGGTGGAGCTGGTCTTCATTTACAGCTGAGGCAAGGTTGTAGACTGCACGACACTTCGCAAAGGTGGTGAAGAGTGCTGTGTATCGTGCAGCCAAGGAAGCAGCCATGTCTGTGACGGGGTGGTCGGCACCAAGTTCGTACTTCTCCAGAGCCTTGGAAGGAGCCTGGACAAGCTTGTGGACCAAGGCAAAGTTGCCATCTTTGTCGGGACTCAACATACGGTGAACGTGGTTGCCGACAAAGGTTCCGCCATGGTACTGTTGCCGTTTGATGTTGACAGTCTGTAGTGTGTCGTCGTAGGATGAAAGGCATGGCCCATCTGTCAAAGTCTTGACACTGTCGATGTGACCTTTGAGCACATCAAGCTCTGCTTTGATTTGTTTCTGCTGTTCAGATAGCTGTCTGTGCTGTAGCTGTAGCTGGCCTATCACTACTTGTATTCTCTGCACCTCAGTACCTGCTGCTTGTTGAAGGTGTATGGCATTGAACGTGAGCAGTTGCATCATGTCATCCAACTTAGTATCAATGGTAGCTAGCTCTAGTTCCTTAGACTTCCTGTCACTGTTCATCTTAACTAGATCATTAAAGGTACGACCATTCAGATCACAGTTAATGTCAGGCATGTGGTTGGCTAGTGCGACGTCAAGGGATTGGGTTTCCTGTAACATGCATTCAAATAGGTATGGGAATATCCCAAGATCCAAATGCAATGAGGGGATGCATGCATCCTCAATTGGCACGGGCAGAATGCATGGCCTCACAGCATTAAAGTATTTCTTTGCATTTGAAGCAACACCCCCACTCTCAAGAAACTCCTTGTGATTCTGTGCAAGTGTGGTCAGAGTCCGGGGCAGTACAGGCTGAGTCCTAGCTGCAGGTGACTGCTGGAAGTCACGCTTTGCAGTGTGGCAGTGCAAGCAAGGGAACACACCACTGCTACCGGAAAGACCGTAGTTGTGCGTCTGGAACTCATAGTCTCCAAACAACACAACCTTCACCTTGTACGACATGAATGTCATGGTGCTCAGCTCACGAATCTGTGCCTGAAAGGGCTGAAGTGCAGTGGCCATGTTGGCTGGTGAATCTTTTGCTGCAAACAAAAGAAAGGGAACGGTGTTCTCAAGTGCATTAGGGTGGACATGGTTGGCGATTTGGAAAGCCATCTTGAAGGATTTACCTCCATGGTCACCACCAATCTTGACAATGATGGTGTCCTTGGGGACTGCTCCATCATGCCAGGTCAACTGTCCAGCCTCATGCATGGCAGAAAGGTAGTGGGTGACAAGGCCGACAAGATCTAAAATGGCAACCATGGCACACAGGGTGATGTTCCCAGCCTTGTCTGTCATTGGGACCTTCTCTGCTAGAAACTCAAAAGGGAGCTCTGATCGGATGTCTGCCCTCATCAACCTCTCTGACTGCAAAAAGATACCAAACTCCGTCAACCATACCCTCAACTTCCTCAGTGCATACCACGTCAGATGCAGGTCTGCCTTCAGTGCTAGAGCAGACACTTCCCCGGTGCAAAGTAGACCTGCATCCGTCAAAAGGCTGTCCCTGTCTGATTTAGCCATGACTTTGAGGTCATGCTGAAGTTGCTCTTGGGCACTACCAGAACTGCTGGCAACAGTAGTTGCCAAAGATTTCAGCTCACTACCCCTGCGCTCCAAAGTTCGAGTGGTCACATCTGATGCCTCCTTCTCACCCTTCGTTACCCTCTTCCATGTCTGTGGCCTACCCCGAGAACCGGACCACACTTCTAATGTCCCACCTACAGACATGCAGCCTACCAAGTGTGAAAGCAGTGCCGTTGATGTTGCGCCACGTGTGTGCTGTGGTGTGGTTAAAAGCACGTCAGATACCGAAAAGGAACCCGTGACAACTGTAGGGTGGGGTTCAAGACTGTTACCAGGGTTATGTGAACATTCCCGGACATGATCAACCAAGGATGCCAAGGACAAGACCTGTCGACACCCTACAAGGGGGGATTCCCTGAAATCACAGTGCACCAGCATTGCCGCTAGAGCATGGCCTACAAAGGGGTGCGGTGATGTAAGCTGTGACGCCATCAGGGCTGACCGGCAGTATGGGCATTTGGTAGACCCCTGGAGCCACTGGTAGATGCATGGCAAGCAAAATACCTGCTTGCAACAAGGTGCCTCTATAGCTGGATCGGTAACTAATCTGCAGATAGGGCATGCAGCATAACTGACATCGTGTGTGAAACGGCTTCCATCCAGTGCAATACCAGCTTGGTAAGGAGGAGTGGCTTTCTTCTGTACTTCAGTTATGTCTACATCTACACCACTCTGGTCTTCGATGTCTACGTCTACGTCTGTACTTGTCTGTGTGCCTGCTTGTTTTTCATGACTTGATTGTGGATTGACGGTTTGATCCTGGGTAGCCTGTGGACATTCACTAGCATCATCACACTTATCAATCAGTCTTGGGGTGGTGTCCTTGGTGGCTGCTCTGCCAGGACGACTCAGGGTGTCACAGACAGAACAACCAGTACGTTTGTGAGCCACCCACTCTATGCTACTACTACCACAACCACCACCACGAGTCACAAACGAGCTAGACGCCTTACTGTACCTATCTAGCACTTTCTTACATGTTCTGCAGAAAAACTCAGGGTGTATGCCAGGCTGGTCATTCAATACATTGATTTTGAAGCATGCTTGAATCTCACCGGCACGTTCGGCAACGGAATAACGGGTGGATCGGTCCTGTTTCGTAAATTTTCCACCACTAATCCTGCACACCTGCTCCAGCTTCTTGATGTGGCCCTCCATAGCCAAGGAAGTTCGAGGGCCGTGGCCCGCGCGAAAACCACTGCGGCCCAAGCTGCGAATGTGTGGGAAATGTCGACCAAGGACAAACGAGTGAATAGAAAATGAAGACCAGCTGCAGACAATTAAACGAAAGAAGATAAGCGCTCCACAAGCAGGGCGAGATCCACCAAAGGAGTAATGGACGACTCGTAACGGATCGTAGAAGAAGGACACAGAGAAAGAAAGCCAGCTTCAAAATTTCTCTGTCGATTTTGTTTCTTCTTGCACGAGGAGAAAGCTGCTTTTCGGTGGAAGCATTTTGCTTGCTTTTCGCGACCCAGAGAGCCAGCCACGAGCAGCAAATAAGCAGCGCAGATGAACCAAACCAGTATTTTTGAGTGTTTCAAATTTTGAATACAAGCCACGCCGTTGCGTCCGCGTGGTGCCGCGTACGCGATCGCCAGGGAGACGCGCGATCGCGGCCATCTTTTTAAATGTCGCAGTATCCAAGGCGTAGGACAGCCGTGCGCCCTGCATTCATCCCCCGATGCACTTCGCATACATACTAATTCTTCCAAGTTGTTTCACATTGTGATCTTGCATTTGAAAGCCCTATTTGAGTTATATGCATTGTGGCCAGCCGTCTTTGATGGCACGGTACGGTAGGGGATAGGGACGGGACAGGTACGATCGAGGGTAATACGACACCGTCTCCCTACCGTACCGTACCATCAAACACAGCTGGCCACATACAGCTTCCCGCAATATTCAAATAGGGCTTTCAAACGCAAGATAATAACGTAACGCAACTTGGAAGAATGGGTATGAATGCGAAGTGTATGGGGGAATGCATGTAGGGCGATAGTGCGGGTTCGAATCCCAGGATATGCCTGAAAAAAAGGAGAATTGAAAAATTTATAACATCCTATGCTTTTTTGCCGTCAGATACGGATAGCGCCAGGCGTGACACAAACAAACACACAAACAAACACCAAATTAAAGCTGTGTGGACCCTGGCTAGCGCCAGACGTTACTGAAGTAACGTCTTCTGCATAGCTACGGGAATTAAAGCTGTGTGGACCCTGGCTAGCGCCAGACGTTACTGAAGTAACGTCTTCTGCATAGCTACGGGAACGAGAGAGCTTGGAAGCTCAGGGCCCTGCGCTATGCTTTGTTGCCTAGCTCATCGTGTATGTTGTTAGAACTGATGGAAATGCTTTTTCCTTTGATTAGCTACATCATTGTATTGCAAAAACGTTTCACTGAGATACTGAAGTAACGTCTTCTGCATAGCTATGGGACCGGCGCTGACTCTGCAGATCACGGGCGTTCTGGAGTCAACGGGATGTCTGTCCTGACGTTTCCTGGGACCGGCGCTGACTCTGCCGATCACGGGCGTTCTTCTTCTTCTTATTATTATACTGACGGCAACTAACATCCATTCTGATTGCATTTACTCGTCTCCCTACTTCGTATTTCTTTCCAGAAAATCTCCCCATACAGCAGGGAGTCGATGACAGAATATGACACCCTGCTATACATCTACATGACTGTATATACGTTATAATTATTATGCTATCGGCCTATATGCGATTCCCGGACTGGTCGACAGGCGTCCCAGCCAGCCTGCTAGTGGGATCTCGGCCTCGCACACAAATCCACACAAAATGTTACTGCACTGAATGCATTCCCCCGATACACTTCGCATATATACTCATTATCTTGATGATACCGTACTCTTGATGGTACGGGACAGGTAAGGGATAGCGCCAGGCATGTCGATGGCACAAACAAACAAAAATATTGTGGCCAGCTGTCTTTGCTGGTACGGTACAGTACGGGACAGATACGGGATAGCGCCAGGCGTGACACAAACAAACAAACAAACAAACAAACAAACAAACACCAAATTAAAGCTGTGTGGACCCTGGCTAGCGCCAGACGTTACTGAAGTAACGTCTTCTGCATAGCTACGGGAATTAAAGCTGTGTGGACCCTGGCTAGCCTGGAGGAAGTCTGTGCAGCACATCATCTTGTCCAGCATGTCACCCAGCCAACCTGCGGCAACAATACTCTCGATCTTATCATCTCCGATTTCCCACACCCCGTATGCACCACAGCCTATGCACCACTTGGACGATCTGATCATGCCGTTATCATTGCCGAGTTTCTCCAACAGCATCCACGACGCGAAGATCCTGCTGTTCGACAGGTTTGGAAATACGCCCTTGCTGACTGGCACCGCCTGAGAGCCTACCTCCGCAACATAGACTGGTCCGCCAAGATCCATGGGTGTGCGGAGCAGTCCTGTCAGCGCGTATCTGATGTCATCATGCATGGAATGAAACAGTTCATACCATCCAAAGAGCTTGTGGTGCACCAATCCAACCCTGTATGGTGGACACCGGACTGTTCTAACGCCAATCATGCCAAGGAGCGGGCATGGAAGCTGTGGCGACGCAATCCCTGCAACGATAACCACAAGGTCCAGTACATCACAACTGTTAACCACGAAGTGGAAGCGTGTCATGCAGCGCGATTAGCACATCAACGTAGAACTCGCAACAAGCTTACTGCAGGTTCCCTCCGGGACAAAGAGTGGTGGTCAACCATCAAGAGCACAGCAGGCAAGGGACGTTGCTCTAACATCCCCCTGCTGACCAACCCTGCAGGACAAGAGTTCCACTCTTCTCGTGAGAAAGCCGAGTGCTTTGCAGCGCATTTTGCGAACAAGTGTACCCTTGGCAATAACGACCTCTGTGCTGCTGACCTGCCTGACCTGCAACGACCTGCCTATGCCACGCTAAAGCACATTCACTTCCGCGCAGCAACGGTCAAATGGCACTTGGCGAACTTGGCTGTATCAAAAGCAACTGGACCGGATGGCATCTCTGCTCGTGTGCTCAAGATGTGCTCATTTGAACTTGCAGACCCACTGGCAAAGCTCTTCGCCCTCTGCTTCTTAGCCGGTGTGCAACCTGGGGCATGGAAACTTGCCCATGTAGTCCCAGTTCACAAAAGGTCCTCCAGATCTTTGGCATCTAACTACCGACCAATATCACTGCTAACGATCATGTCGAAAGTCATGGAGGGCATTGTAAACACGCAGCTGGTTAACTACCTAGAGAAGCATGAGGTGTTGCCAAACAGCCAGTTTGGATTCCGACGTGGTAGAGGAACCGCAGATATCTTAACGGCTCTGCAACATGAATGGGTCCACACCATAAGTACTGGCGGTTGTGTCCAGGTCCTCGCCGTGGATATTGCCGGTGCGTTTGACCGGGTATCGCACACAGGAGTGCTGTACAAAGCAAAGCAGGCCGGCGTCGACGGACGCCTGCTTGTATGGCTACAGGACTACCTCACCAACCGAAACATCCGCGTTGTGGTTGGAGGCCAGACGTCAAATGCTCAACCCATTCAGGCTGGTGTCCCCCAAGGCAGCATCCTAGGACCCAGCCTCTTCCTTCTATACACCTGTGACATTGAACAATGTTTAACTCCAGGAACGCAGCTGAGCAGCTTTGAAGACGACACCACACTCTACAGCTTAGTACAGCCAACTGACGATCTCCAACAGTCCACCGCCTCCATCCAAGGGTCCCTCAACAGTCTTGAGGAGTGGGGCCGCAAGTGGCGTATCTGTTTTGAGCCAGCCAAGACACAGCGCATGACTCTACATCGCAAGCACGTTCCCCCCTGCACTCCACCAGTCACCTTTGGAGGTGAAGCACTCCAGGAGACAGATACCCTGAAGCTGCTGGGAGTCATGCTCGACCCTACTCTCTCCTACAGAGCGCACACTCGCAGTGTTGCACTGCGCGCCTCCCAAAGGCTGGGTTTCCTACGAAAGGCAGCACCCATCCTGGACGACCATGGTCGAGTGACGGTCTACAAGGGATTCGTGCGACCCCTACTTGAATATGCCCCACTGGCCTGGTCGAGCGCAGCCGCAACTAAGATGGCCCAGCTGGACAAGGTTCAGCAACGTGCTCTGCATTTCCTGGGACCTGGAACCATCCTCCAAAGTCTTCAGCTTCGTCGGATGGTGGCAGCCCTGTCATACTTGTTCAAGCTGCACTACATTCCAGGGCCTCCCCAGGTAAAGGCCATGCTGCCACCAACCAAGCCCCCTGCCGTAGCTAGCATGTGCACACGGCAAAAACGTCAGACGCACCATGCCTTTCAGCTGAAGTGGACACCCCCTCGCACAGCCCCTGACTACCTCCTGCGATCCTTCCCCTTCTTCGCCATCACACCCTGGAACAACCTGCCTGCGGACCTCCTGCTTCACGAGCCTCATTCAAGACGCCTCCAAACCTTCAAGGTCAACGTATGTAAGGATCTAATCCGAAAGAGATGGCTGTGGTCCACACAGTACCTGTGACGATGATATTGAGATTTGAGACCCATTTAGTATTTACCTCTCTACTACTACTTGCTTCTTATGATTATTGTTCTCTTTCTTCATTTTCCCTTCTGGTTTAGTCATTACACGTATTTATAATTATTATTTGGTGCAATACTAGCGCCCCTTTCTCGCACCAGATTATTATTTTTGCTACCTGACCATGCACCCCCCCCCTTTTTTTTCGATGCCAGGTTGCAACGCTAACGCCGAGACCCCTGGTCGGTCGAGTTGCTCCCTGTACATCGGCACGTCGTCCCTACATCCCCTGTGTCTTGTCTTGTGTTTGTCTCCACATGTCTCTTTGTAGGGCTGTGTTCCCAATAAATAAATAAATAAAAATATAAAAGCGCCAGACGTTACGGAAGTAACGTCTTCTGCATAGCTACGGGAATAAATGTCTACCCAACTACCAATTCCCGTTGTTCGTTGTGTCTGGGGAGTATGCATCCTCTTCGTACTCAACAACACCATAGAAACACACTCTTTGTTGTCCGCACACGCACACGCGGCTGCCACATTCATCTACAGCTACCATTTTCATATTAATGCAAAGGCTCACGCTGCTGGTGTAAATGACACTATGTGTAAACGCTAGCTGATATTTGTGATTATTATTCTAGCTATATTACTATTACAGGGTGCGACCGAGCTCTCGGCCATTGAAGAAAATGTTGAGTCACCTCCACCATTAAACTGCGCTCTTTAGCCGACTAGACCCTCCTGCACTCAACCATTCCCATTGCGAGAACACTTCCGTAGACGATATTGATAAACTCCTTCAGACAGCTGTTTCGCTAATACATAGCTCATCAGTGAAGGTAGATGTTGAATGATTAAAAATATAGACCAAACTGCTATTATATAGGGGGTTTCCACATACAAAACTGGCATGGCTGAGGTGATAACGCGGGAAAAAGAAAAGTGTGAAGTACTATTGACGGGCATTGGACATGCATGCAGCGTCGGAAATTCGGCGCGGAAAATCAATCACTATTCAATGCAGAAATAACGTCCAGAATCAGAGTAGCTAGTGAGAGTCTGTTTTTACTGTTTGTTTTAGTGATTCTTACCATGTGACGATGTTCCACTGATGATACTAACGAGAAAACGTTCAGAAATTTCTCATTTCAATATTCCGCGATATTCATGTTAAAACGAAATGGCGTCACGATTTATTGAAAGTGGTATAGTTGGTGGTACGAGTGTTCAAAACCATTTGAACTTCATACTGTTCGTCTTCTTTTTGACATTATCCCTTTCCATCGTCCTTAGCTTTTGTTTGTTGTGAGCTGTTTTGGCTTTCTCCTGTACCTCTGGGGGATGCCAAGTGATGGTTTTGAGAGGCTGGTGATGGCTGGGAGCGAGAGTTTGCCGATCGGCGTCCTCCTCGCTGTAGGGATGAAAATACTAGTTACTGCGCACCTGGCAGATATCACAACACGTCGGAGCGTCCAGGAGAAAAGGAATCTTGGGTTTTCACTGGAATCTAGTTCCTCCAGCATCGTGTAGCCCACCGTCGGTGAATGGCGGTCCAGAAAGGTCGAACCTGGTCTTCTGCAGAACCTCGCAGTCCTGCGAGGCACACCGGGTATGCCTGCCATGTATTGTACAAATAAAACTCATGCAGTAGTGGACTCTACAGTGATGAGTCTCAGCCTGTATGCTGCAAAAGACACAGGAAATGTGACTGGTGTCTGTACACTCAGTGACTGGACGCCAACACCCCAGTCTTCTCCTGCAGGATCTGTTTGACATTGACATTATTCAGTAGGTCGGCATTGACCTGGTTTGGCAGCTATCGTGATAGTATCTGCCTGGTTGGATGTAGCAGGTTGGCGTTTGCTCTTCGTCCAGTCCGGAATTTTCTTGTAACTCACGGTGGAGTACGCGCAGGGTTTGTGATCATCCCTGTTCACTTCAATACTATCAAACACATCTTATCCTAAGTACTGAATTTGCTGACAATATTGCACCACACTTGTCACAACCTACCGCCACTGCTGGCGGTGGAGACTGGTTCGTCAATGGCAGTGACCAGGCTGACTGACTAGCTTCGAGACAGCGGCCTCGTTGTCAACCCCGCGACAGCCTAAAGGTTGATTTTATCGATCCAGCCTCAGCGCCATGTTGACGATGCCCTAGTGACTGTGTCTCATGGATTGCCTTGCCATCAGCGGTCATTGCCGTCCACCTTGGTGCAGCCCTCACCAACTGGCTCAGCCCATGGGAGTCTCAAGTGGACAAAGTTGTTGCCAAAGTAGCTCTGAAGATTGGTGCATCGGTGTGTAGGTGAGCACATAACTAGGACTTCCCAGCGCCTATTTGTCCAGGCTGCGATACTATGTGACATGCTGTACTGCACATTCTTTTCAGCACTGCAAGGCCGGCAGCTGGACCGACTGCAAGGGCCGCGCACATGCAGGCCGCCTGTTGCCAGTGCAGCATTCTGGAACGTTCCTTCCTTCTGAGATCCGTGGAATAATAACTTTCTTTGCTTCGAAGCAAGTTGCTTACCTTTCTGTTGTGCTCCCAGTGTCCTTACAACAATAGCCTGTAGCAATGTTCTATTTTCCTTTCCATTCCCCGACCAATGAATACTACAATGTCGATTCTATTTCTGAATACTTTAGTGTGTTCCCGCGCACGCACGTGTGTGTGTGTGTATACCTCACTCGCCACTCGAAGTTCTGTTCCTAATTACTGGAACACTGCCTGTTCTTTCAGGACCTGCCATCATCTGCGGATGGGCATTCAATGATTGTATTGTGTGTGTGTGTGTGTGTTTCATTCAAAATCAGATCCGCTATCGTTGCTATAAGAGAAAATCTGTGGGTTCACATCCAGTGCATTTGTAGATTTGCGTGCTTTTCTCGCCACGGGCGCATACATGGGACATTGTGTGTGTGTGGTGTGTGTGTGTGTGTGTGTGTGTGCGTCTGTGTGTATGGGGATATTGTCTGTATCAGCTTTTGGTACTAATGTTCAGGTCTGTGCTTGCATGTGTGAACATGAAATTGTTCGGTTCTGTGCATGCTATTGCTATCTTGTATATTATTGTATGTATGTGTGCACTTCCACGAACAGTGTAGATGAGCGTGGAGAGTGCATTCATCCCTCATCAACCACTTCCCCTTGGGCTTACGAGAGTTTTTTCTGCGTACCTCTCATTTTTGTTTGTTTCTCTCTGATACTGTATTGATGCCGGTACCTGTACCTCGATGTGTTCCTCTATCTGCAGTCGCCTTTATCCTTCGGTCAAGTTAACGTTTATTGTGCTCTATTTATCATGCGAATCAAAATAAACAATAATAACACAAGTCATGCTAGAGTGACGACATGTGCGTGTAGTAGGGTTGATGCGATGGGACGTTATAATTAGGTGGAACAGAACACACATTGGGCAGATTGATTGGGCATCATTGATCGTGCTCAGTCTAAACAGTGAACATAATAGTTATCTCCAGTGACAGACTGTAGCGGCTAGCCTCCAATATGTAGCTGGCACTAGTCGCTACTGCTTGTTCGACAGGTGCCGCCAGAACCCCTGTCGTGTCATGCTATAGATGCACATGCCCTATTCTGGGGCATACTGAGGTACTTTGATTTTTTTGACTGCATGTAGACAGCATCCAATAGTAGTACTCATAGACCTTGGCTCTTTGTAGGTCAACCACCATTGCATGGATTGATCGGTGACTATGCACTTGGAGGTTGGAATAGGCCGCGCTGAACAGATCTTGCCATGGCCCAGGGAGTGAACTCGCTTACTCGACTATCCCGGTTTTAATTAACCAGCATGAGTGGTGCAATTTGTCCATACCATGTTGCGAGCTCACAGTTGTTTGGGCAGGTTTTGAGCTGCATCACGAAACAAAGCGAAATAACGTCGTGACTGTAGAGCAAGGAAGCGGCGAGACGGCACTTCCAGGACGAGAAAGGCAGTAGAGATGTGTTCACAGCACGAGCAACCTCTCAAACCCTGCTGGTACTCCCCAGTTACAGGAAAATGTCGGACTGGACGACGCGCCAATGCAAACCTGCTACATCCACCCAGGCAGATAGCTGCCAAACCAGGCCAATGTCGACCCACTGCATACCGGTATGTCAATGTCAAACAGATCCTGCAGGAGAAGACTGGGATGATATTGGCGTCCAGTGTACGGACACCAGTCACATTTCCTGCGTCTTTGGCAGCATACAGGATAGACTCATCACTATAAAGTCCACTACTTCGTGATTTTTATTTGTAGAATACATGACAGGCGTATTCAGTGTGCCTCGCAGGACTGCGAGATGCTGCAGAAGACTAGGTTCGACCTTTATGGACCGCCATTCACCGACGGTGGGCTACACGATGCTGGAGGAACTAGATTCCAGTGAAAACCCAAGATTCCTTTGCTCCTGGACGCTCCGACGTGTTGTAATATCTGCCAGGTGCGCAGTGACTAGTATTTTCATAGCTATAGCGAGGACGACGCCCATCGCCAAACGCTCGCTCACAGCCATCACCAGCCTCTCAAAACCATCACTTGGCATCCCCCAGAGGTATAGGAGAAAGCCAAAACAGCTCTCAACAAACAAAAGCTAAGGACGATGGAAAGAGAGCATGTCAAAAAGAAGACGAACAGTATGAAGTTCAAATGGGTTTGAACACTCGTACCACCAACTATACCGCTTTCAATAAATCGTGACGCCATTTTGTTTTAACACGCATACGGTCCATTGAAACGAACAATCTGATATTTCTTCCATCTCCTTTGCCTTCTGTTCTTTTCTATTTTCAACCCCTGTGCTCCGTGCCCCTTCGCTCGATTTGTCTTGTCTTTACTATCTCCTTACTTGTTGAGCGGCCTGAGCGACGCTTCCAAACTTAATATCAGGGACAGCAGGGCGTGTGGCTTTTGTAGTCACCAAAAGCTGGTGAGATTTAGGGGGCTCGAATCTGATGGATACAAACAGTTCAAGTTCAAGTTCGTCAATATTAGACACCTTCGTATGTATTTTGTGGCACTGGTTGCCAACTTAACATTGGTTCTTTCATGGTTCATCTTTGGTTCCGTAAATTCCGATGACGAACGGAGCAGAAATCCAATCTGAAATAACGCTCCCTAGCGCGAAACAGCCGGGCAGGTTCGATGGTTATGTATTGCCCACATGCTACGTATGGAGAAGCACAATTTCTACATCTCCATGATAAACCTAGAATATCGACATATTTTATTATTTTGAAAAGTCTAGCAATCGATGCTTTTCCAACTTCATGTCAATTCCAAATATTTCAATTTTAGACAAATCTCTAACTGACTATCCTCTGATGGTTCTGGCCTAAGGTGATAAGAGAAAATTGATAAATCAAAGGTGTCCATATGATTTCACCTAACTCCCCAGCATCCCATTACCTAGTGTGTTGTTATCTTTGCATATAGTCACGGATTGAGCATCACAGGTTGAAGTGGCAGGGTAACATCCAGTTGTTAGGTAGGCAGTCACCTTTCTTCCCAGCAATAGTTCCATGTGTGTGCGGTAGTCATGGAAACACTCATCGATGTCTACAGTAGAAATCAACTTAAACGTCGGTACAGTTGTTGAGCACTCGGCGCTGGCTGCAGTAGAGTTCGCAGCAGACCATGAGCTGTGGCTGACTAAGAATTCACCATTGGTAGTGTTGCAGTTGAATTCAGCTGAATGAATAGAACATAACCCAGTGAGAAAGTAATTTAGCTTTAAGTTATACGTCCGTTCTGAATGACGAGACATTCTCGTTGGTGGTGACAATCAGATTTTTCATCCGACTTTTCCCGTTTGTGTCTTTCCCTCAAACCATTGAATATCTAATGACTCGGGGCTCCCCGCGTGCTAGTTTGTACGTGAAGTGTGTGGGTTACAGTGAGGGCTGTGGCCCACCCGCCTGTGTGGATTCGCAGGAAGTGTGAGTTACGAAGTATGAAGAAAATGTTGAACTGTCTCTGCTGGGATGACGACTACACCATAGCTCAGTGGTTAGAGCATCGCTGGCTACAAGCGAGGGTCCCTAGTTCGAGTCCTGATAGTGACGGTCAATTTTTTCCTAAAGACTTTTCCCGATTGTGTCTTTCCCTCAAACCAGTGGTTATTATTTTACGCTTGTACTGAATTACGCGTTGACTTCACCAAGCTTGCTTGGCTAGTCTTCGAATAAGCCAACATTTGATGACCAAAAGAAATGAGGAACGAGTAAGGCCAATGAGGTGCGCACGCGCGTGCAGCTTCAGAAAAGGCAGCAAGAATACCAAGGCAGTCCAAAACACACACAAAATGTAAACTATTTACTTCAACAAATAAACCTGGAAACGGATGAATACATCAATCATACGATAGTTTGACGGCAGGATGAAACGGACACCTTGTTTCATGCTGCTGTCAAACTATGAACGCTATAGTAAACAAAAACAAGGTTTATCTACTTAATCATACTAGTACCAGCTGACGATATAGAGAGGGAAAGCGACATAGCATGAGTACACATGATAGTACTTTTGAAGTACAATTCTACTTATAAACTACAGCCGAGAACCACGTGCTGTAGTCGAAAACTACACACCATTGGTAAATTATTTTCACATATACAGACAATTCGCAAAAGAGTTCGAACGTTCAGAAACAATCCATTACTTGTATGATAGATTGGCAGGACAATTGTGGCGCTTGTTTCGCCTTGTGGTCATCTTTCCCAGATCACCTTCACAGAATCTGAAAGAACGTACTTCCGAGATTTTCTTTGTAACACATGTAGAAGAAAAACGCATGGAATTGAGTTATGAAGCAATTAACTATCCACGACTGTAACAAGATAAAGGGCAGTCAGAAAGTGCGATAGCAGGGCACTTAGGTGACAGGCTAAAGGCTTCTACCTCAAAAAAGTAATTCTTTTGTCTAGTTTCTTGATCGCATGCTGACGGTCACAACTGGAGCTAATTTCAAAAGCAAACTGACCAAAGGAACGTTCAGATAGATGGGCGCAATGAGTTCACGTCTCATGGTAGAGGTCACGAAAACAATGACCTGCCCTCGAAAGCCCTAGTTAGGATGTGCTCACCACATAGTTGGCATTTGGATCGCGTGACCTGAAATGATTGCCAACCGTCAGAATCTGATCAAACGAAACTTGAAGTATAAACGCGAAGTATAATACCGGCCTGTGGTGATATTATAGCACCTTTCCCTGCATGGGTCTTGGCACTCAGGCTGCTAGTGCTACTGTTCGCACCCTAGGCCCTGCACTGCTGTACGTCTGGCGCCTTGCGCATAACACATTCACATGTCACCTTTCAAGCCGCCTTTGCAGCCAGCTTCCCTTTAAAAGCCATTTCGTTTTACTGATGATTCATTCTCATCTTTCGAAGAGTTGGTCTGCCTTGAGCAGGACACAACATGGCGCAGCGAAAGACACAAACCTCTGTCAAGGCCAAGGCTGAGGAAGCAGCAGCACCCAACGACGGGTTGACAGAGCGGATGCAGCCAGGGATCCAAGAAGAAGGAAGCCTGCTGCAGTCTATCGTCCAATCCCTCAGCCAGCAGCAGCAGATTCTGCTTAGGCTCACAATGGCGCAGTCAAGCCAGCCTGCCGGCAGTGGCCCGCCACAGTCCACCTCAAGACAGCCAGAGGCAGGGCCGTGGGCCCGGAGAGCGGAAATACCCCAATTGCCCAGTCCAGACTCGGTGGACCTAGCTGGTTTCCTCGAGTGGAAAGTCAAGTGGTCCGACTACGTGTCGTTGACCGGGCTATGCAGAAACGCAGGTACAGTTACGCAGCATGCAGTTCTCCGTACAGCTCTCAACGACGGTTGGGTGCGGCTGTTGCAGGCGGGCGTAGGTCCCATAACCGACGGCGATGATGAGCGGGTTGCCATTCAGAAGCTGGAAGCTTTCCTGAGAAAACGAAGAAACCCGTTACTCGACCGCCAGGCCTTCCATGGCAGGAGCCAGAGACAAGGTGAGAGCATCAGCCAGTACTTCTCGGGTCTATCTCAGCTGCATGATGCGTGCAGCGACCCAGATAGTCTGCAGTGCGGCAGATGTGGGTCACTGTGCGGCCATGAGGCCCAAATTCGGGGAAAACCGGCTCCGCGACAGGCTCGTCTGTGGCGTAAGGGATCGAGCGATGCAACGACGGGTGCTGGAAGAAGAGTATGCCAGTGAGTTATCGCTCGATCGGGTCATGCAGATATGCTCTGCATAAGAATCCTCTACCGATACGGAATCTGGCCTCGGTGAGCAGCTGCCCGACCAGACGTTGGCGGCGGCAACGAAGTCCACTTACAAGCGTCAGCAGGCGCAGGCTAAGACGCTGAAGTCGGACGTAGGAACGTGCAGGTTTTGTGGGGAGACTCACCCCAAGGGCCAATGCAATGCCTATAACCAGACATGCCGCTTGTGCCTCAAGGTGGGTCACTTTGCTAGGGTTTGTCCTCAGCGGACCTCGCCCTCACCAGGAACGACGTCTGTCGACTCGCTGTTTGTCAACCAGGCTGGTCCTTTTAGGAACAAGCTGGTGACGGTTGGCGTCGCGATCCAGGGAGGATCGTCATGCGCTATCGGGTGGCTGCCGGACGCGGGCGCGGATGTGGACGCCATCAGTCTTACCGACCTGGATGGTATCGACCCAAGCCTCAGGATGAATCTAGTGCCGGACACAGCTGATGTCAAGGCAGCTAACGGTACAGCTTTGGATTGTTTGGGCAAGCTCGAGGCTAAGTTGTCTTTGAGCGACACTACCGCTGTGTCGACCCTGCACGTATTCCGGCAGCTGAAGACACCTCTGCTCAGCAAGGACACGTGCATGAAGTTGCGGCTTCTCGAGAATGGATGGCCTCACTCCCGTCTAAGGGCACAAAGCGTGGGAAACATCTCCATCACTCGGAAGCAAGCATCCTAAGTCGCAGACACGTCAGTAGGTACTGCGTCGACGGCGGCTGAGGAAATCTGACGTACCTTGCTGGAAGAGTTTCCAGAAGTGTAATGTGATACCCCGCTCAAGCCCATGAGCGGTGAGCCAATGCGCATCGAGCTCATCAACGGCGCGTCGCCATGCCGCCTGTATCGCGCTCGCTCCATCCCATTCCGACATGGTGGGCAAGGGCGTCAGTGAGAAGGTGCCTGTCGGCGAAGCATACACTTGTTGCCACCCACTGGTGGTGGTCCCTAAGAAGAATTCCAGTAAGCCGCGCATCGCGGTGGACCTTACGGGTCTAAATAAATGGGTCAAGAGGCCGGCATACCCAACCCGAGTACCTCGGGAAGTCATCGCGTCGATCACAATGGGGATGCAGTACTTCACCTCCCTACATTCTTGCCATGGCTACTGGCAGGTACCCCTCGACGAGGATAGCACCAGGCTCACAATGTTCATGACGCCATGGGGTGCCTACCGTTTCAAGCGGAACGTCACGGGCTTGGTGTCGGCAGGTGACGAACACAACCGGAGAGGAGACGAAGTGTTCGCCGGGTTTTCGAATCTTCAGAAAGTGGTAGAGAATGTCATCGTGTACGACACTGAGCTTGAGGCGCACACCCAGAGGGGTCGCAATGTGCTCAAGCTTTGCTCGGAGAACCAAATCACAACGAACCGCCGCAAATTCGTCTTTGCGGTACCCAGAGCATCTTACTGCGGATTCGTGGTGACGCAGGACGGCTACAATCCTGAACGTAGCTTGGTGGAGGATCTATACATCTTTCCAACCCCTATCAACCGTACTGATATCCGATCCTTCTGTGGACTCGTGCAGCAGTTCGACGTGTTCACGCCGCGACTAGCAGAGCTACAATCCCCGATCCGCTCTCTGCTCTCTCCAAAGAATGAGTTTATCTGGGAGGATCCGCAGCAGCAGGCATTTACAGCTATACTAGAGGAGCTGGTAAGCCCTCGAGTGTTGGCTACCTTCAACCCTGCACAGACGCTTCGTCTCGAGACAGACGCCTCGCAGTCAAACGGTCTCGGCATGGCACTGTGGCAGCAGCAAGTGGACGGGCGGTGGCGTCTAGTGCAATTTGCTTCACGGCACGTCACTGAGACCGAGGTCAGGTACTCTGCAACGGAGATTGAACTGCTGGCGGTAGTCTGGGCAGTCCACAAGGCTAGACTGCTCCTGGCTAGCGCTGATTTCGAGCTGCTAGTTGATCACAAGCCGCTCATTCCTATCCTGAATGCTAAGACGCTGAATGAGTTGACGTGTCCACGAATCGTGCGACTAAGGGAGAAGCTGACGCCTTTTCGGTTCATGGCTCAGTGGAGACCGGGTGCCGATCACCAGGTCGCAGATTGCCTGTCAAGACACCCAGTAAGTGCACCAGACCCTGGCGATGAAGCTGGTGAGGAAAAAATCGAGCACTGCTACTGTGTTCTCCGTCAGCTGTCGCAAGAGGACGAGGAAACAGGCCATACAGTCTTCCCCGACCTTGGCATTACGAAGGTGCGGGCGGAGGGCTCAACGGACCCGGAATACCTCAAGCTGCTGAACGCCGTAACGAACGGCTTTCCGGTGGACAAGGCTGCTCAGAGAAGGGTTGCTGGAGTGGCGTAACACGCCGGGTGCAGGAGGAGCAAGCCCGGCCCAGCTGCTGTTTGGAAGGCCAACGAGGACCAAGGTTCCCACACTTCCTGCAAATCTGCAGCAGTACGCTGCCCACAGCCGCAGCGCTCCCCAGCAGGTCTCATCCCAGCTTGGCAAACCTCTGCCGCCTCTGCATGTAGGCGATAAGGTATGGATCCAGAACCAGTCTTCAAAACGCTGGGATATGGAAGGAACGGTCACAAAATGCACGAGAAGAGGACGGAGCTACACGGTGCAGATGTTGACGGGGTCCCAGCTTGGCAAACCTCTGCCGCCTCTGCATGTAGGCGATAAGGTATGGATCCAGAACCAGTCTTCAAAACGCTGGGATATGGAAGGAACGGTCACAAAATGCACGAGAAGAGGACGGAGCTACACGGTGCAGATGTTGACGGGGTCCAGCTTCTGGCGGAACAGACGGTTCCTCCGGCCACGTGCATAAATTGACTGGGCATGCTTCTCTTGCTTTTTCCTTGTTGCTTGTGCGCTACGCTGTGATTTTTTAAATTTCAGTTTCAGGATTTTCTTTGTGTTAGTGCTCCCAAGTCGCACTTAAGCCGAGGAAGCGTGTGGTGATACTATAGCACCTTTCCCTGCATGGGTCTTGGCACTCAGGCTGCTAGTGCTACTGTTCGCACCCTAGGCCCTGCACTGCTGTACCTCTGGCGCCGTGCGCATAACACATTCACATGTCACCTTTCAAGCCGCCTTTGCAGCCAGCTTCCCATTAAAAGCCATTGCGTTTTACTGATGATTCATTCTCGTCTTTCGAAGAGTTGGTCTGCCTTGAGCGGGACACAACACGGCCTAACTGGCTTTCAGTTACAACTCAACTTCGATGCGCACTCCAACAGCCTTCCAATTTGGAAGCTTCTAAATTACACCCCCCCCCCCCCCACCTGCCCTTTGCCTGATGATTGTGAGAGCACGAAACTTCAAGTCGCAGCAAACGTCCTTGATTGTCCTTGTTTTTCTGTTCTGAAGCTCCTAAATATCATGGTAACACAGTGCCCGAAGGCGAGCGCAACCAAGAACTGAAAATCTCAGCTGTGAAGGGCGTTTGCGGATGTACATGCATGTCGATGACGATCCTGGCAAGACCACGGGCCAATGCAGTCAAATTACGAATCAACGACGAAAAGAAACACACCACACAACCTTCCTCTTTCCTCCTAGGTCCTTTTTCTTTCTATTCGTGTTTGTTACATTATCATTTTTCGAAATGCTTCATGCACTACTGTTGGAATAATATACAATGTAGTTTGATTGCGAAACGTGGCAAATAGCAAGCAATCCCATTGAACAGTAAATAGACTAGTTCAAGACCACCTTGCTTGTTTTCTTTCCGACTGGTGCAAAACGTAAAAATGACATCACGTATTTCAAATGTTCTCAACTGACTGGCCCCATTGTGAAGTCTACCGCAGAAATGTGTGATATGGTCTTCACGACCATACCACCCCTTCCCCAGGCGATTTGGTCTCATGGTGTTTCTTTCATTTTCATTCGGGTAAAAGTCAGTTAGGCTGCGAATTGTTCCTTTGGACAAAATTCGCAAAAAACGGTGCAAGGAAATAAACCACAAAGCAGTTTGAAATTTAAAAGCATCTGACTCCTGTAGACGAGTAGTGAACGGGAGAAGCTAATCCTCCATCACGCCGTGTTTCAAATGCTCTTGGATGAATTTCATGTTATTGGGTTCTATGCCAGTTTGAATTTGCGAATCAGAATAAATACAAACAAACAAACTGGATCCCGTCGACGTTTCACGGAGTGCTAATGGCCCCTAATGGCCCCTCTCTTTACCCTCGATCTTAATTACCAATTTGGTAGATTTTCAATACGACGTGCTGAAACGTGCTGAAACTTTCCCAGCTCTTCTTTCCGTGCTCTTCTATCATCGACAATAATATTTCCGACTATGGAGACCCGATCACCGGGTAAGATGGAAAGTCCCCATCATCCTTCACAAATCTAGCATATTTCAATTTGGAATCATGTTATTCATTTAGTCCGTGTACAGTCGAACCCTTAACTACAGTAACGTCAGAATTGTTAGGTTCGTTAATATAACATAGACAAGACTTAGTGTCGTAAGCTAGACTAATCGCACTTACTGACATACTTGACTCCTTCTGCAAAGGATCCAACACAGATGATCAGCACTGAAGACAATTTTAGTATGCAAAGCAAGTTGGCCATTTCTCTGTGTAGCGCAGTCGGGATAGAGATTATGCACAAATGATAAAAATATGGAACAAAAGAGAGACAGGAATGGAACATATAATAATTGTTATTCTGTTCGTAACTGCTAAAATCGGGAATTATCCTTCAAAGGATGAATGGTTATATGGATCATCGGTGGCCAGTTACAACTTTTTTAGTCTCCAATCCCATCAAAGGTAGTGCTTGGACGGGGATTATTAAACGACTTAGAAGTGACACGAGGTTAATGCTAGTCTAGGAAATTCAAAACATTTGTATCTTATGGACTCAGATGGAGAGCCAAGGTTTAATTCATTCAAAAGAGAAAAACCAAAGACCTACAAGTTACGCTATACTGTCCACTAACACCACCAGTTACTAAACAATCAGCTCATCCGATAACATTGCACGACACTGAGCGACGGTACTGACGAGCTGATTGTTTAGTAACTGGTGGTGTTAGTGGACAGTATAGTGTAACTTTTAGGTCCTTGGTCTTTTTCTTTGTATAAATTTACATCTCACCTAAATTATACATACTTAGATTGAGTATGCTCAATCTGTGGACATTATGCTGTTTCGTTATTTGTGAACTCATCGGCGCAGCACAGAGGAAGTGAGGCCGAACCCTCTGTGCTGCGCTGATGAGTTCACAAAGAACGAAACAGCATGCTGTCCGCACATTGAGTACTAAGAAGTAGAAGTCGAAGTAGGGAACGCTTTAGGCTTTTGAAAATGTTAAAGGTTTTCACTAGTATACTTTCATGCCTTATCATCAGGTGTTATACCAGGAAAGTCAAAAGAACATGAACAATGGATTAAATACAGCAGAGAGGAGGTGATAGAAACAGCCCAAGGAATAAGAGCCAACACAACAGCGTCCAATGCGTGACCTATACGCATAGAAAGTAATGGGGAAAAGGTGCAAGTGTATTTAAACCAAAAAAAAGCCACGTGCGGTGCAGCAAAAACGGCCGACAAATGGACAAAAACTAACGAGTTGTTGATGACCTACCTGACAGTCTAAGCGTGAATCAGATCTGCTTCTGTCTACATAAGTTGGGTTTCTTGGTGTGAATATCAACAGCATTTAAAGCAGTCAAAAACCCCGCATTGCATACACGTGTGCAAAACAATCAATCATCTGAGTACACGCTGCAACATTCAGGATGCTCTAACAAATGACAAGCAATGGACGAATCGTACCCCTCAAAACTAACATCAGAACAATCAGAATGAACAGCGGACAAGTCCGACACCAAACGCGTAGTCTACTTAGGCTTAGTTGTTGACTCCGCCGTGCCCTGGATGCCGCCGTGCGCTGGATGCGCCGTGCTCTGCATGCCGCCTGTGCCGCCGTTGCTAATCTCGTCATCTTTCTCGTTTCAGTTGACTTCTTTGCCAGTACGTGAGTGGGTCTTTCAGGTGGCTTCTTTGGCGGTCTTCAAAGCTTGAGGTCAGTGGACACTTCCCATGATGATTCATTGGCTTTATTCACATGAATACTTCCTCCGTTAACAAAAACTTCGTGATGGATTTTGATGGATATGAAAACGCTTAGAACAGGTCAAGAACAGTTGGTATCGCCTGCAAATTACTGGACGACGGTGATTCAGCCTATGCACAGCGCTTTTACAAGAGAAATGTTGGCAGAATGAGCAGAGAATTCAGTTTGCGTTGCTTTCGCTCGATTCATTTTTGACCTGCGTCGCAGTCGTCATCTGCTGCACGCGAGTCGTCATCTGCTGTACGCGAGTCGTCATCTCTCTCGAGTCGTTTGTGCAGCTCGTTTCAGCCTTGCCTCGGCTGCTTTGATCACACTCCGCTTGATGTCGCCACCGTTCAAGTAAGTTTGCTTTCAAGCTGCGTGATCCGCCGCGATGGCGATTACTCGTTTCCACCAGGGAGTCGTGAAAATTATTTTACAACTCCCTGGTTTCATCTTCGCTCTCCAGAACTCCGCGAAACGAGGAGTAAAGGCACAGCTAAACTGATTCCAATTTCTCTAATGGATACCAGCACTGAACGGCAGCGGCTAGCAAGTCCAGGCGACTTTCTTTAGCCACGAGACGCGCATCTGACTGCAGACTTCCGAAAGAATGCATGGTCATCAGCATTCGAATCTGGACTTTGCGCAGGTGGAACAGGAACTAACGTGTTACTTCAGTTCATAATTGTTTTCATTGAGCCGTGCGATCGGAGCAGCTCCTTGTTCACTCGCTCATTGTGTGGGCTCGCTGCTCCGTTTTATCGCTCTCTATCACTTTCCAACGTACTTAGTGCCAAAGTGGTAGAGAGGCCAAGCATCGCAATATCCCCTCGGAGAAGTGGCATTTCAGTTTCGCTCGCCATGACTGTCATCACCTATGTTTCCACAGCGCAACCATCGATTCCGCTCGGCTTGTTGTAAAAGGTCGCTTTCCTTGCATCGTACCTCTGTCATGGCATGCCAGTGAAGGCCAAGAAAGTGATTGTGACTCATTTCACGCCAGTTTGTGCCCAAATCAGCCCCTCAAAATTCCATCACGAAGTTTTTGTTAACGGAGGAAGTAGTTGGTTGCGAGATGTTCTTTGGGATCAATCCCGCTGTGTTGGACCATCTCGTTCCAGGATGACTCTTACGCTTGCGTGCGTTCCCTCCCAAGTCGCCCGGTACGTGCGGGTTCAGGTATGATGTGCAGCGGTGTGTGTTGTCTTATGCGCGCGTCTAGATGTTGAAAGATCCTACCTACATTATCGGCTATCACAATACCGAGGCTCGAAAGGATAAGTCACTATATGACCTGAAGGTAAGACGTCCTTCTTCAACGTGAACGTACGTACCGTGGAGTAGATGAAACGAATGTGCACATTTTAATAATTTGACGTAACGGCTGATTTTACGCGACGCTCAACCATATGTGACACTGACTCGTCCTTCCACGGTACATATGGATAAACTGGATTAGTAGAAGCTTCATCTATCTTCTTATTTGGGACAGCCACAGTTACATACTTCACAATAACCGAAGTGGGGTATCCATTGAGACGAAACAGTGCACGTAACTTCTCCAAATCCTGCTCCAACGTTGACGACGAATCAAAGCGGGTAATGTCAACCAAGTAACGTAACAAATTGATCTTATACAAAGTCGCAGAAAACGAGTCCCATACAATGTACGAGCTAGTGAACGTAGGCTTATGATAAACAGATGTAACAAGCTTGCGCTGTCTCTATCACTTCTCCCCATGATTTATGACATTGTCCTTTTTGATTAGATTTTGCCTGTATTTCACCTGATCATACCAGGCAGGCACAGTGGGTTGGTCAAAGACCATGATTGAGATACGAGAGGTACCTGGGAGCGGTTTTTCCAGCCGTGCTGCAACCCACAGTGAATTGGGAACTTGTGGCCAGGCACAAGGGGTACATGGATGCAGCTAATGGGGTCGTTTTCGGCACTTGTGCCAGTGGGTTGTGAGACTTATCCACTCACCCCCACCGTTAGGCGCTGCGTCTGTCGCTAGGGTTTATCGGTTGTTAGCGGCCGTCGTGAGTTCCCTTCGGGAACGGAAACGATAATTTACTTTTTTTAATTTTTTTATAAGGAATGAAAGTACTTCGAAGTATATCAGTCAAAACTTTTAAAATGTTCAAGAGAGTGAATTATGAAGTGTGTCCTACTTCTAAGAATGATTGCATTCGTGTCTCCAAGGAAATGATACTGCCAACTTTGCCTCCAGCCGAGTCTCACCCAAACTATTATTTTTGGGTTGCGGAATTAATATCTTCCACGAAATCCACGTATCTCCAGACAATGCAGTGAATAAAGGAGTGAGTTTTTCGGTCTAATTAGAGACCATTATACCCAGAAAAATCGAACCACAACCGTGATAGCAAACCATTTGGAATGCATGGATTAGAAATTTTGAAAATGAAGTTTAACTCAAATTGATGAACCCCGCCCTCAAGCCTTCAACAACTTAGAACAATAATTATTATGAAGTGTTTTTGTTTTTCTTATTATACAACGCAAACAAATCGAAGGGAAGACGACACAATGAAGGGCCCATTTATGAAGGAGTAGTGATGGGGTGTGAAGTTCTCAGCCGACATACTCTGTAATGAACTCACCATTCAGATGTCTGCTAGATCACCTTGGTTCCCAACTCTACACAGGCATAGATCAGCTCACGCGTGTCACCAGTTTGAGCACAGTACTTGGGCAGAATACAGTTTCTTGCTGGCAGGCACCGGCACCACGACAGTCCTCCTCAGGTCATTAACAGTCCTTCTTGTGTGGAAATATAAGATTAAACGTTAGAAGAAGAGACCAGTGTAGCCTGCGTATACACAAGACGGATTTCCAAATTTTCTTTGATTTCGCCGTGAGAAATAGGGCATGGATCACGTACCATGTATGTTGTAGCCAGGTGCGCGACAAGTGGTGAACACCGTCTTTTCTTCACTGGAAGTGCACGATAGGCTACCCACTCTGTAACTTGAAAATTTGCCAGATGCACGCAGCTGGTTCTCGTGTCATGCTTCATGGGAACGGAAGTAACAGACTCCCATAAATTTATCTTATTAGCAAGCTTTGGGCTTTCCTGTTTTGCAATTGGCTATTGCGGATTTGACTTATAGTACGATTCTCACCAGCTTGGTGTAATGCAACAAATTAATACGCCTCAGGCTCTGTTGTGATGATGACTACCGAACATGTACTTCGTCGGTTGTTGGGCAGCATTGGATTCAGGTCCCTGGTTGTAGCTCCGGTAGTGACAGTGGATTAGTTATTCCGTTTCAAGAATCAATTTGTTTTACATGTATGCATGCAAACTCGGAGGGAGTTGTGGTTGCTCGTGAGAGTGCTCAATACACTGAGGTGATGAGCTTAGAGCCCAAACTTGAGAGGAATCAAAAGCGTTTCTGCTGTTGTTGCGGTTGCTCGTGGGAGTGCTCAATACACCAAGGTGCAGAGCCTAGTGCACACACTTGAGAGGAATCAAACGCGTTTCTGCTGCTGTCTGATGATCGGTTAAAACCGTGAAACTCAGAGTTACAGCAAAACTGGGGAATGGCCTGGCACATTAGGTTTGAACCTACGAAGTCTCAGTCTCTCCTGATTTCTCACCATCGCAACACAGTCGTCGTCCCACCGATTGTATTCCAGGGCACAGTTGTTTCGGAAGTCGACCAGCTGAAGATGCTTTGTGTGCTGTTTGACCAACACCTGTCCTTCACAGCTCATATCAGGCAATTGGCTATTCGAGGCTCGCAGCGTCTCGGCTTCCTCCGGAAAGCCTCGCGAGTGCTGGACTCCAGGTGCCGTGGAGTGATCTACAAGGGCTTTGTCCGCCCTGTTTTAGAGTACGGCATGCTCGTGTGGATGAGCGCTGCACCCACCACTCTGGCTCGCCTCACTGCCATCCAACGCCGTGGCCTTCAACTAATCGGTGATGGAGCCTACCTCCCTAGCTTGGACATCCGCAGAATGGTCGGAGCACTCTGCTTTCTGTGCAAGCTCCACTTTTCAACTGCCCGAGACATGCTTCTCACCCTTCTTCCACCCCGAGCGACCTACACATCACGCCATAGCCGACGCACACAAAAGCATCCCTCACACCAGTTTCAGCTCACTTCCACTCTTCCGCCCAGAGCACGGAATGATGTCATTCGGTCCTTCCCCAACGCTGTTGTGGAGGTCTGGAACCAGCTCCCGCAGTGCGTTCTGCTGAACCAGCCAACAAGGAAAGGACTGCAGACGTTCAAAGAAAAGGTAAACGCCCACCTGCGCCTTACCAGCTGGGGGTGGGCAACGGACAGGCTATGAATCAAAGAAAAAAGTAGAAAAAAAGCTCTAACTCTGTTCCCTCCTCCATTCACTTCGTTGACTCTCTGATAACTTTTTACTGTGCATACTTTTCCCCGTAATCCCCAGTTATCTACCCCCCCCCCCCTGCGTATTTTCTGTAATCTTTTGTTTTTGCGGAGCGCTTGGATTACAATGAAGCCGAGACCCTATGGTCGGTCAAGCTGCCCCTGGCTCTCCCCCACTCCTGCCATTCCATATGTAGCCAGTGCAGGCTGTCGTAATAAAACGACTCATCCGTGTTCCATTCCCGTGCATGGTACATGCATGGTGCGACGGCACAATGGCAGCTGTCGCAAATCACACTGAGTATTACACGTGTTTGTTGGTTATTCCTAGTTAGCTGCTAGCTTTTCCCTACTCGAAGATGTTGCCGCCGCGAAATCTGGGGTTTTTTGTTAGTCCTGGCGAAAACCGTGTTTTGATCCGTTGAGGGAGACGAGAGATACAGTGCGAAGACGTACGATCTGTCCGAGAATCGCCGAAGAAGAAAGCTTCGCAGACGACCCGTAGTGGCTGGGAATAGAATGGAACATACCGGTATACCAGTCGATGCCTGTCATGGTAGGGATGACTGCTACGAAGTTATAGCCCCATGCTCCCCAGCGCTTATTAGCGCCCGACGATAATTACCAAATTTCATCAATTTTCCATGTGGATCAAAGCAAAGTCTCCTCAATCTTCTCCAGTCGAGCTGAGTCTGCACGCTACAATGGCGAGACGCGAAAAAGAGAACATTCATGAACACACAGGAGCATCACATGCAGCTGCATTCTGCCTTGACGAAGCTGAGAACAACACCAGCACCACGCATTTGGAAGAAATTTCGAAGAAGACGAAGCACTACATATCTGCGTTCAAAAAAGCCTCTGTACTGTGCAGTATGCATGCGTGCATGCGCGAAGCACGGGGTCCGCGGATCTACTTCGTTCAAAAATCATTGTGCCACACGGGTTGTATGATTTGTGTGCGATCATGGCCTTTCTTCTTGACAAACAAAACTGAAGTTTTTCGATCTTCAAATCGCCATAGCGTCCTTGTCATGACTCCAAATCAGCTGAAACGTTGCAGGAGGAATGAAAATGCCATGCTGAATCGATTGGTGCCATTTTCGAAGGGTTTCCTTAAAAAATATAATTTAGCCTGCACTGGCTACCTTATGCCTCATCGCTGCCTTGCTGCTTTGTGCCGTCAAATGGTGTGTGTTTTTTGGTAAAATAAAAAATAAAAAAACCTTTTTGATTCCTCTCAAGTGTGTGTATGCATGCATGTATATCCTGTATGCATGATAAGCACTGACGTAGATAATAGTCAAAAATACGAGTATCCTCAAAACTTGTCATTTCCTTCGGAGAGGCTTCTCCTTGCGCCGACGGTTTCGTTATGTTCGAAAGTTCATGCAAAGGAAAACGGGGATTTTTCTTTAGGTGTTGCCTTCCAGGGCGTATTCGGACCACTTGAAAAAATGCGTTACAAACCATTTTTCAGGCCATTCTCCTTGGCAACCCGGGTAATATGGCACGAAAGTATAAAAGTGACTGGAACGGTTTCCGTAACTGCGGTACCCCTGCACAACGCAACATTGTTCTTTCAAGGAGAAATCAACTCCAGAAACTGAATTTTTCTGCACAGCAGTTTCCAATACGCCTGAAAGTTCTCGTCACCGACGATCTTGAGTGTCGGCTTATTGAGCTCTGGGGCGAATACTAGCAGACGAAAAGTGGTAAAATGTTGAAGCGGTCTGTCGCAGAGCGTCAAGTCGCATCCAAACTCAATGATTATGTTCAGCACCTCGGCATCAAGGATGTTGTGCTCACGGCAGTGAGTATGTACAGCAAGGTGAACAATTTGAAAACGAAGGCCTGCGGTCACTACGAGAGGTAGAGGAAAAACGGAAACCGGTTCTCCTTTGGGAAACCCTGGCCAAGATCGTGCCTACGACTTGCAGACTGCTTTTGCCACATGAACAAATTTCAGGTATGGCACAGTGCGTTCGAGTGTGTTCCTGAATAGGAGCATCTGCAGTGTATTGACTCCACACCACTACTCTGGCCACATTGCCAGCCTGACAGTCAGTACACCTTAAGCGCAGTCCCAGACAAACTCAAACTTTGTATCAACATCATGTGCCAGCAGCAGCTGCTTCAGTCCATCACTGTTAGTGTCCCCCTGGCTTCCGTTCCTTCATCTGTGAGAATAGCTATCCCGCTAGCACTGACAGTGGATAGTGATGATGACACTAGAATGCTTGATGATAATTTATGCTGTACACGCCATGCAAGACATGCAAGACATGATCAACCCCAACAAAACTACCAGTAAAGGACGCTACGGACGAAGATGACGACCACGATGACGATGATGATGGTGACATTCTAGAGATCGTGCAACCTGACAACAGGCAGCTTGTGCAACAGACACAGCAGCAGCATCAGCAGCATCCTCAGCAGCAACAGCTCAAAAAGAAGAAAAAGAAGGTTGAGCAGAAGGGGGTGCTGTTTGGAACAGGCAACAGCAGCAGAGGCGATTGTCACTGCCAACACGAGCACCCAGAAGGAGCCACAGCAGAATCACCAAACAGTCATATCGACTATCATCAGCCAGCACCAGACCAGGATGCAGCAGAATCAGGCTCAAACACCAAACTTCCTTCAGTGACAAGTGGAAATCCAGGCACAGCTGTTGGACCATGTAACGAGGGGAAATGCACTGTCACCAATTAGATACGGACGAACGAATGCATTACCACATATCCCCGTCGTCGCATTCAGCCATAATGTTGTTGACGACATTGGATTTCAGTTGCCTGTTATTGAACACTCCAGAATCACAGACGCTTCCTGCAGGTCCGATATCCACAAACGTGAAGTGCCCTTTGCTGGCAACGCATACCATCAATAGGATAGCTGCGAATCCCTTCTCACCGCACTCTCCTGTATTTTCGTAAACGTTCCATCGACTGAACACGAACAGAAGGGAACATTGGACAATGCCCCAAATTGACCCAATGTGCGGTTCCACTGTCGCCACACCGTAGGCAGAAAAGACAATAGTTTCCCGTGTGACTGGTCCCAAAAAGGCTGTTACAAATTGATGCACGATGCTGACCAGTGTACTGGTGATGATCTGGAACAATCCAGCCATTACCGAGTAGTTTTCCGCGTGTGCCAGGAAGCACAGCGCTATTGCAAAGCGCGTCGTCACTGAAATAGTCCACGGTAGGTGAGTTGTGGCTCACTCTATCAAATGAACGTAGCGCTGCAGAAGATAAAAGAGCTTTCGTGTTCTCAATCTGAAATGTGTCCTCCATTGGCCTTGACTCGAGTCTGGCTCTCTCCCAATTAGCCAGTACCTCCTTCTCCCAAACCTCGTAACCTGTAGCGCATTCATTTTGAGGCGAGGTTGTCCGAAACAGACGCTCGCCCCGAAGATGGTCTCCAGGAAACAGGTGACCAAAACTGGTCGACAAATGCAGTGAATTCGAAAGCATGCTCAAACAATGCAACCATAATAATCATAGTTCTGAAAGCGGAAGCTTTTGAATCACTATACCAGCCACAGAGCTAGAAATGGCACAACTCTCCGCCGACGTCTGTCAAGGGCATGGCTATCCAGGTCAGCAAAGAAGGAGTTCCTTGTTATATCCCTACAAATTGAGAACGAAAGGAATTCGGGTGGACACAACTATTCCCATAGCGCTGCACATCCGAACCAGTCCCGTTATTTTCGAAATTGAGAAGGATCAAATAATTGTTGATGTGTGTTTAGATCGAAAGAAACGAGTTGGAATATGATGACACACTCGTCAGGGCGAACGTAAAAAGTGCATCAGCTGTGAAGGACGTTGGCCGATGTTCATGCATGTCGATGACGATACTGGCAAGACCATTGGACAATACGGTCAAACCACGATTCAATGTTATCGCATAAGCTGATTGTTTAGTAACTGGTGGTGTTAGTGGACAGTATAGCGTAACTTGTGGTTCCTTGGTCTTTCTCTTTTGTATAAATTAAACCTTGGCTCTCCATCTGAGTCAATTCCTGCACAATTATTATTATTATCAATTTATAAAACGAAGGTAAGTATTAGATTGCAAGTATCCACCCAAAAACACCCATCAAATCCAATAAGGCACTTGTCATAAAGTATCTGAACATTGTCGGTCCCTTCTCTTCCAGGATTTTACAGGGAATAGCTCAAGTTCGAAAGACAAAAATTTATACTAAAGTATAGCGTAAAAAGATAATGAGATAGGTGACTCGTGACCAGGTGGAAATTATCAAGGTCAGACCGATACAAATCTCGATGGAAAATAATATGTATCACTCCCCCCTCACGTGACCGCGGACTCCTGCATATACACTCACACAATAACCACACAACTGTTTGGGGATAGCGCGCTTATTGTATTATGCCAAACTTGACACGCTGAGTCCAGCTTGACTCAGCTGAGTCCCTAACTGCAATTTACTCCTCTAACATGAAGCCGTGCCTGGAAGAAGGGAAAGAGCGAAAAAGAAAAAAAATTCTGGCCTTCTGCAAGCAATAGCAAGTAATGAGTGACGGCTGTGTAAAGTCGCACAACCATGCAGTCGACCGGATGATGGTGAGTGTCCGGCACACATCTTGCTCTGCTGCTCCACCTGCGCATACCTGATACGGTGGTGCGCTTACGGGCGGGCTGCCTGGGCCCCAGATGCCTCCTTGATGCGCCGCGGAGTGCCGTCGAAGCACCTGTATCACTTCGGTGATCCAAATGCGAATGCAGCCTTGCCGGTCGCCCGCCGGCCTGCCGCCTACGCAACCAGCCTGAGACTGGCCCTGCCGCATTTGGCGCTCCTAAACGCTGCGATCCGGTAGACAGCTCACTGGGCTGCCAAATACGTGACTGGCTTGAGGACAGTTCCATACTGGGCAGGGCGCCCAGCTCAGGTCGCACGCCGTAGCGGCGTGAGCTGGGCGCGGTGAGGGTTGGTGATAACTACAGTTTCCTCCTTCCTCCTCCGGAAACTTCCATATATATATTATAGTGACAATAACATAGTGAGGAAATTGTACAGACAGAAGAACCCTATTCAAAATTCAATAATAATAATAATAATAACGAACGATCCATCATGCTAATCAATCAATAAATCGAGGGTCAGCCAAACCACATAGCCATTACTCTCCTGAGTACCATCATGAACAAGCAAAAATACCCTGTCTGCAGTTATGCTGCGAAATATTTGGCAAAGATTGGTGTGGAGGAGTCAGCCACAAAGGGTCAAATACGCCAGGGATAGAAGCGTCATAAGGAGGAGACAATCAGAAAGAAGCCTCTGCACGGCCAATTTTGACTGATGCTGCAGGATGCTGAGCTGGATCGAGGGCTCTCCTTTGCGTAGTTGCGGTCTTCTGCTTTGCTTCCGGCGACAGAGAGTATTGTCATGGCCATACAGGACCAGGCTATCCCCACACGGAACTTACAAGAGTTTATTTTAATCGAGTAACGGGTGTGTCAACGAAAACGAGCTGCAAGATGTGTGGCAAGGACAAGGAAACGGTTTCCCACTTTATTGGAGCATGCACGGCTTGTGCTGAAAGCCACTATGTCAACAGCCACAACAGGTTAACAAAAAAATCTCCACTGGACGTTGTGCAGGAAGTATGGTGCATCGGACATTTCGATGCACCATACTCACGAACAAGTCACCAACTCACCAACGTTGTGTACAGCGCTCAAACGGATGTGTCAATCTACTGGGAAGTGCCAATTCCAACAGCAGCGCCCGTTGGAACAAACAGACCCGACATTGTTATCAAGGGCAAAGATGTAGTGTTCCTTGTGGACGTAAGTGTCCCTCTGGATAGGATAATCCTCCGAAAATCTGTGGAAAAGATACAGAAAATATCAAGGCCTGAAGCGTGAGGTGGAACAGATGATGTGGCAGGTTCGGGCCAAGATCGTGCGAGTGATTGTGGGGGCATTAGGTGGATTAACCCCACCACTGCTGACTTTGTGGGGGAACTGGATGCCGGAGCCAGCGTATCGATCTTGCAAAAGAAGACGCTCCTTGACACAGTTGACATCCCCGGGTCAATAACTCAGATGAAATAATAATTACACTCTAATGAGAAAACTTGGAAGCTCAGGGCCCTGCGCTATGCTTTTTTGCCTTGATGACCTAGACAAAAAAGCATAGGGATGTTATAAATTCTTTAAAAAAATCTTTTTTTTAAAGCATAACCTGGGATTCGAACCCGCACTATCGCGCGCCCTGCATGCATCCCCCGATACACTTCGCATACATACTAATTCTTCCAAGTTGTTTCACATTGTGATCTTGCATTTGAAAGCCCTATTCTGTCACACCGTTGAAGTGGATAGAGAGCTATCTTTCTGGGAGAAGCCAGTTTGTGTTCGTGTCGGGAGCAGACTCTCCAAAGCTACCTGTGCTGTCGGGGGTGCCTCAGGGCTCAATTCTTGGACCATTGCTTTTTGTTTTGTATGTTAATGATCTACCAAGTCATGTTTCTGGAATGTCATTGTTTGCTGACGACACAGCTGCTTTGCGCCACTGTAAAACTGTCAAACAGCTTGAGTCAGAGTTGCAAGACGCGATAAATATGATTGTCACCTGGATGTCCAGTTGGAGGCTTCAGGCAAACGTTTCAAAAACCAGAGTACTGTTTCTAAGAGATTCTGCCTCAATGTTTAAGTTCACCTTTCCCAATTCACCCACAGAAATTCAGACGGTAAAGGAGCACAAACACCTAGGGGTAATGTTCGATTCATCCATGTCCTGGTCGGCTCATGTAGATTGTAATAAAGTCAGCCGTGCTCTTGGCTATATTAAAAGTCATTGTAAACATCTCTCTATTCCGTGCCATTCCGCTATATATAAAATTTATCTCCTTCCATTCTTTGAATATGCTGCCACAGCCTGGTGTGGCCTAGCTAAGGTCTTATCCGATTCCATTGAAGTTCATCATAAGAAAGTTCTAAAATTTTGTTCTCGAAGAAACCTTCCTTTCCCTCAAATGAGTTGTACTTATTAGCTCAGACTACTCCGTTAGAGCAACGCCGACTAACTTGCCTCTGTATATTGGTTAATCGAATGCTCTTGGGTTGTGTTCCTGAACATATAAAGCCTTATAAATGGTTTGTTTCGGGCCGCTCAACCAGAAACAAAGTGTCTCTTACCAAGGCCAAGTCAACGCAATTCACAAGATCGCCATTCTTCCAGGGCTACTGTGCATGGCTACAACTTCCCGAATCAGTGAAGACTTCTGCATCATTGAAAGAATTTAAAATAAATCTGAGGGCCTGCTGATGACTGAGTGCACCATAATAATAATACTTGCAAGTAAAAACTAATCAATATAGCTTTTCGGCTGTTTCCTTTTCATGTACATGTATATAATCTTCTCCTTCTTTTACCATGGTTGGCTATCACCCACATCTTCCCGTTTTGGCTGCCATCGGAAGACATAAGATGTTGAATAAACGAGAGAGCTTGGAAGCTCAGGGCCCTACGCTATGCTTTTATGATTTTTTGCCTAGCTCATCGTACATGTTCTAAGAACTGATGGAATTGTCTTTTACCGTTCATTGGCCACATCACTGTATTGCAAAAACGTTTCAATCGGTTTGAATATTATGAGTTAGGCAAAAGTATCTGCAGAATTTATTGCGGATTGTTGTTTCTCTAATAATCATCTCGATATTTAGGTACTTGTTTCCCTTCTTCCCATGCTTCATCTTCCACTCTCCTCTCCCCTATTTCCCCATTTTTCTTGCGATATTTATGTGGGAGACTTCCGTGATAAGCATCCATTTGCTTTTGGAGAATCCTTTTAAATAAATACAATACAATACAATACAATCTACTTTTGTTTTGCTCCTTCTTTAATTTTTATCTCCTTATATTGTAAATCAACAAATTTTAGCCGATGAGAAATAGAAACCTCTCGATTGGAGAGGTTAAGATGCACGTTATTTCCGACGTGACGCGCAGTTTCACGTCAAATTTGAAATCGATCGGTATTTTTGCTCTCACATGCATCCATTGCTCAATCATGCATCATTTGCCTATATGACAAACGTTGGCCTGCGATTGACTTTGTCCGGTTGGTACCAAGCAGCGAAATCAGCGAAATTATATCGCCAGCGAACATTAGTTGATTTTAATACAGGAATCGGATTTTCTGGCCTTTTTGTAGTAATACGTCTACATTGACCTGTTGAGCCAATGACGACGCCGAATGCATGGTTGCCTGAGGAGCACATTACATAACTTTACAGTCTCCTAAAATACGTATCCTGTCCGACGGCAAAAGAGGCTGCAGATTTAGTTTTTCTGCGCGTCGACGGGATGTCTGCGACGCGAAAGTTCAGCTCGCGTTATTTGGCTCACACGTCGAAAAAATCAACGCGAGTGACCTGCTGCTCACGTCGAAATTTGGACATTACATAACTTTACAGTCTCCTATATAAATACGTATCCTGTTCGACGGCAAAAGAGGCTGCAGATTTTGTTTTTCTGCGCGTCGACGGGATGTCTGTCCTGACGTTTACTGGGACCGTCGCTGACTCTGACGATCACGGGCGTTCTGGACTCGACGGGATGTCTGTCCTGACGTTTCCTGGGACCGGCTTAGACTCTGCCGATCACGGGCGTTCTGGACTCAACGGGATGTCTGTCCTGACGTTGCCTGGTACCGGCGGACTCTACCGATTACGGGCATTCTGGAGTCGACGGGATCTCTCTTCCGACGTTTCCTGTGACCGGCGCTGAATCGCTCGTTCACGCTTATTTTGGAGACGACGGGATCTCTCTTCCAAAGTTTGTTTATGCTGACGCATCCTAACACCTTATCGGCGTCTAATCTAATTTAATTTCCTCCTCGTCTCCCTATTTCTTTCCAAATCCCACTCTACATCAGGGAGTCGTATGCATAATACGACGAATATTGGTACGGTACGGGACAGATACAGGAGCCCGCAAATATTGTGACCAGCTGTTATGTACAATCCTGTAGAGCCTTTGTAGTCACAGATACGGGACAGATACGGGACAGATACGGGATAGCGCCAGGCGTGACACAAACAAACAAACAAACAAACACACAAACAAACAAATACCAAACGAGAGAGCTTGGAAGCTCAGGGCCCTACGCTATGCTTTGTTACTTAGCTCATCGTGCATGTTGTGGGAACTGATGGAAATGTTTCCTGGGAAGGCGCTGACTCTGCCGAGCACGCGCGTTCTGGAGTCGACGTGATCTCTCTGCCGACGTTTCCTGTGACCGGCGCTGACTCGCCCGTTCACGCCTATTTTGGAGACGACGGGATCTCTCTTCCAAAGTATGTTTTTGCTGACGCATCCTATCATCTATTCGGCAACTAACATCCATTCTGATTTCATTTCCTCCTCGTCTCCCTATTTCTTTCCAGAACGTCTCTCTATACATCAGGGAGTCGTACTGTATTGGCAGCTACCCTAGCGGGTCACGCCGCCCACCACCCAAGCATGGGTATGATGAGGGACAGTGGCAACAGAAACAAAAAAAACAGCAAGCAGGGAGAGAAAGCAAGAGAAAGACGGCGATAGTAGTACATCTGGTGTGCGACGTATAGAAAAGAGAGATGACAAGAGATGCGCACAAAATAGGAAACAATAATTATTTTTGCAGTTCCGAAACAATCAACCAGGTGATGGAGTGTTGGCACCCGAAGTCCCACCTGGACTCCACTGGAAGAACATCCCACGCAGGGATATCAGCGATAGGCCAAGCGTTGAAAAACAGCCATGAGGACACATCGTCTAGAAGTCCACGGCGCTCGAACTGAAATTGCAGGTTCAAACAATTTCCCACGCGGCGTCAGGCAGCGTAACTCTTCTCCCTGCATCACCATCCATCTCCAGCAACCGTCTCCACTCACAGCTCATGCCTCTGCCACCACTGTACTCCTCCGAGCTTCGCAGTTTGAAACCATTCGGGGGTCAGCTACACCACCGCGAATGGAGAGACGAGGACGACAACGGTCGTGACTGAAAAGACACTGCCTTGGCGACCGCGTCGCGGAACCCTAGCCCCAGCAAATTCAGAAATACGCCAGGGGCAACTCTGGTGGACCCAGAGCCACCCCCTTGGCAAGACTAGTAAGAGGAACGACTGAAAACTCAGATAAAACAGAGCTACAAAAAGTGCAACCGTCCCCTTCAAGCACAGTTGCAACACACAGGGAGTCGTATACATGTACATAATATTGTGGCCAGCTATTTGTAGCCAGCTGTGTTTGATGGTACGATACGGAACGGGACAGATACGGAAGCCAGCAAATGGCCAGCTGTGCGATACGGTACGGGACAGATACGGGATAGCGCCAGGCGTGACACAAACAAACAAACAAACAAACAAACACCAAATCAAAGCTGTGTGGACCCTGGCTGGCGCCAGACGTTACTGAAGTAACTTCTTCTGCATAGCTACGGGAATTAAAGCTGTGTGGACCCTGGCTAGCGCCAGACGTTACTGAAGTAACGTCTTCTGCATAGCTACGGGAACTACCGATTACGGGCGTTCTGGAGTCGACGGGAACTCTCTTCCGACGTTTATTGTGACCGGCGCTGAATCGCTCGTTCACGCTTATTTTGGAGACGACGGGATCTCTCTTCCAAAGTATGTTTATGCTGACGCATCCTATCACCTTATCGGCGTCTATTCTAATTTAATTTCCTCCTCGTCTCCCTATTTCTTTCCAAATCCCACTCTACATCAGGGAGTCGTATGCATAATACGACGAATATTGGTACTGTACGGGACAGATAAAAGGAGCCCGCAAATATTGTGGACAGCTGTTATGTACAATCCTGTAGAGCCTTTGTAGTCACAGATACGGGACAGATACGGGACAGATACGGGATAGCGCCAGGCGTGACACAAACAAACAAACAAACACACAAACAAACAAATACCAAATTAAAGCTGTGTGGACCCTGGCTAGCGCCAGACGTTACTGAAGTAACGTCTTCTGCATAGCTACGGGAATAAAAATTAATTTGAATATGCATTGTGGCCAGCCGTCTTTGATGGCACGGTACGGTAGGGAATAGGTACGGGACAGGTACGATCGAAGGTAATACGACACCGTCTCCCTACCGTACCGTACCATCAAACACAGCTGGCCACATACAGCTGCCCGCGATATTCAAATAGGGCTTTCAAACGCAAGATAATAACGTGAAGCAACTTGGAAGAATGGGTATGAATGCGAAGTGTATGGGGGAATGCATGTGGGCGATAGTGCGGGTTCGAATCCCAGGATATGCCTTAAAAAAAATAGGAGAATTGAAAAAATTATAACATCCTATGCTTTTTTGCCGGATAGCGCCAGGCGTGACACAAACAAACAAACAAACACACAAACAAACAAATACCAAACGAGAGAGCTTGGAAGCTCAGGGCCCTACGCTATGCTTTTATGCTTTTTTGCCTAGCTCATCGTACATGTTATAAGAACTGATGGAATTGTCTTTTTCCGTTGATTGGCCCCATCACTGTATTGCAAAAACGTTTCAATCGGTTTGATAATTATGAGTTAGGCGAAAGTATTTGCAGAATTTATTGCGGATTGTTATTTCTCTAATAATCATCTACATTTGTTTTGCTCCTTCTTTAATTTTTATCTCCTTATATTGTAAATCAACAAATTTTGGCCGATGAGAAATAGAAACCTCTCGATTAGAGAGGTTAAGATGCACGTTATTTCCGACGTGACGCGCAGTTTCACGTCAAATTTGAAATCGATAGGTATTTTTGCTCTCACATGCATCCATTGCTCAATCATGCATCATTTGCCTATATGACCAACGTTGGCCTGCGACTTACTTTGGCCGGTTGGTACCAAGCGGCGAAATCAGCGAAATTAAATCGCCAGCGAACATTAGTTGATTTTAATACAGGAATCGGATTTTCTGGCCTTTTTGTAGTAATACATGTACATGTACATAATCATTGACCTGTTGAGCCAATGACGACGCCGAATGCATGGTTGCCTGTGGAGCACATTACATAACTTTACAGTCCGAAAATACGTATCCTGTCCGACGGCAAAAGAGGCTGCAGATTTAGTTTTTCTGCGCGTCGACGGGATGTCTGCGACGCGAAAGTTCAGCTCGCGTTATTTGGCTCGCACGTCGAAAAAATCAACGCGAGTGACCTGCTGCTCACGTCGAAATTTGGACATTACATAACTTTACAGTCTCCTATATAAATACGTATCCTGTTCGACGGCAAAAGAGGCTGCAGATTTAGTTTTTCTGCGCGTCGACGGGATGTCTGTCCTGACGTTTACTGAGACCGGCGCTGACTCTGCCGATCACGGGCGTTCTGGACTCGACGGTATGTCTATCCTGACGTTTCCTGGGACCGGCTTAGACTCTGCCGATCACGGGCGTTCTGGACTCAACGGGATGTCTGTCCTGACGTTGCCTGGTACCGCCGGACTCTACCGATCACGGGCGTTCTGGAGTCGAAGGGATCTCTCTTCCGACGTTTCCTGTGACCGGCACTGAATCGATCGTTCACGCTTATTTTGGAGACGACGGGATCTCTCTTCCAAAGTATGTTTATGCTGACGCATCCTATCACCTAATCGCCGTCTATTCTAATTTAATTTCCTCCTCGTCTCCCTATTTCTTTCCAAATCCCCCTCTACATCAGGGAGTCGTATGCATAATACGACGAATATTGGTACGGTACGGGACAGATACAGGAGCCCGCAAATATTGTGGACAGCTGTTATGTACAATCCTGTAGAGCCTTTGTAGTCATAGGGCATGTTCGATTGGTAAGGATCGGGATCGGGATCCAGATCTCAGATCCCTCGGATCCTTCAGATTCAACTGAACACTTTATCTTGGACCTTGACTGTTGCCATGTTGAAAATGGCGCTCACAAGGCACCCAAAAGGGTGAACGTCGTACTCATCGCGTGCGTCGTACAAAAAGTAAACAAGCTCTATCTCCATCCACGTGTGCGTACCACAATGTGTACAAAAATGATTTTTACCCGCCATATACGCACAAAGGTCACATTTGGATCCGCTGGATCCGGTCAACCCTGCTCCCCGGGGTTTTTTTTATTTATTTTTTATTTTTTTTTAGCTCCCCGAGGTGGGTTGACCGGATCCAAATCCGAAGGATCCGGATCCGGATTCGACCAATAGAAAGGGTGCGAATCCAGTGGATCCGGTGGATCGGGATCCCGATCCTACCAATCGAACATGCCCTTAGATACTGGACAGATACGGGACAGATACGGGACAGATACGGGATAGCTCCAGGCGTGACACAAACAAACAAACAAACACACACACAAATACCAAACGAGAGAGCTTGGAAGCTCAGGGCCCTGCGCTATGCTTTGTTGCCTAGCTCATCTAGCTTAGCTTATACTGACGGCAACTAACATCCATTCTGATTGCATTTACTCGTCTCCCTGCTTCGTATTTGTTTTCACAAAATCTCCCCATACAGCAGGGAGTCGTTTACATTATATGACTCCCTGCTATACATCTACATGACTGTATATACGTTATAATTATTATGCTATCCGCCTACATGCGATTCCCGGGCTGGTCGACAGGCGGCCCAGCCAGCCTGCTATTTGGATCTCGGCCTCGCACACAAATCCACACAAAATGTTACTGCACTGAATGCATTCCCCCTATACACTTCGCATATATACCCATTCTCTTGATGGTACCGTACTCTTGATGGTACGGGACAGGTACGGGATAGCGCCAGGCATGTCGATGGCACAAACAAACAAAAATATTTTGGCCAGCTGTCTTTGCTGGTACGGTACAGTACGGGACAGATACGGGATAGCGCCAGGCGTGACACAAACAAACAAACAAACAAATAAACAAACAAACAAACAAACAAAAACACCAAACGAAAGAGCTTGGAAGCTCAGGGCCCTACGCTATGCTTTGTTACTTAGCTCATCCTGCATGTTATGGGAACTGATGGAAATGTTTCCTGGGAAGGCGCTGACTCTGCCGAGCACGCGCGTTCTGGAGTCGACGGGATCACTCTGCCGACGTTTCCTGTGACCGGCGCTGACTCGCCAGTTCACGCCTATTTTGGACACGACGGGATCTCTCTTCCAAAGTATGTTTTTGCTGACGCATCCTATCACCTATTCGGCAACTAACATCCATTCGAATTTCATTTCCTCCTCGTCTCCCTATTTCTTTCCAGAAAGTCTCTCTAAACATCAGGGAGTCGTACTGTATTGGCAGCTACCCTAACGGGTCACGCCGCCCACCACCCAAGCATGGGTATGATGAGGGACAGTGGCAACAGAAACAAAAAAACAGCAAGCAGGGAGAGAAAGCAAGAGAAAGACGGCGATAGTAGTACATCTGGTGTGCGACGTAAAAGAGAGATGACAAGAGATGCGCACAAAATAGGAAACAATAATTATTTTTGCAGTTCCGAAACAATCAACCAGGTGATGGAGTGTGGGCACCCGAAGTCCCACCTGGACTCCACTGGAAGAACATCCCACGCAGGGATATCAGCGATAGGCCAAGCGTTGAAAAACAGCCTAGAGGACACATCGTCTAGAAGTCCACCGCGCTCGAACTGAAATTGCAGGTTCAAACAATTTCCCACGCGGCGTCAGGCAGCGTAACTCTTCTCCCTGCATCACCATCCATCTCCAGCAACCGTCTCCACTCACAGCTCATGCCTCTGCCACCACTGTACTCCTCCGAGCTTCGCAGTTTGAAACCATTCGGGGGTCAGCTACACCACCGCGAATGGAGAGACGAGGACGACAACGGTCGTGACTGAAAAGACACTGCCTTGGCGACCGCGTCGCGGAACCCTCGCCCCAGCAAATTCAGAAATACGCCAGGGGCAAATCTGGTGGACCCAGAGCCACCCCAAGACTAGTAAGAGGAACGACTGAAAACTCAGATAAAACGGAGCTACAAAAAGTGCAACCGTCCCCTTCAAGCACAGTTGCAACACACAGGGAGTCGTATACATGTACATAATATTGTGGCCAGCTGTTTGTAGCCAGCTGTGTTTGGTACGGTACGGTACGGTACGGGACAGATACGGGAGCCAGCAAATGGCGCCATGGCCAGCTGTGCGATACGGTACGGGACAGATACGGTATAGCGCCAGGCGTGACACAAACAAACAAACAAACAAACAAACACCAAACGAGAGAGCTTGGAAGCTCAGGGCCCTGCGCTATGCTTTTTTGCCTTGATGACCTAGACAAAAAAAAGGATAGGGATGTTTTCTTTAAGAAATCCTTTTTTTTAAGCCTGGGATTCGAACCCGCACTATCGCGCGCCCTGCATGCAGCCCCCGATACACTTCGCATACATACTTATTCTTCCAAGTTGTTTCACATTGTGATCTTGCATTTGAAAGCCCTATTTGAATATGCATTGTGGCCAGCCATCTTTGATGGCACGGTACGGTAGGGAATAGGTACGGGACAGGTACGATCGAGGGTAATACGACACCGTCTAGCTGCCCGCAATATTCAAATAGGGCTTTCAAACGCAAGATTAACGTGAAGCAACTTGGAAGAATGGGTATGAATGCGAAGTGTATGGGGGAATGCATGTAGGGCGATAGTGCGGGTTCGAATCCCAGGATATGCCTGAAAAAAAAGGAGAATTGAAAAATTTATAACATCCTATGCTTTTTAACGGTCAGATACGGATAGCGCCAGGCGTGACACAAACAAACAAACAAACAAACACACAAACAAACAAATACCAAACGAGAGAGCGTGGAAGCTCAGGGCCCCGCGCTATGCTTTGTTGCCAAGCTCATCGTGCATGTTGTTAGAACTAATGGAAATGCTTTTTCCTTTGATTAGCTACATCATTGTATTGCAAAAACGTTTCAATGAGATACTGAAGTATCGTCTTCTGCATAGCTATGGGACCGGCGCTGACTCTGCCGATCACGGGTTTTCTGGAGTCGACGGGATGTCTGTCCTGACGTTTCCTGGGACCGGCGCTGACTCTGCTGATCAGGGGCGTTCTTTTTCTTCTCATTATTATACTGACGGCAACTAACATACATTCTGATTGCATTTACTCGTCTCCCTACTTCGTATTTCTTTCCAGAAAATCTCCCCATACAGCAGGGAGTCGTTTACATAATATGACTCCTTGCTATACATCTACATGACTGTATATACGTTATAATTATTATGCTATCGGCCTATATGCGATTCCCGGGCTGGTCGACAAGCGGCCCAGCCAGCCTGCTAGTTGGATCTCGGCCTCGCACACAAATCCACACAAAATGTTACTGCACTGAATGCATTCCCCCGATACTCTTCGCATTTATGCTCATTCTCTTGATGGTACCGTACTCTTGATGGTACGGGACAGGTACGGGATAGCGCCAGGCACGTCGACGGCACAAACAACAAAAATATTGTGGCCAGCTGTCTTTGCTGGTACGGTACAGTGCGGCACAGATACGGGAAGATATGGGATAGCGCCAGGCGTGACACAAACAAACAAACAAACAAACACCAAATTAAAGCTGTGTGGACCCTGGCTAGCGCCAGACCAAGAGTACATAACCCCCCCCAGAGTGTGCAACTCCACTATGGGTGCTGTCCCGACAGAATTTCAAGTTGACGTCATTTTGATGATGCAATGCGCACTGTACACGGATTATCAGACGAATCCGGAACCTGTGGTTGACCGAAGCCGATCGATCCTGTACAAATTATTGCAAAGAAAAACGTGTGATGCGTTGACACCCGTACACATGTTGTAAATCACTGCTGCAAGGAGCATTGCGTCATAAATAATGACGTCAACTTGAAATTCTGTCGGGACAACAGGGTATGTGGGAGTTGCACACTCTGGGGGGTTATGTACTCTTGGCCAGACGTTACTGAAGTAACGTCTTCTGCATAGCTACGGGAATTAAAGCTGTGTGGACCCTGGCTAGCGCCAGACGTTACTGAAGTAACGTCTTCTGCATAGCTACGGAAATTAAAGCTGTGTGGACCCTGGCTAGCGCCAGACGTTACTGAAGTAACGTCTTCTGCATAGCTACGGGAATTAAAGCTGTGTGGACCCTGGCTAGCGGCAGACGTTACTGAAGTAACGTCTTCTGCATTGCTACGGGAATTAAAGCTGTGTGGACCCTGGCTAGCGCCAGACGTTACTGAAGTAACGTCTTCCGCATAGCTACGGGAATTAAAGCTGTGTGGAATAATGATGATCGTAATATTAATCTAACCCGGATAATTAGCCAGTAATAAATTTAAAAAAGAGAAGAAACACATGAGAACGAGTTTTGCAGCAACTATCCTGGACTGTATCGCACTTTCTGACCGTTTATCCTCTTGGTACAGTCGTGGATAGTTGCTGCATAACTCGTTCTCATAGGTTTCTTCTCTTTTTTACATGTAATATGAATCACTTGCCAATAACAAAGACGACAATAATACCATCAGCCCCCATTTACCGGTTTTGACGGTGCTTCCCTGATGTTGAATGTGAAGAATTATACCGCTGCCTTCAGTGCTATTGTGTTGCTGAAGGGCTAAATTTAAGGTTGGATGACGGTTACTTTTCAACGGATTTGGTTTTCTGATTTAGCTCCCTTGCTATTTCTGTACCTGCTTGTGTTAATAGATTGTACATGCATCATTGTAGATTTTCTGTTCGCAGTATTTCTCTATTTTTTCTTTATTTTTCTCAGTCTCCCTTATTATATTTTCTTCACATACAACAGAAGTGATCCCCATGGTCTTAATAATTATTAAGAGAGCATGTCTGAGAATACCAAAGTACGTGGGCAAGTGGATCTCTCCGATTTCGGTCAAATTTTGCAGGTATTTTCTCTTTGGGGTGCAGATCAATTGTGCAAAGCCCTTGAAAATGTTTCTGAAGGGAACCTTATAACTTACATACCCCTCAAAATGGCCGAAATATCACACTATGTATGGGTCTACAGACGAGGCACGCCATAGCGTATACGAATAAGCAACGAACAAAACTCCGTCAATCCAACATTACCTCACATTAGAAGAGTTCCTGGAGCAGTAACACTTAGCCACGCCAGGATCTGAGAAGACGAGCACCATCACTCTCTGACGCCACAAATGATTGTCTTGAAAATATATAATTTACAAGCGCTGGCGTTATCACTCGTTATCACACGTTATCACTCGTAGGATGCGGATGCAGTTTTGAGAGCTCTGCATCCTTCTGTGAAAGTTTACTGTTTTGGCCTGTCCCATATCAGGAGTTTTTGCCCTGGCCATGACGACAAGTCCAAGTAGTATTAGTATAGTGGCTGACACCCACGAGTATGGGAGTCCTTCGCCCAGCTCAGTTCTTACAAACAAATGTAGTGATTGCCTAAACAGCCTGGCCGAAATTGTAGTCGAAATACAGCGAGAGCGGCCAGAGGCAGCAGATCGAGAAAAGCGTTAGATGTCCAAGATTGATCTGCTCACCCGGAAGGTTGAAGAACTGTCTCTGAAACCTGCTGGATCATCGGTTTTTGATCACGGCGATGGAATTTCCGAAAAGTCGACCAAAAAACAACGAACAAGAAAGGCCAAAAATAGAAAAAACCGACCTGCTGCCGCTGCCACCTCAACGAGTACAAGTAGGGGTACTCCAGGCAGCGACCATCGTGCGACCTCCGAGACCTCCTTAGCTGTAAACAGTTCTCATTCCTCTCCTGAGAGCACAATCGTATCGCAGCTCGGAAATTCGAAAAATGCTTCCATCCCAGCGCAGAGTGATTTACTTTCTAATTTCGAAGAGGACAACAAAGACAGTGGAGTATGGGAACTTGTTTGTGAACGAAATCCTGCCGGAAGGAATAAGGTGATGTTCATTGGCAATCTTTCCTGCAGTGCAGTACCTGAGAAGATTCCTCAGTTTGTGACCATCAGAACAAGTGAAGCCAAAGTGAACGTCAAGAACTACGAATGCAAATTTTCAAAAAGAAAAGGTCCTCCTCGGCATGCCTTGTTCTGGATGCTAAAAGTGCAGTACTAGTGAATTCGAGAGAGTTCTGGCTTAGACCACTTTACTCACGTCTATGGAATTTCGACAAATATGATTCTACTTCTCGACCATCCCGATCACCTGCGGGTTATGATGAGACAATGGATTTGTTAAGGGGCCTAACAAACATTCGTACTGAGACACGCCCAGCTGATGAATCGTCTGGTGCCATCAAGGGGTCATCTATCAACTCGGAATTACCAGCACGACCAACACCTCCGACTGCACCTAACGAACGCCTTTGGCATCGCCTCCAAATTTGGTGACTTCCGCCATGCTCTCGCACTCCACTCTCCCGGCATCGCTATCGTTACCGAAACCAAGCTCACGGTGGAAAAAAGTCACAAGCCGAGACTGCCATCCCTGGCTATGGCCCTCAAATGTGGTTGGATAGGACGGCTCAAGGAGGTGGTGTCGCTGTCTGGGTGCGCAACGACCTAGCCGCTATTGGGCTTGACATAGTTCCCTGTGACAACCAGGAGATCATTTGGTTCACCGTTTGTCTGCGATGTGGCCGAACAGCTGTTGTTGATGCCTTGTACAGGCCTGGTAGTGCTCCGGATGGTGACACCAGCCTCATGGAGTACCTTGATCGCGCTCTCCATGCTGCCCAATGTCATGGTACCCAGTTGATCCTTGCTGGAAACTTCAACGTCCACAACACCAAGAGTACATGAAAACCAGCGTGTGGAGCTCTGATGGGTTGCTGTAATGGCGCAATTCCGTGATTACGTCATTTTAGTGATGTAGTGCGTACAAGCAGGATTCAAGCAGGTCTCTTTCTGCACAACTGCAGCTCAGTTGTACGCACTACGCCAATTCCCGCCTCAGATTTGCACCAAATATGATGTTATCACGGAATTCCGCCGTGACAGACACCTATAGCAGAAAAGGCCCCAAGCTGCACACTTTGGTTTTCAGGCACTCTTGACAACACCGACTGGCTTCATAGTACAAAGACAACACCTGCTGGCGACGCAATGGAGGAGCTCAGTGCTGCTCATCACCTGACCCAACACGTGCTTGAGCCAAACACGGGCAATGACACCCTGGACCTGGTCCTTTCCGACTTTGACACCCCAGTCATGTCCACTGTGCACCCACCTCTAGGCTGATCTGACCATGCAGGAGAATCCAACCTCAAGGCGCGTGTGGCGCTATAATTTAGCTGACTGGCCACGTTTGAAGCACTTCTTCCTGCAAACAGACTGGTCCTCTATTATCATTGACAACATTGACCTGTCATGCGAGCAGCTGACTGGCAAGATCTCTGGTGGTATGACAACGTTCATCCCGTCCAAGAGCCTCAAGCTGCACAGTACCGACCCAGTGTGGTGCATACCAGAGTGCACTGAAGCCCCAAGAGGAAGCGAAATGCATGGAGGCGACTCCGTTTGCATCCAGAGCAGATGCACAACTCCAACTGACTTATACCCAAGCCACAGCCACTGCGTCAGCATGCCTTAAGAGAGCATGTCTGAGAAAACCAGAACATAGAACATATGTGCAAGTCGATCTCTCAGATTTCGCTCAAATTTTGCAGGTAGGTTTGCTTTGGGGTGTAGATCGACATTCCAAAGCCCGCACAAAATCTTTTGAAGGGAACCATGAAATTGGTATACCCCTCAATATTGGCCCAATATTGGCACGATTTATGGGTTAACAAACGAGCCACGGCACAGCGTTCAAGAACAAGCTACGAACAAAACTCCATCAAGCCATCATTACCTCACCTTAAAAGAGTTCTTGGGGCAGCACTACTTAGCCACGCCAGCATCCCAGAAGACGAGGGCAATCATCCCTTGATGCCACAGATGATCGTCTTGAAAATAGCCAAATTACAAGCGCTGATAAAACAGCGAGCTACGTCCTCAATTAGCAAACACTATACACCGGCAGATAGTAGAACACCTCTTCTAGCACTGAGGACATGTCTCCCATCATCCTTTTGGGGTTTTCTTGAAATAAACAATTTTGAATTTTTCCACTCGACCATTCTGAAATACGTCCAAATTCATACCTGCGCAGGAAAGCTCGCCCCTCCGCGACGTCTCGTCAGCAATTTCTACTCCAACACCACTCCCAACGCTACAGAACAAAGTGTATTGTTGACTCTGACAAGGGAAAGCAGCGGTGATCACTTGTCACTCCAAACGACAAGCTTCTCCTTGCGCCACCAACATTTTTCGTTGCAACAGTGGATGCAAAAGTGACTGAATTTTTGCGTGTAGTTTTTGGATTTTACTGCAAGAGGCACCTATTGCATCCAGCGGTATCTTGTTTTTTCAAATATAAACGACAAAGAATTGGTCGTTAAAGCGTTAGACCTTGTGACTCGTTAGATTTTCCGGTTGTACAGTGCATAAAACCAGAGTGTGCACCTGGGGCGGATTGCTGTCACTACATCATTTTAGTGATGAAGTGCGTACAGGCAGGATTCCAGCAGCCTTTTGTCTGCACAACTCCAGCTCAGTTGTACACAATGACTTGGCTTGGCGCAAGGGCGGGAAATAACACGTTAGTTGGAGTTGGCACGTGCTGGCGGGCGCACGGGCTGGATATTTCCCGCGAAATATAGTCCCTTGCGGAATGGTTTCAAAGGCCGCGCTTCGTTTCCAATCGTTTTCACTGTGAGCGCTTGATCAAGGTGACTCGGAATAACTCCTGAACCGTGATCTACGAGACCTGGCATTCTTGTGTCACGAAGCACGTGATTTCATCATTCCTCTTGCAGTAAAATATAAAAACTGCACGCAAAATTCAGTCACTTTTGCATCAACTGTTGCACCAAAAAATGTTGGTTGCCCAAGGAGAAGCTTGTCGTTTGGAGTGACAAGTGATCACCGCTGATTTTCCTTGTCAGAGTCAACATGACACTTTGTTCTGCAGCGCTGGGAGTGGTGTTGGAGTAGAAATTGCTGACTAGACGTCGCGGAGGGGCGAGTTTTCCTGCGCAGGTATGAGTTTGGATGTATTTCAGAATGGTCGAGTGGAAAAATTCAAAATTGTTTATTTCAAGAGAACCCAAAAAGGATGATGGGAGACATGTCCTCAGTGCTAGAAGAGGTGTTCTACTATCTGCCGGTGTATAGTGGTTGCTAATTGAGGACATAGCTCCCTGTTTTATCAGCGCTTGTAATTTGGCTATTTTCAAGACGATCATTTGTGGCGTCAAGGGATGAATGCCTTCGTCTTCTGGGATGCTGGCGTGGGTAAGTGGTGCTACCCCAAAAACTCTCCTAAGATGAGGTAATATTGGGTTGATGGAGTTTTGTTCGTTTTGTTCTTGTACGCTGTGCCGTGGCTCGTTTGTTGACCCATAAATCGTGCCAATATTGGGCCAATATTGAGGGTATACCAATTTCATGGTTCCCTTCAAAAGAATTTTGCGCAGGCTTTAAAATGTCGATCTACACCCCAAAGCAAACCTACTTGCAAAATTTGAGCGAAATCTGAGAGATCGACTTGCACATATGTTCTGGTTTTCTCAGACATGCTCTCTTAGCCCTTTAGGAGCCACAGGAAAATTTCAAAATTCTGCATTTTTTCGTGTTCCTTGGATCATAGCTTCAGTTCTACTCACTCAATCCTCACAATCCAGGGCTTCCTGGAAAGGTCTCCGCGAGAGGAAGAGAATGAGGTCGATCATGATAGCCAGCACACCGTCTATCCAGCGCTAGATCGCAGCGACAGTACAAAAATGCCCCAAATGCGTCCAATTGCGTCCCGCTCCAGATATTTCATTTTACTCGATCGTGGAGTTCCAATTTTTTTCCTGTGTACTCTTGACAATATCAACAGTGAAACCCGTGCAAATTCGAGTAAACCAGCGTGACGAAAAGTCTCAAAATTCTCAATACTAAAGTCGCACTGCGCGCTTTTGAAATTGCCGCGATCGCGGCTCAACTTACGAGTGATTTATCTCAGGAACCGTTGCTCGCAGCGCTTCGCGGATTGTTTCTCCCGACAGGTGAGAGTTTTCTCTTCGCCCTGGATATTTCGATCACTGGATTTGAGCGAGATTGGACTGAGTTACGATCTTTTGAAGTTTTGCATTTGAATGCGTCGTTTACGACGCATTCAAGTATGGGGCGGCTCTTAAAGGGTTAAGACATTTTTTTTTCTTCTCCTCCCCTTCTCCCTTCCTTGCCGTGGTTGGCTAACACCCTCTCTCTTTGTATTGGCCGGTGTCCTCACTGTGCTATGAGATGCTGTAATAATTAAATAAATAATAAATAATAAAATATTAACATACGTGCTACGCATACATGTTCGCTGTACGCAAAAGGTCTCTTGACGCAAGTTCTCGCTATGCGGTGATATGGTCTTTGAAGCGTCAAGTCATTCAAAGGCAATGGCCGAATCGTAAAGCTGGGTAAGTCCAGGTACATGTGTGCCATAGGCCAGCTTTCGCATAGTGTTCAGATTCGCAATGGATGTCTGGACGTCTTCTGAAATGTATGCAGTCGTCAGCAGATTATGCCAGCACCCCATCTGGCTTCAAGGCAATCCTTCTTGTCCAAAGTGCAGACCGGAGCCTTCAGATTTCATTGCTCCACTTTTGCCAACGTTTACACAGTAGAAGTAGTAGCTAAACACCTACAAGTAGCTTTTGTAAATGCTGTGTCTCGAGCCTTCCTCGAAATGGATTCAGATTGCATAATTTCTCTTCGGCCGATCGGGAGAAAAAGTGGTTTATCACATGTCACGTGAGTGTTTCCTTGGATCGGGCCAATCTCTGGTCTGTATGAGCGGGCAATAAATCAGTCCAACGCCCGCGTCCAAAGCCCGTCGTCAGTGACAACCCTGACTGAGACTGTACGCGTGAAATCTACGGGATGTGAACATGGTGGGCCCATGGGCGTGGTGACTGTACGGCGCAGGGTGACATGTGAACGCGTGGTCGAAAGTGGCGATCTCAGCTTTCCTCGCGCGATCGCGTGACTACGACGACTCTGTAGAATGTACGACTCTACGACGAGTCACAGTGTAGCATTGAGACGAAGATGGAATTCTTTTTGGAGATGGACATCCCGGCAATGGACATGGCCTCGGACGTCTGCCGTGTGGTGCTTGCAGGGATCATTTGTTCAGTCATGTTGGCAGCCTGACCGTCGGTAAGCTTTTGGATAAGATTCAGTTCTGCTCGAAGTGGCACTGTGATCACAAACAATTATTTGAAATAACACAAATTCAACTCAGCGTCGTGCGTTTTCAGATCCTCGCAAAGTCACTGCCTGTGTGTGGTCTTCATGTGCCACGCAAAACTCTTACCAGGCTCATTTGTCCTCTGCCTTCACCTTTGCGTGAACAACAAACACAACAATTCAGGAATGTTTTGCAATGAAAAATACAGCTATTTAGAGCTGAAAAAAGAAGAAGAAAAATTGTCCTCAGAATTACACACCAGGGAGTCGTCAAATACTTACACTTGTTGCAGTACTGTATTTGACAACTTCCTGATACACATGTAAACATGAAGAAACTCTTTGTGGTAGCACTCTTAATTTTTCAACTGAAATTATGATTCCGCTGTATTTATTGTCGTTGCCATGTCTATTGCTGTGACGATGCGGTGCCGGCACTTTTTTTCTGTCTCCGTCTTTCAGTACTGTATACTCTCTGATGGCCTGTAGCAGACTTTTTGTTAGGGTGTAGGAGAAATATCTTCATTTTTCCTGTTTTGATAATGATAGCACATCAATATACATTGTGGTCATAATGTGTTGGCATTTGGGCCAATTTCACCAGCAGCCCAATGGTCTGCTCTGTGGGCCATGTGATAAATTCGTTATCGCATGGTTGCTGCGGGCCTTATGGCATATTATTGCCCCTCGAGGTTAGCCCTCGGGCCTACGGCCCTCGGGCTAACCTCTCGGGGCAATACTATGCCATAAGGCCCTTGCAACCATGCGATAACATATACTTATTAGTAATATTATTGTGGCGTCTGATGTGTCTAGTGTTGGTAAAATCAACTATTGAACCCATTTCTGAGTGTCATTAGTTTCCCTGGGCATCATTTTCCCTTTCCATTCTCGCGATGGGTATGATGTGCTGTGCACTCGGTATACACTGTATATTGCCGTTTTACCATTACCTGTTGGGGTTATTCACCCTAGCCAAAGAAGTAATAGTGTATGGTCACTCAAAGAAGTGTATTTTTATTTTTGCTTTACGATCGCTTTCGTAATGGACGCCATTGAACAGCCTGCATTGATCGATTCGTTCGAGGGACTCACCAAATCAAAAGTTGGACGACCAAACATTACTAGGTAACTTGGATGGGTGTGCGAACATAGTTGGTTTGGCTGCGCAGTGTTGTCTTGAGTAGCAGTGAACCCTCGTTCTTGCACCTTGGTTAAAGATGTTTCAGTTCGTTTTTTCTCGATTTTTATTTTGTTTTGATGTAGCATACAGAATCGACTGCAAATGATGTACGGAATAATACTTTGGAGAGACAGATAATTACTAGAGATCCGTCTAAAGGAACATAATGGAGAAGCACGTCGAAGGACTCCTCATAAGCCTTGGTGTGACCACATGAGAAACCAGAATTCGCGCAGGAGATTGAGACTACGAGATAGCGCGTTCACAGCACTATCAGTCCTTGCCCATGAAGGCGACAGGGCTAGCAGGAAATTGATGAATGTTTTGGAGATCAGAAATTTGGCTCCGAAGATAAACACTAACGCTGGCTGGTTATTGCTGCAATTTGTATCGCCACTCGCTTCTTGTCTAATTATCATGACATTCGGCGCTGAATAGTGTGTTTTTTTTTCCTCAGCTGCAGTCCCATCCACTGATAGTCGACATTAGCGCTGAATTCTTATCGCCCTGCTTCTCGCACCCAGCTTTTACTGACGGGGAGATGGAATTTATCAATGCTGGTTTGAAAGGTTGCACATCATTGTGAACCTGATGAAGGCAATTTTCCGAAACGTTGTAATAATCATTGTGAAATGAGTTGAATTTATTGCAGTGCTAGTGGAAGAGAGCGTGCGGGCTCTACTCTTTTAAAACTGGTTTTTGATTTTGTTCAATATAAAAGGAATGGAGGTTTTCTGGAACAAACTGTCATAGTGGGTGAATGAGATCAACGATGGGATGAAATGAGCCCACTACGAGCGAAGTCCGATATTTGGCCATTTCCGGTGATATTTGGTGGTTACTGGTCGGGCTCGTGAGAAACCTACAGTCCCTTTATGTGTTGCGACAAGCCGCTAAGAACAAGTGTTGGGCAGACAGCGCTCCCGGATCCTTCCCCATACCTGAACCAGTGTGAACTGTCTTACACCTGGAATCAAGACTTCTAGTGGAAACCGATGGCATGTTGCGTGGTAACTAACCTAACCACCACTACCAATCATGAGCGGATGTGAGTAAATACATGCCGGCCGGAAGCATCAGACAGAGTTGTCTACGGGACTAGAAAATCCCTAAATCGAATATGCGTAATCACTAGCTTTGCACCTTACGCTATTGAACCATAGCCAGGATAGTGTAGAATACTATCAACCCACAAAGCATGCTCAAGCCAGCTAGATTTAAACCATTTAACCTGTTCTATGCTGTTGCGGAAACGTGAAAACCCATTGGTATCTCAAAGGATCTCTCCAATGTAGACGTATTTTCATCACTGTACTTCACCACTGTAAGTAACATGGAGGTGCGTCGGTTACATTGCCAGTAGCTAGTAGTAGTTGTAGCAGTAGTATGTATTATTATTACTTAGGTAAACCTGTCATATAGAACGTCATTATGCCTTGTAACGCCTGGCACATGTACAGTTGAAAACAGAAGCTAGAGCAATTTGATTATAAGTAAAAGCGTGGTGACTGATTGCGTTGATGAGAAAAATAAATTGAAGTGAACAGCCACTTGCTTTGGGGATGGTGTGCGCTGGGTTTTTGGGTAATTTGGTCGCTGTAGAGGAGATTGTGCCTCTTACGAAATACCCTACGGAGATAGTTCATACTAAGGTGAAAGTAAAGAACGGCCAGAGAGTTCGGAGAGTGTAAGGGTATGCAGCATCGAGCCGGGATGTTGGAGTGTTATTCCTGCCGAAATGGACTTGAAATTGGATTGGCCATTAAATTCATTTCTTCATTCATGGAAACTCAATCAAGCCTTTGCTGGAGAATAAATTCACAATCGCATGCGGAGTGTTGCTTCGGGAAGACCAGACTGTGTACCAGTTTGTACAAGTACCAGTAATTTTACTCATCATGATTCAATTTTCATAAGGAACACAAGCCATGGCTTTTTAACAATGGTAGCAGTGTCCGAGGATTAAATTGGAATAACATTGGATAATGTAGGTAAGATGACACTAGTCTCCTTAAGGGATGTTAGAACGGGATAAGCATAACAGATGACCTGAAGGGATTTGCAAAAATGTGTCGACGAAAGGTCGGAAAATCGTGAGAATAAAAATTGAGCAACTGAGTAGAATGACACCCTGTATACATGAAAGCACAATGTTCAGTGGGGTGCATAACACAACCGCTTTATTCCCATTGTGAGAAACGCAGTGAAATCAGGGTAGTCATGTGACACATTACGCGTACGAAACCAGCAGTTTTGATCATTTAGATAGAGATAGGCCAATGTGAAAGAAAGATGGCGGGTCTATGACAAGAACATCAGAAAAAAGATCAGCACAAATGCGATCCTCTCCAAAGCGCTGAAGATAGCAACATATTGCATAGCTTCATCATCATCATCATCATCATCACAAACCAATAGCCCTAAGGCGTCGGGGCGTCACGGAGCAAGTATGACCAAGCGAACGCCATAAAAATCGATCGAGTGCAGCAGCGAGCAGGGACTGCATAGCTTGCGTGTATCACAATCGGCTTAGCCACGGCATTTATCTCGAATTTGACCCGATTAAATTACCACAAGCTAATGCAGAAAAGGGATGGTACAAAAAAATTGAAAGCACGTGCTTCTCGGGATTATAGCAATGAACCTTTGTGTGCATTTTGGATTTTGTACTTTTTGATTTGCATACCTGAACCACTGGAGCCTAGGGCAGGCTAAACCCCTGGATGACGTAGAGAAATAACACAACACTGGTGTTAAGAAGATGCAAACGAGGAAACGGCGTGGCACACGTCGGTTGTGCATTGGACTATTCGGTAGTCAGTCAAATGTGTACAATTTAGCATTCATAAAACGGACAAGAAAATTTATAAGGTGATTGTCGGATTTTCTTCGTCTTCGCCATGCAGGGGTTTGGCCGCGAGTCACCAGCTCAAAGACCTCCTGGTTTCGAGCGAGCGCCATGAGATTGCCCTTTGGGTTTCTGTGGTTCAGGAAACTGGATAGCATCAATATCATCCAAGATGTCTGAATCCGTGGGAGCTGGCTTGGTGGTCTTCACTGCCGCGTACAAGTAGGCGTTAACGTCATCGTGCTGAACGAGAAAGTCGGCAGATGTTTTTGCAGCTGGGCTACCGACGTTAGTGTACACATCCACGTCGTGGCTCGCGGCTTGGAAGCGTGGAATTTCTGGCGCTGTCAACGATTCCTTAGGAGTGATCTGGGTGGTGTTGATGGCGCTGTGGTTGGAATATAACTGAGGATTAGTTTCCGCTTCTCCCAGGTGCTCATCATCATGACTGGCTTCTGCACTGCAAGAGTCACCTATTGTTCCATACTCACGGTCTTGATCTGCTGGAAGATTTTTGGCCGAACCTGGCGCGTTGACTTCAACTTTTGTTCTGCCGAGATTCTCCAGTGAAGTTCCGGAGTCTCCAGATATTGTAGCTTGACCGGCGTTGCGAGAACACGCCGTCAGACAGACAACGACAACGAGCAGAATGACCAGCAGAGCACCAAGCGCCCCCATTATTCCGATATACACACTCTCAGTAGTTGCTTGGCAATATGGGTTCGAAACAGTTGAAGATGTTGTTTCTGGAAAGCACAACAGAAGACATACAACATTTTGATAATATTGCACTGGCAGGGGAGGGGTGATAGACACACACTAAGTACGCAATCCTGCTAATACTCGGCTGCGAGAACGTTTTCAAACTTTCATGATAAAATCATTCAGCATTTTCCAAAGTCTATTCCGAAGGTCCCACCTGAAATTTGAATTGGTTGATTGCGGGTTTTGCGGCCATTTAAATTTGAAAATACCCAATACTGTAGACAGCAAGCTGTTTCGGCCATAAAGGCCTCATCAGTACAGCTACGAGCTAAATAGGCCGATATACCAGCCATGGTGCAAAGGAGGCACCACAGACATTAAGATAGCTCGTCGCTCTAGCGCCAGAGTGCTCAAACTACAAAAAGTAGCGGGCATTGCGCGATGCAGCAGCACTAGAGCAGCCTACTGAGAGTGCTCAAAGCCGAGGAGCAAAATTTGAAAATATATCCCAAACCGTTCACTAAACACAAAACAAGGTTCGGGAGGTCAGAAAAACTCCGGTACGAAAAGCTGACACTCATTCCAAGCGTGGCACAGGATGCAACCTCCTGTGAAAATTGCAGCATCCCAAGTTTTCCAACCCTATTTCAAGGCATATTGTGTCTATTCTTTGAACTCTTATTCGGGCCTTCCTGCATTTTCTTTCATTACATGTCTTTTTAGCTAATGGCAAATAGTGGGAAATCCATTATAGAATTTACCGTTGCACGTTTGACCATTGGTCGCCCAAGATCCATTCTTCTCGCACACCAGGGTTCGGTTTCCGTGAAGCTCGTACTTGGGATCACATATAACCGTGGCAAACGTACCAGCCGTTGCTTCGGTGTGCCCAACAATCACTGATCCATGGGGGACTGTGGGTAGAGCACCGCACGTCACAGCTGAAAGAACAACGAAAACTATAGTCAGGAATATTCGAGTAAGAAAATGGTACTTCTTTTTGAAGTAGTGTTCCAGAAGTACAATAAACATGGGCAATTAAATTGTGTTGTATATGACTTTCTTTACTGATTCCCTTAGCCTGAATCGAGGGAGTCTGAGTCTGGCCGTTTTTTCTATATTTCCTCTACACCTATAACCTCCCCTTTTGTTATATTTAGGCAAATGGTGTGCTTAGTATAGACCTTGGATCAACTACTCTGCGCAACAGAGCTTCCAGAGAGTATACGGAGAGAATGTGCCAGCAGCGTCTTGGGTGGCTACTCCCAGTCCTCTGGTGAACCTCAAAGTCTGAACTGTCACCACAAAGGTCAGCGTGCTATTTCTGGAATCGTTGGTGCCCTTACTATTATCACAATTACTCGAAGTATTTGTTTCCGTAGTACATATACGCGTATCGCTTACAGGTTGGTCATGGCAGCTTTAAACAGAGTGCTCGCGCTCAGTGCACAAACGTGAAAGGCAGTACACAGAAACTTTGCAATGCTAACAGTTGTGAAGATGTGACTAATGTTTATGGTTTTCATCAATCATCAGACAGCGGCGTTCACTAGTGAATTATCCACCAGCGAGCCCAGATGCCTAGTGCTGGTGTAGAATTTGCAATATTGCTTCCCGCGGTCAATCCTGCACCAGATATGGCTGTTGTGAGGTGTGAGACAGAACCCTTATTAATACGTCAATTACTGAAAGTACCTATTTCCGTAGTACATACACGCGTATTGATTATAGATTGGTCAAGGCAGCTTAAAGCAGAGTGCTCGAGTCAGAGTGCTCGATGCACAAATGTGAAAGAAAGAGTTTGGACTTCAAGACCTCTGCTGCTAAGTCTCAGAGGTCCGGAAGCCCAAACTCATTCTTCGTTCAAAAGCCACTACTAATACTAGGTGGTCTAGCGTGCCTCAAAATGTAGTTGATTAAGCTCGAGAGTTTATAGCCAGGACAGCCAAGTTTCGATTGAAACCAGATCAATCAGCATTCTACTACTGGCTTGGCAACCCCAGCTCCTCACATGCTAATGGGCTCATCCACTCTGGCACAGCGGCGGAAGGATATCTTGTCTCTGTCGGGAGTTGGATTGTCACCCATTTCAGCGCCATTCATTTCCGCTGCTGTACATTTCACCGCCCTCATGCCAGCGCCACTTTTACCTATCGAATCTCACCTCAGCGCAATCTCAACTCAGCGCAACCATTTAAGTGCGATACCTACTACAGCACAGATTTGGATTCAGATTCGGCTCACTTCAAATGCACCCTTGTTTCTCCACCGTGTAATGGACAGGATATTTAGGCGAATGCAAGAGTACGTGCTGAAACGACCAGCGTGAGGACTATTTACGAGCAAGAATCCATTAACTGGGCAGGCAAAAATGCCCCCGTTTTCCCGCCTTTCACTAGCTAGACACGACCCTTTACCGTTGTGGGAGAGAAGGACAAACAATCATGTCGAGGGATGGCACAATCGATTCGCGGCAGTTGTCGGCAAGTAATTTAGTTTCATCCAAATTTGTGGCGTCTCCTAGAGGCGCTGCAAAAGGAGCAGGCCACGACGCAAACGTTGCTCCAACAAATAGCAGCAGGCCAGCAAACCCATCGAGTCCTTCGCAAATATAAGGAACTAAACGCCCACATTGAAACCTTACAACGCTGGCTCAATGAAGGCGACGCTACGCCAAGGGAATTCCTTTTTGGTGTTGGACATAATTTAATGCATTGAAATGTGAAAATCTGTATTAATTTTGAATTACGTCGAAATGAGTTTTGTCACTTTGTGTGCTTTACATAGGGATCATGCTAAAATGAGCCTGCGCTCAGATGAGATTGTTCCATGTGAGTGTGGTGGAGGTTGGGGTTCGCGATCGTGAGCGCGTTGGAAAGAGCCAAGGGGTTAAGGGTTTCGCTGAAGTGGGGGCATACCGGGAGTTGATCCAGCCTTCCTGGCTTTATTCCACATGCTCACGGCGCCTCACCTACAGCCGCTTTCTAGGCTGTCATCTTTATGTCAGATGCCTGGCGGGCAGCCAATTATCAGTTTCATCTTTAACACACCTATTCACTGCATGTTAGCTCTTCTGTTACCTCGCATTGTGGATTCGCGTTGCTTAGTTTTTGCGGTTATTTCCATTAGTTATTCACTGCATGGACTGGCGCTATTCGCACGTTTTGGACATTATGGGATTTTACTCCTTTCACAACGAGAACCTGTATGCTTAAAACAGCTGATTGGCTGACAACGCTTTTTGAATATATCCAGAAAAACTCGGAGTTGCACTCATGATACTGGTGTTAATAAGATAGAAAGACTGTCCGCTTACTAAGCGAATGTAGGAGAGAATTTTGAATGAGTGAAGAACAGGCGGAAAGCCGCTGTCACGTCTCTTACAAGGGTAGGTGACGAGAGTGTAGAAACAACACAAGAATGTATTCTGGTTATCAAAGGAAACAGATAAAGGGCACTTACGTGTACAATGTGGAAAAGGTGTCCACAAGTCTGGAGCGCTGCACTCGATTGTTGCGTTGCCTTCCAAATTGTAGCCATCTTCGCAGCCAACATAGTGCAATTCACCTGTTGTAGCTTGTATTCCTGATATGTTGCTGTTCGGTATGGTGGGAGCAGCGCATGAATCACCTGTAGTGTAGTAGGTTTATGCAGATGGAGAAAGAAGGATTGTGTTACAGTTATGATTTTGAGAGTGTGTGTGTGTGTGTGTGTGTGCGTTTGTATGTGTGTGTGTGTGTGTGTGTGTGTGTGTGTGTGTGTGTGTGTGTGTGTGTGCTTGGGAGAGGGAAGTAGCCGAACAAAACCGCAACATCTGCCACCGCTCCTGCAACCTGATCCCCTGACGGAGGATGCCTTAATATGGTTACCCGAATTTAGTCTTCCGGAAATCGGTCTCCTTTTACAACTTTCCGTCAAACTTATAAAATCGGCGATATAATCGCTCTCGTTCTATGCTGTATGCTTGTGCGTGTATATAGATGTATGTCAGCAGTGTATGTGTATACATGCTCGCGTCTGTGTTTCGTTGGATATGTTTCACTTTGAGCTTACCTTTGCATGTGGAGTTACTCTTCCAAGTGCCAGACACCTCACAGGTGGCTATACCAGAGCCAGCCATAGAGAAACCCTTATTGCATAAAACCCTAGCTTGTTCGTTGATGACACCTTCAGCTGGTAGAAGATGCCCATTTTCAATGACAACTGTCGATGAATTGCACACGAGTTCTGTAAAGAATGAAGAAAACAATTCAATGTGACAAGGAAAATGATCTGGATCTAATCTTTTGCAATCTGTTGTTTGAAATGAGCACAAGTTTAATTCTGGTCTTGGCATTTTTTTAAATTCTCCGTTTACATAGTTTGAATGAAAACTCTTTAAGAAAGTGGTAGACATCGCGCAACTGCTTTGTACAATTTAATAAAGGGGTTTGTCAACTGACAACCGCTCTATTTATTTGCAATTTACTCTTGGCGCATGCGCTGGATAAAATTATTTCATTAGTGATGTCGAAAAATGAATGAAAACTATTAGTCATATGTAAGATAGCACTTCGATGGGATCGTGGAGAACTGCAACATTCATGTCATGGAATTGTCTGGCAGCATTGAAGGTTTTATTGTCAGATACCTATTAACTTGTGGGGGTGGTATTATTCGAATCGGCTTAAATTATTAGCACTATATACTAAACAGAAGCAAACACCAAGCAGTAAAGGTAGTTGAAAGGAAAGGAGAGAAATATATTAGCTAACTCGGTTTGGCGTAAGTGCCATTCCAGCCTACACCACTTACTACTTGAAACACATCCCCAGTCTTTCTATTATGGTCTTGCACCAACTAGCGATGAACTTACAACTTTACGATAGTAAAAACAGTGGGTCCAGTGTTTTTAAAGGCATTATGCCTCGTTTTGATTTCCAGTATAAATAAAGTATAAAACAACAACAAAAATGTACGTTCCTCATAGTTAGAACTTACTTTTACACGAAACAATCCTTTTTGATATCGTTGCGGAAACACAGGTGTAGTTGGCTGAAGTGTGAAGTCGATAGCCGGCATTGCAGAAAAGCTCTCGAACTGCCAGCCCGTCACCCCCTTCTTTTATGTACCCATTATCAAGAGTCGAAGCAGCACACTTCCCGGAATATGCTGAAGGCACACACAGACACGATCATGAAAATTGATAGTGTGCGCAATAATTTATAGGACAGAGCGTGTAAATGGTGAGGTACTTGTCTACAAGTAGACTACAGGCTGGTTTTAAGCAGTTTAAAATTCAAAACTAAATTTAACGTTTTCATGGATATATCAGTGGCCCGCAGTCGGAGGGCAGATATCTTAAAACATAGAGAAACGCCAAAAGACAGGGTAAAACATAATTTGAACAAGACCACCACCTGTAAAAGAAAGCCTACACACAACCTTCTTTTATCCATTTCATCTCCTTGTGATCGGGTTTTCGGGCAGTGCATTGTACTGTTGATCAACCGAAGTACACTGCTGGCACCTGAAATCCGACCACTGAGCTGTGCGCTCACAACGCAATGACCGAACATGGGATCATAAAACTACGAAATTGAGACCGTTAGAATGTGCTCAGCGGGTCGGATTTCAGTTGCCTGCAATGTAAGATAAATTGAATACAATAAAAACCAGTCACTCACGTAGGCTGCTATGATTCAGTTCCTCCCGTCGGTTGACTGGTATATCGGCTTGCTGCCCGTACAATACTGGATTCAAAGTGTCCTCTGAGTTGTTGCGATTAGGCATGGGCGCAAGTATGTGTGTTACTATTATGTGTACATGTGTATAGAGTCGAAGTGAACTTATCGTTTTCAGAACTTACCTGTGCAGTTCGGAAGTTGGGTTGTGTTCGTGTCCCTTGAACAATAGACCATGTCTGGTCCAACCCGGGTAAAACCATCAAAGCAAACCGGTTGGAACATTGGCGGCGCTCCCATCATTTGGCCATTTAGGATTCCTGGTGCTTGGCAATTTAGCGCTGGGAGAAGAAAATAATGATAATTATTTATGTAGGGCACTCAGTACGTGTTAGCTTGACTTTTGAAAACGTAGTGAAAGGTTGTGATGTAAATATTACCAGTTGTAGAAGAGAGAAGGCCTCGATAGGATGGGATTCAGGTCATACCGAGACAATATTCCATAATATAATTGAAATGCAGAATAGAAACTAGGCGTTTTTGTACAAAAGAGAAAGGACCCAGGAACTACAAGTTACGCTGTACTATCCACTAACACCACCAGTTACTAAACAAACCGCTCATGCGATTACATTGCACGGCACTAATCGAGAGTGCGCACGTCGGGGGCCGCGCCGTAGCGTGTGTTATGTCGAGGTTTATGTTATGTAGAATTATGTGGTGTAGAACAAAATTAGTATAGGAGTGATGCCGTTTCGGCGCAGGATTTGATTTTTTACTTACTAGCGAGGTTTATGTAAAAGTGAGAGTTGTTATATCGAGAGCAGACCTGTAGTAGTATGTCAATGGTACTGACATTCTATAGCTAGCTGGCAAACGATGTGCTAGAGCTGTTAGCCAGTTAGTTGCAGAACGTTAAAACCGTCGGTCAGTGTCGTGCAGTGTTTATCGGATGTGCTGATTGTTTAGTAACTAGTAACTCGTGGTGTTTGTGGACAGTATACGTAACTTGTAGTTCCTTGGTCTTTCTCTTTTGTATAAATCAATCATTGGCCCTCCATCCAAGTCCATTACTGCACACTTGATGAGCCTTCTTTATCAATACGGCGAAACGATTGTCGTGTGAAACTGCTGCTTGTTACCGCTGCTTAATGTCCATCTAAAGTGTCAAATTTTTTAAGTGTCAAAGTAGAAGTACAGTGCTGATTAATTCCCGTAGCTATGCCGAAGGCGTTACTTCAGTAACGTCTGGCGCTAGCCAGGGTCCACACAGCTTTAATTCCCGTAGCTATGCAGAAGACGTTACTTCAGTAACGTCTGGCGCTAGCCAGGGTCCACACAGCTTTAATTTGGTGTTTGTTTGTTTGTTTGTTTGTTTGTGTCACGGCTGGAGCTATCCCGTATCTGTCCCGTATCTGTCCCGTATCTGTGACTACAAAGGCTCTACAGGATTGTACATAACAGCTGTCCACAATATTTGCGGGCTCCTGTATCTGTCCCGTACCGTACCAATATTCGTCGTATTATGGATACAACTCCCTGATGTAGAGGGAGATTTGGAAAGAAATAGGGAGACGAAGAGGAAATTAAATTAGAATAGACGCCGATTAGGTGATAGGATGCGTCAGCATAAACATACTTTGGAAGAGAGATCCCGTCGTCTCCAAAATAAGCGTGAACGAGCGATTCAGTGCCGGTCACAGGAAACGTCGGAAGAGAGATCCCGTCGACTCCAGAACGCCCGTGATCGGTAGAGTCCGGCGGTACCAGGCAACGTCAGGACAGACATCCCTTTGAGTCCAGAACGCCCGTGATCGGCAGAGTCTAAGCCGATCCCAGGAAACGTCAGGACAGACATCTCGTCGAGTCCAGAACGTCCGTGATCGGCAGAGTCAGCGCCGGTCCCAGTAAACGTCAGGACAGACATCCCGTCGACGCGCAGAAAAACTAAATCTGCAGCCTCTTTTGCCGTCGAACAGGATACGTTTTATATAGGAGACTGTGAATTTATGTAATGTCCAAATTTCGACGTGAGCAGCAGGTCACTCGCGTTGATTTTTCGACGTGCGAGCCAAATAACGCGAGCTGAACTTTCGCGTCGCAGACATCCCGTCGACGCGCAGAAAAACTAAATCTGCAGCCTCTTTTGCCGTCGAACAGGATACGTATTTTAGGAGACTGTAAAGTTATGTGATGTGCTCCACAGGCAACCATGCATTCGGCGTCGTCATTGGCTCAACAGGTCAATGCACATGTATTACTACAAAAAGGCCAGAAAATCCGATCACTGTATTAAAATCAACTAATGTTCGCTAGCGATTTAATTTCGCTGATTTCGCTGCTTGGTACCAACCGGCCAAAGTAAATCGCAGGCCAACGTTTGTCATATAGGCAAATGATGCATGATTGAGCAATGGATGCATGTGAGAGCAAAAATACCGATCGATTTCAAATTTGACGTGAAACTGCGCGTCACGTCGGAAATAACGTGCATCTTAACCTCTCTAATAGAGAGGTTTCTATTTCTCATCGGCCAAAATTTGTTGATTTACAATATAAGGAGATAAAAAGAAAAGAAGGAGCAAAACAAAAGTAGATGATTATTAGAGAAATAACAATCCGCAATAAATTCTGCAAATGCTTTTGCCTAACTCATAAGCAAACCGATTGAAACGTTTTTGCAATACAGTGATGTGGCCAATCAACGAAAAAGACATTCCCATCAGTTCTTATAACATGTACGATGAGCTAGGCAAAAAAGCATAAAAGCATAGCGCAGGGCCCTGAGCTTCCAAGCTCTCTCGTTTGGTATTTGTGTGATTGTTTGTTTGTGTCACGCCTGGCGCTATCCGTATCTGACGGCAAAAAGGCATAGGGACGTTATAATTTTTCAATTCTCCTATTTTTTCAGGCATATGCTGGGATTCGAACCCGCACTATCGCCCTACATGCATTCCCCCATACACTTCGCATTCCTACCCGTTCTTCCAAGTTGCTTCACGTTATGATCTTGCGCTCGAAAGCCCTATTTGAATATTGCGGGCAGCTGTATGTGGCCAGCTGTGTTTGATGGTACGGTACGGTACGGGAGACGGTGTCGTATTACCCTCGATCGTACCTGTCCCGTACCTATCCCCTACCGTGCCATCAAAGACGGCTGGCCACAATGCATATTCAAATACTAGTAGGACTTTCAAATGCAAGATCCCAATGTGAAGCAACTTGGAAGAATTAGTATGTATGCGAAGTGTATCGGGGGATGCATGCAGGGCGCGCGATAGTGCGGGTTCGAATCCCAGGTTATGTCTTTAAAAAAAGGGAATTTTTGTAAGAATTTTTAACATTCCTATGCTTTTTTTGTCTAGGTCATCAAGGCAAAAAAGCATAGCGTAGGGCCCTGAGCTTCCAAGCTCTCTCGTTGAGGCGTTCGGTTTTTCATGATTTTTGTTCGCATAGCTTCCCTTTTATTGATCTTCGCATCTTCTGAGCCACACAACTTGTGTGGAATGTTGCTTTGCGTTCTTGAATCATGGTTTGACCATATTGTCCAATGGTCTTGCCATTATCGTGGTCGACATACTACTACAGGTCTGCTCTCGATATAACAACTCTCACTTGTACATAAACCTCGCTAGTAAGTAAAAAAATCAAATCCTGCGCCGAAACGGCATCACTCCTATACTAATTTTGTTCTACTCAACATAATCCTACATAACATAAACCTCGACATAACACACGCTACGGCGCGGTCCCAGACGTGCGCACTCTCGATACAACGTAGAATCATGTGCGCGGTAAGATCAAGCGTAGCTAGCCAGTTTAGTCCTATTGTGCATGTATTCTGCGGCATTGATGGTATCTGGTGTCGATGGTGGTACAGTGTGTATATTGTTTGCATGGCTAGACCTGCCTTGTAATACCCTTCATTTTGAGGTACATCTTGTATTTTACATACGGGTTTCTACATAACATAACTCTCGATATAACATAGTTTTTGCGTGATCCCAGAGATTAAGCTTGACAAATGCTGCTACCCGCGGTCAAGCTTCAGCTGCTCTGAACCTACCCAGAGCTACGTCTCGTTATGGCGTGAATGCTATTTCATTTTTGGCAGCAGACAGATGGAACATGCTTCCACCTGGATGTCGTCAAGCTAAGCCCCTTTCTGCATTTGTCACAAGCACCAAGTCATTCCTAGGGTTTCCAGTAAAAAGGCAACGCCTGTTGGGAGTTCCCTAGTAAAATAATAAATTCTTCTACTACTACTACGTTATATGGAGAGTAGACCTGTACTTCGAAGTACTTATCTAATGTTCTTGTTTTGTTCTTGTTGTTTACTTTACTTCGCCGATTCTAACGCGCAAGTTGCCCAATAACAAAAAAGCGTTTTCATGTGCATATTAACATTGCGTTTTGGGTGATTGATGATTAGGTAATTACATCACCTTTCTCACACGAATCGAATACAGGGCACAGCGGCTGTTCCAAAACTTACAGTGCGATTTCACATACGATGATCAAAATGTGTCCTAAAGCGCAGCATTTTTTCGACTGACAGGAGTGCATTCTACTAGAACTGGACGCCAATGCAGTAGTGGTCTGGTGGTGGGCGTTGTGTAATTATTATACTGGTACAGGCATGAGATAGTGCAGAACAACCAACCTTCTCACATACGAATTGAAAGATTTTACATCTTACCTTGGCAATTTCCTTTGGCTTTATCCCAATTGCCCAGTGTGTTACAGTCACCGTAGCTTGCACCAGTATTCCTATAGCCCGCATTACAGTCATACAGGGCTTGAGAGGGAAAGATGACGCCAGATGGATATGTGACTAGTCCGTTACTCAGCGTCAAGTTCTTCAGACATTGCTTGCCGCCGATTCCTGAAAAAAATAACACATGTAACTATTTTTTACAGGCGGCGAGGTGACAACAATTTTTAAGATGGCAATGAACAGAATAAGGCATTTATCGAACTAGCTTTCGCACACCGCTCATCAGGAAGCTTCGTTGTACTAATTTACAAATTGAAACACATACCACTATAAAGGATCAATAATGACATTATAACACCTAAACAATGTCAAAAAAAGTATCACAAGGTATTCTTGAACGATACCATGTGCGTCAAAGGTAACAATCGAACATTCCAAGTGGATAAAATTCAAGTATAAAACAACACTTATGACACAATTCTGGCCGAGCACGGCCAGATATAGTTACTTTTATGTCCATCAAAACCGTACATTTCAATAAAACCTTCGTTACATTTCGCTTCAGCTGATTCTGTTCATTGCCATCTTAACATGTAACTTAGCTATAATTATCCTACCTTAGTTTCAGGACTTGTTTGCACATTGCATAGCAGGTTATATCGAGAATGTGGGATTGGGGGCGGGGGGGGGGGGGGGGGGGGGTAATGATACTGATATAATAGTTTTAAAGGCACATACGCGTGGGTTGCGGGGTGCCATGGTGTGCAAATTCTTTAGTATGAATCTATTTCATGTCGTTCCTGGCCGATGCAAGCTCATTATGGAACTGTTGAACAATTTGATGAAAAAACCTATTCCCTGCAATCCTTTCTGACTTGATGACGCTGAGAGTAACTTAAAAAGGGAGAAGATCTAGCAATTTAAAAAAACACTCTGGCCGTACTTGCTTCATAACGAGATGATTGGCAGATAACTATGGCCGAAGTCGAACACAGTGAAGAGTTTGGAGTGCATCCCGTGGAACTGTATGCTCCAAGATTGGTCTGAAGCCTGCTGTTGATGTGGCTCAAATACATTGAAACACACAGTTCTTTTCCAGATGTACTAACAATCGGATATTTGTTCCTTGTATTTGTGCATATATTGCTAGCAGCTGCCTTGCTGTTCACACGCGACCAGTCCTGTGAGCTGATCAAGTAATCCCCAGCAGCGTTGTTACAGTTGAAATACACTGTAGAAACACAATAATAATGGAATGTTTTAATGGAGTCGATTGTGCACGTTTGAAAAAGACAGCAGGTAGAAATGCATGGCGTAACCACCAGTCAGGGGCATGCGTGTTGATTCATGGACTCAACACCATTAACACTTTCAGTGCCAAGGACGAGATAACTCGTCCTACAGACCCCCACGCGATTGGCCAAGGACGAGATATCTCGTCCTCGTAGTGCGCACGTTACATTGCAGTGCATAGACCAGTGTACAAACTATCGTGACTCTGTGAAACATAAACGCATCGCGACAATCAATACACCGTTGGAAAGGTCTTGAGCTCATCTTTCCGTGGTTATAACGTTCGTCGCGATGGGATAAAGAATCACTGAGCGGCGACATGATGAACACCAAAATCACGGGCCGGAGCGAACACGAATTTTTTTGTTCAGTGCATAAACCAGTGTACAAACTATCGTAACTCTGTGAAACCTAACCGCATCGCGACAATCAATACACCGTTGGAAAGGTTTTGAGCTCATCTTTCGTTGCGATGGGATAAAGAATCACTGAGCGGCGACAGGATGAACACCAAAATCACGGGCCGGCGCGAACAGGCAATAGCAATAACGACATTGATCATGGCGAAAATTACGAAGAATGCAACACCAAAGATGACAACACAAAGTACATGCACATTAAAACCAAGGGAAGCACCACAAGCCGACGGACTGGCCTTATCTTTGATGACGGCATTGGATTGGCAAGGGATTAGAACAAGCGTCGACTGCGAAGTCGACATAAACCAATACAACACAACTTTTTACCACCAAACAGTGCTGCATTGATGTACAGAAAAGCCACTTGAAATCAAAAGCATGTTTTCATTGATAAACTCGGATGGTGAGCCAATTTAATTATGGTGGGGAACAGTTAGTCATAACACATAACATCTCGTCCTTCTCCTGCTTACATTGAGATCATTCATATACTTTGTCTTCAGGTGCACAAGAGAAAGCTACGAGTAGTGGATACTTAAGATTCATGAGCCCTGCATACAAAACTACGTGTACATGTATCAGACAAGAAATAGTTGAGGCATCGTTGCTTACGTGCATATTTCATGGCCTGCAGTTCTGTGATGAGAATAGCCAGTCCAACGAAGACCAGGATTGCAAGCAGCCTCAATGCCATATTGTCGCGGTTCACAATTCGGACAAGCTGTAACTGTAACAGTGCTTCTTGGACTAGGCTTGAAATCTTCAAACAATACAAGTAACAGGAAACATGGTACTTAGTCAGAAATTCCATATACATATAACCCAAAGGCAAGAATCCCTAACGCAATGCACTACATCACAGCGTGTTAAGGGAGGCATATTTGTTGGTTTATGCTATCTACACATTTGACCAAGACCAGAAATCGGCTTTAGCCCGGTGTGAAAAAACCTGGTTTTCCTTTGATGCAGGTTTGTCTTCTTATTACACTCTGTACGTTGACAATGTGATGTACGGTGGTGGAGAGCGGTTGCATTTTTTGGTGCTCCGCTCTCTTGGTGCACATCGGTAGCACAGAAAGTAATGGCAACCTACTGTGCGTGTTTTATTCTTGTGGAGTAGTGGGCGAGCGGTGCTCGGGTGATCCTTTTGTTTCATGAAGAAAGTTTTGAGAGAGCCGGTCCACGAAACGGTCAGCAAAGAAGTTCAAGGAAACCAACCAAAAAAGGGACGGAAAACTCACGATCGTATCAGTTTGGGACATGGAATGTTCGAACTCTGCGAGAGCTGGGCAAGCTACATCTTTTGCTGAAGGAAATGGCACGACTCAAGCTGGATATTCTGGGTCTGTGCGAAACGCGTTGGAGCGGAGAAGGCCATTTCTCCATCGGTGACAAGTTGGTAATTTCAAGCGGCTCGCAAGACGGTGGATATGGCGGAGTGGCTGTCGTTCTGAGCGCAGCGGTGAAGAACAAATCGTCTCTTGGTGGTGCGCATACAGGCGACTCATGTTCCTATTACCATCATCCAAGTGCACGCGCCGACCTCGTCATGCTCGGCGGAGGAAATAGATGGTTTTTAGGAAAAATGCAAGCTGTCATTGACGCCATGAAGAGTCATCAGGTATGTGCAGTCATGAGCGATTTCAACGCCAAGTTGGCATTTGGGAGAGACTTTGAAAGCGAGGTTGGGGACTATGGCCTTGGACAGCGCAATGAACGTTGGGCCATGCTGGCTGAGTTCTGTAGGATTAATGGCTTGTGTTCGCAACACAGCTTTTCGGCATAATCTGCGCAGTCGCTACACATGGATATCTCCTGGTGGTCACACCCGTAATCAGATCGACTGTCATGATCAGCAAGTCGTGGTTCTCAAGTGTGCTGGATTCCAGAGCTCGCCCCGGCGCTGAATGTGACACTGGTCACCATCTAGTTACATTGAAGTTACGCACCCAGCATTTCCGTAGGGTTCGCTGCAAGTCTATGGCTGTGCGACCGTTCGACGTGACGAGATTGCGGGATCCTGCCGTCTAGGAAAAGTATTCAGTGGCGACGGAGAATCGTTTCAGCTTGCTTCAGTACCAGTACACTGAGGAATGCACACCTTATGAATTGTGGGATCAGATTCAAGCGGGAATTACGGAGGCTGCAGAGGAAGTAGTTGGGCGCAGAGGAAGGAACAAGCCTCCCAAACCCTGGATCAGTGAGGAGGTGATAGCTCTGGCAGAAAGAAAGCGTTTAGCCAGATGCACCGGTAAGGACCAAGAATACAATGATCTGAAACTAGAAGTGCGCTGAATGATTCGCTGTGACAGAAGAAATTGGTTAGAGGACAAATGGAAACACATTGAATCTTCTGGGAGGAACCATGATGTCCGAGAGGTATTCAACACCATTAAATCCATTACAAAATCATCGTTCCGGCCAAATCAAGCATCCGTATCAATGCTGCTGATGGCACGACCCTGACGGAGAAGGAAGATGTATTGCTGCGGTGGTGTGAATATGGGCAGCAGCTATTTGGGCAGCCGTCAGGAGATCAAGGGTGTTCGGCCTCGGCGGAGAGTGGTGCGGAAGAGCTTCAACCGCCACTGATTACCCCTGAGCCTAGGCCTCTCTTGGCTGAGGTTGAGCAAGCCATATTGTCCCTGAAGAAGAGGAAAGCCCCTGGACTTGATGGGATCGTGGCGGAACTGATTCAGCATGCATCCTCAGTTTGTGTTCTATTTCTACATAAACTTTGTTTGTAGATTTGGAAAACAGGCAGATGGCCAAAAGCATGGAAACGTCAAGAAATCGCCATGCTATCCGAAGCTGGATCAGCTAAGGAGTGTTTCAACCATAGGACCATTGCTTTGATGTCACATGCAAGCAAGATCCTTCTGACAATAATCTTGAATCGTATGAAAAAGAAGATAGAGGTCGAGTAACCAGACGAGCAGGCTGGTCTTCGAGCTGGTCGCAGTACTGTTGATATGCTCTGTGTTCTGCAGATCATTATCGAAAAATCTCTTTAATGGCTGAATCCTATACCATTGTATTTGTCGATTGTCGTGAAGCCTTTGACACAGTTAACCACTCACATCTTTTCGGTTGCCTTTTGTATTTTGGTTTCCCTCGCCAGATAGTTTGTTTGCGCCAGAATCTTTACACAGGGATGAGTGGAGTTATCAGATGGAATAGCTCGCATTCTCCGGAGTTCGCCATCAAGAAGGGTGTTCGGCAGGGCTGTATTTTGTCCCTATATCTATTTTAACCTGTACACTGAGAGTGTTATGCGTGTTGCTGATGTGGACAGTATCAGTATGAGAATCGGAGAACGCCAGCTGTCGAACCTACGATATGCAGATGACACGGGATTGTGCGCACAACCATCAGAAGGGTCTACCCTCACCAATGCTGTTAATGACGCTGGAAGAGAGAAGGGCCTGTCACTGAATCTGTCCAAAACCAAGATCATGCATATGGAACCTGTACTGCTCGTGCAAACCCTACTGCTCCAACGCCACTTGTGGTTGATGGAGAACGAATTGCAGAGGTGAGCAGTTTCAAGTATTGCAATTAGCGGTACGAAAGTCTTATTCATAATTATTGCGCGAGGAGTGTCCCATGTAGTATGCACAGCCCCAAGAGTAAATAACCACATGTGACCGCACTTCGCTGAGAATTCTAGCACAGCACCCATGGTCGAAAACCGTACGATAGCTTGCATGACGCGGGCGTGTATGTATGTATGAAGTGAAAGACATTGCTCATTGATGGTTGCAGGAAATGTAATTCGCTCAACTTTCCCTGATGTGACCTGTGACAAACTGGAGATCGTATTGCTAACCGATAATCGCGTTGCAGGAGTGATGTTTTGAGTGACGCTTCAATAAAAGCAGCATACAATTCAATCCTATGTACTGTGTAGTGGCGTAGCTGGAGCATTTGTCCCTAGTTCCGGTCACATCAATCTTGTTTCCCATGCTTCATGGGCATGTGGTAACAAAAGGCCAAACGTAATCCCCTACCGCCACACAGATATGTAAGGAGTGATACGCATTGCACATCGCGCTTTGCCAACGCAGAACTTGGCTCCTGTGACCTGTGACAAGGCTGCAACAAGCAGCTGATCGTATTGAGCGTCGCCAATCGTGTCGCGGGAGCGATGTTGTGCATTGCACTTCAGTGATAGCATTGGCATCACATGAATAAATCCTATGTACTGTGCAGCAGAGTAGCTGGAGCGTTTGTCACTAGTTCCGGTCACATCAATATTTCACATGCTCCGTGGGCATCTGCCAACAACAGGTTGTACGCAATCCCCAACCCCTACAAAGCACTCACTGTTTCGCAAATCATCTCTTGTAAACACTAAAAGTGAATGCTTGCCATCAGACGTGAGCGATCGAAAGGAAAGGAAAGGATCAGTGCTGGGATGTTGAAAATTCCATGCTTACAAACCCGTGTCAGTAGACAAACTGTATCAGCATGGCGTCGAGCATTCTCTGCTTATGCTACTCATGAGAAAGGTTCAGAAGGATGTGTATGCTTGTGTCGACTAGTTTGAAGTCTGGGAGACACAGACTGAGATTACCAGAAATGGCGCTGATCGTGACCAGATGTTACTCTACTGAAGCAACAACACCCGCTCTGGTTCGCATATAATACGGGCTAGTGCGGCGGATGTTAACAGTACGACCGTTACGTACATGGATATCAAGTCCAGTACTGGTTTCAGCGTCGGCTCCTGACCAAGCGAGTGTGGCTAAAGGATATCGATGTGTTTTACGTGCCGATTTAGCACCCACGGATATGTCTGACTAGAGGGAATTGATCATTTTCCCCAAACAGACGTTGGATTTGCCACCCTGTTATGCCAGGAATGGAGTTGGCCTGACGCAAGCAAAGCTTTGTCAGCTGGGTGTGTTCTTCAACGCAATTATAGAGAGGGTGGTGACAAGGGCATGTAAACGTTATTTTCTTTTGTGTTGCTGCAATATTCTTTGAGGGAACCATACTGAATTCACTAAACAAAATCTACTCACTTCATGTGAAATCCGCGCATGATTTGAAAATGCAACCGTAGCTAAGACAATGAATGCGTTAATTAAAGGCCATAACCACATGCTTTCACGAATAGTACAGAATTTGTCCTGATTATATGGGTTCAGCATACTGGCACCAAGCACAGCTTGGAAACACTGGGCACAGCCTGAGATATCCACCTGCCCCGGTTCATTGATGATGTGAACCTTTGTGTTATAGAAGCGCCTTTCTAGCTACCGGCAGATATGATAAGCTTAGAGTCCAGCTCTTTCAAACAGCTCATGCCTCTCCAATACCACATATTGAACAGTTGTTTCTTGTTGATCGTGATTTGAGTCGGTACTTTGAATACTACGAAGCACATGTGCGAATGTATCTTTGTTCGGATAGAAATAATCGGGTAAAATCGACAAAGTTACAAGCTCAGGATCGCGTTTCATTGTCCAAGAGGTCGCGGATGTCCGGAGATATACTAGCGATAGCATCTGGGAACTTCGATCAATGCAGCACTATAATAACCTTTCGTTTTTTATGTATCTGCAGGGCACACAGATCCAAGCTGACCACGTAGATTTCGTGGAAAGACCACAACAACGCTCCGCAAACACATACAAAAATGATGGCATTACGCGGGAAAGACAAGAAAATCTGTCCTGCTTTGAATCATACTTGACCTACAATACACTGCGTGAATGATGAAACGGCTGAAACCCAAAACGCACTCACCTCAATACCAGGCAATGTGAAAAGCCTTTCCAACTCCAGACGCCGAAAAACGATACCGTTACTATCTACATCAAAACTAGGCGGCAGGACAAGATTATGTCCCCAAGATTATCAAGTCTCTCAAACTTGTACCTGTTAGTAGACTTTACTCCAAGGATGAAAACTGAAATGGTGTCTGTGATAACTCCAAGGACAATCTTATATCCCAAAATTCTTATGTCGTCATGGAGGTATCACCAGCGTTCATGTGCGAGTGGAGACCATTTGTGCGAATGATGGCAAACGGTCTGTACACTATCGGAAGTAGTGTTCGCAGCTCGTTGATGCCAGCAGGCCATTTTCCCACGTCTTTTTATTGCTCCAAGCCTAGCCAAGCGGAACATGAGTGTTTCGACCGACACGCAGGTTGTTCAAGAAACGTGACACGTCTGCGCCGTGAAAATATTCAAAATTGGTTTTTTAGCTCTGATTAGCAACAGCCCCTCCGGATCGCACGTTTGAAAGAGTTTCACCAAGATCATGCATCGACGTGAGTCATCACCAAAATTGAATCAGCAAATTGCATAATTTTTACAAGATGCGTAACATGTCTCCAACGTGTTGGCCGGAACAACTTAAGACCCATCGGCCCAGAGGCTGGCCATCGTCTGCAGTTTGGTACAGAGTAATATTGAACTCGGAGTAATTGTCCAGCAATCAGAAAATGAACTGCAGAAAAACACTTTCCGTTTTGAGGCTTTCTGTGTTGTTGCAACCAGCACGATGTGAAAATTTATATTATAATGAGTAATCGGCTGAGTAAACCGTACTAAGAGGGAATTTTGATAATGTTGGAATGAGCGAAACACAAAACGAGTTGTGAAAATTCGATTCGATTTTGAGCTTGCGTGCAGTCAAAATTCCTGTCACCTTTGTTTTCACCTTGTTCAAGTTCTGCCGATTAGTTTGAAGAGGTCACGAGAACATCAATCAAGAGCTGTCGGAGACTAAGTATGGATGCAGTCGGTCTAGACGACGCCAGCTTCGCGGAGCTGCAGGATCTGGACGACGACTTCTTTGGTCGATCCTCAGCGGAGGCGGCAGGTGTCGACACCTTCGACTCAAGCTCCGACGACGACAACTATCCACCGGCAAAACGCTCTCACCAGGCTTCGACAGCAGCAGCCATCGTCGCCCCCTGCAGTGACGACGATGAGTACTTCCCTTATTGCGAAGAGAGCTGCAGCGAGTCCTCCTTGCAAACCGGCGTCTATCGCGTAGGCGAGCTGGACCTGGCGGCACTATTCGAATCGGCTCCGATCGATCTACGTGAGGACGCTCCCACAGGCTGCAAGTGCAAGGGGACTAATCATTACCGTGACTTGTACGACCTGATGGTGTCAATCGAGCAACTGGACAAGGCTAGTTTGAAACAATACGAGCTGGCCCAGCTGGCTCGAAGCATCTTGCCAAAAGTAGTGCTGACGAGCGCAGGACGTTCCGCTATGTATAGGATATTGCACGGTTCCGAGGGGATTATTTTTCAAATCCCAAAGGCGCGCAGCGCTGCAGCGCGGCGGGGATTATGAAAAATAATCCTCGCGGAAACTCCCTAACACAGGAAATAATAATTGTGCAACAAATTGTTCCTTTAGTGGAGGTGTACGCAAGTGTGCACGGCATGCCACAACCTGCCTGACCTCGCCATCACCTGCATCAACCATCTGTATACTTGTCAGCAAGCCACAAGAAGGTCATGTTGCACAAAACGGCAATGAAGCTCTGAAAGAAAGTGGTGTGGAAGGCGCATCTTCCCCATATCCGAGTCATGAAGCGGAGATCCCACGTCTCCGCAAAGTGTGACAGGCTCCCCCCTCACATGGTCAGCCGTGCTCGAACAGAAGAAGAGACAAAAAGGCGACTGATGTACTGACGGATCATTTGAACAAAACCAGTGCTGATCGCGTCTACTACAACAAAGCTATCCGGAACTCCAAAGCTTCTTCGGATTTGAAAGATGACGGGACCACTCATGCCACTTCAAACTTTGCGCAGCAGTTGGAACTTCCTTGCAACACTAGAGAAGTTGGACCTCTGCAAGGTGGCCGTTCGTGTCCAGCTCTTTGGCATTGTCCAGGAGTCCAAGCAAGAGGAGTAGAGCTTTCTGTTTGGATAGCACCAGTGCAGAGGTGCGGATGGTAGAAAAGCCCATTGGTGGAATGCACTACTCTTTAGCGCAGGCAGGTGTAAAGAGGACACTCCACTTTCATGATTACAATTGCACGGGACAACACAAGAATAAAAGTGTCATGGCCTACCGTATGTGGCCGTGTCTCATGGGGCTCAGCGATGACATCACGATATATTTTATGCATGTGGGGCATACACGTTTCGCCGTGGATGGCTACTTTGCCTTGCTAAAGCGCCAATGGGGGTCCAAAGAGAATAACAGGATGCATGATGTGGAAGATGCAGTCAACTCGTCGTGTATGGGGACCGGCGGATTCTGCTCGAAAAGGTGGCAGATTCTGCTCGAAAAGCAGTAAAATTGGCAGAACCTTACAAACCTTATGGCGGGCAATTCCTCGAATTCTGCTCCTTTTCTTTATCCACATACCAAACATGCATGAGACTTACCAGAAAAAGTACCGAATTCTGCTAATTTTTCTGCCGGCAGAATCCGCTGGACCCTAGGGCCAAACAAAGCGGTTATGTTCTCCTTGAGCTGGCGGAAGTGGGATGCTTTTCTGTTGAAGTGGTTCAAACCGATCAAAGGCATCCTCAACTACCAGAATTTCAACATGAACATTGAAAATGCAAACCGCATTTAGTGTTGCGCAATACCTGATGGTACAGCTACAAAAATCGCAATCGTCAGAGATGGAGTCGCTACGCCAAAAGATCCTGAAATTTTGCCGCCGGAAATACCCGCGAAGGGACTTTCAGATTATCGGAAAACCTACCTGGAAAAGGAAATCTCTCATTTTCTCTCAACTGAACCTGGTGAAGATCTCCCATGGGCATAGTTCATGGGATTGACCTCCTGGAATGGCCTGTCAGCTCCACCAGCCGAAGCTCAGAACAGAAACGATGACATACATTTCCTGAAACACTGAACTTGTATGTGCAATACTTCAAGTATTGATTTGAACCATTTATATGACTGTGTCATATGGATCCCACATTTCGGCTGCACCAGTGTGTCTAGCCATAGTAGATCAAAAAATTTAAAAAATTGACCCAAAAAGTCGTTTTAATTATTATAGGTTTACTCAGCCCATGTCTCGTATGATGAAAAATGAAATTTCCAAAGACAGATTAAAACCAGCCCCGAACGTACCATGCCACCGTGCTAAAACTGACAAGCCACTGAGCTCTGCATAACGCAAACAGCAAGGCACTAACCCACATGAGAGAGCTCAACTGGTACAAGAGGAGGAGCGAAATACTCAATCTCCGGACAGATTTGTTTCGTCCTTTGTGGACTCATCAGCACGGCACAAAGAAAATGAGGGCGAACTTAAGGTAGCAGCCTGGTCGTAAACGAGAGAGCTTGGAAGCTCAGGGCCCTACGCTATGCTTTTTTGCCTTGATGACCTAGACAAAAAAAGCATAGGGATGTTATAAATTCATTAAAAAATCCTTTTTTTAACCTGGGATTCGAACCCGCAATATCGCGCGCCCTGCATGCATCCCCCGATACACTTCGCATACATACTAATTCTTCCAAGTTGTTTTACATTGTGATCTTGCATTTGAAAGCCCTATTTGAATATGCATTGTGGCCAGCCGTCTTTGATGGCGCGGTACGGTAGGGGATTGGTACGGTACAGGTACGATCGAGGGTAATACGACACCGTCTAGCTGCCCGCAATAATCAAATAGGGCTTTCAAACGCAAGATAATAACGTGAAGCAACTTGGAAGAATGAGTATCAATGCGAAGTGTAGGGGGAATGCATGTAGGGCGATAGTGCGGGTTCGAATCCCAGGATATGCCCGAAAAAAAATAGGAGAATTGAAAAATTTATAACATCCTATGCTTTTTTGCCGTCAGATACGGATAGCGCCAGGCGTGACACAAACACACAAACAAATACCAAACGAGAGAGCTTGGAAGCTCAGGGCCTTGCGCTATGCTTTGTTGCCTAGCTCATCGTGTATGTTGTCAGAACTGATGGGAATGCTTTTTCCTTTGATTTGCTGCATCATTGTATTGCAAAAACGTTTCAATGAGATACTGAAGTAACATCTTCTGCATAGCTATGGGACCGGCGCTGACTCTGCCGATCACGGGCGTTCTGGAGTCGACGGGATGTCTGTCCTGACGTTTCCTGGGACCGGCGCTGACTCTTCCGATCACGGGCGTTCTTCTTCTTATTATTATTATACTGACGGCAACTAACATCCATTCTGATTGCATTTACTCGTCTCCCTACTTCGTATTTCTTTCCAGACAATCTCCTCATACAGCAGGGAGTCGTTTACATAATATGACAACCCTTCTATACATCTACATGACTGTATATACGTTATAATTATTATGCTATTGGCCTACATGCGATTCCCGGGCTGGTCGACAGGCGGCCCAGCCAGCCTGCTAGTGGGATCTCGGCCTCGCACACAAATCCACACAAAATGTTACTGCACTGAATGCATTCCCCCGATACACTTCGCATATATACTACTTCGACAGGGTCGGTGCGGTGAGACTACCGCTACGGAGGCTCAGTTCGCTGATGACTCGGCATTGTTCGCTACATCAAGAGCTGGTGCCGAGGTCGCATTGACAACCTTTGACAACACGGCGTCCGAATTTGGCCTCGCGGTTAGTGCCACAAAGACCAAGTTTTTGGTTGCTGGTGCTGATGTGTCTGCTGCTGACCGCGTACCCCTCAGTCTAGCTGGTGTCGACATTGCCTGCGTCACCGAATTTAAGTATCTGGGTTCGGTAATTCACAGCGACGGCCGTTCATCCTGCGATGTTGACTCCCGCATTGCGAATGCCTCCCGAGCGTGTGGCGCTTTGCAAAAGTCCATCTTTGGCAACAAGCACCTGGACCTCCACATCAAGAGGTGTGTGTTCAACGCCTGTGTCTTGTCGCTCTTGCTCTACGGTTCGGAGTGTTGGACGCCTCTTCAACGGGATTTGCAGCGGCTCTCTGTCTTCCACCACCGATGCATCCGCTCAATCATGGGAGTGTCTCGCCAAGAATGCTGGGATGACCACATCACCAATCATAAACTACCTGTGAGGTGGGGTGATCCCGACACCATCCGCACGAAGGTGGAGCACCGCCGCCTTGAATGGCTTGGGCATGTTGCTCGGATGGAGGACCACCGGCTGCCGAAGCAAGTTCTCTTTGGCACGCTTCCGTCACGTCGCCCAGCTCATGGCCCTCGTCGGCGCTGGAAGGATTGTATCATGTCTGACCTTCGTTCTCGCGGCCTCGAGGGGGAATGGCGAGCTGAATGCGAGTCGCGTTCCACCTGGCGCTCGGCGTACTCAGCACCGGTAGATGCCCAGCATACCCCTCCCGTCACCTGCTGCACCTGCGACCGACAGTTTACACGCCCCAGTGATCGCGCACGCCACAAGTGTAAGGCTGAGCGCGCGAAGCCGGTTGCGGAGCAGAAAGGTGCATGCCAGTGTGGAGAGTGTGGCCGTTGGCTGAAAGTCCCGTGGAGGTCTGGCGAGGCACAAGCAAGGCAGTCGTTGCGCCCCTGCCTGCTTCTCCGCTGTGCTGCGTCGCTCACTGCCAGGCTTGTGACCGCTGCTTTGCGTCTACACGTGGCCGCGCCCGTCATCGCTGCTCGCGGACTTGTAGTCGTCCGACCGTTCAGGACCGTCAGGGTTTCACGTGTGTTTGCGCCTGCTCCCGCCGATTTCGCTTACCGCCTCACCTGGATCGTCACAGGGCTGTGTGCTCCTCCTCTCTCTCAGCTGCCCCTCCGGGGCCCACGTAACCTTCATGGCAGTGGCTCAACAGGACAGGACAGGACTACTTCGACGTAGTACTCATTCTCTTAATGGTACTGTGCTCTTGATGGTACGGGACAGGTACGGGATAGCGCCAGGCATGTCAATGGCAAAAACAAACAAAAATATTGTGGCCAGCTGTCTTTGCTGGTACGGTACAGTACGGGACAAATACGGGATAGCGCCAGGCGTGACACAAACAACCAAACACCAAACGAGAGAGCTTGGAAGCTCAGGGCCCTACGCTATGCTTTTATGCCTTTTTGCTTAGCTCATCGTGCATGTTAAAAGAACTGATGGAAATGTCTTTTTCCGTTGATTGGCCACATCACTGTATTGCAAAAACGTTTCAATCGGTTTCAATATTATGAGTTAGGCAAAAGTATTTGCAGAATTTATTGCGGATTGTTATTTCCCTAATAATCATCTACTTTTGGTGTGTTCCTTCTTTTCTTTTTATCTCCTTATACTGTAAATCAACAAATTTTGGCCGATGAGAAATAGAAACCTCTCTATTAGAGAGGTTAAGATGCACGTTATTTCCGACGTGACGCGCAATTTCACGTCAAATTTGAAACCGATCGGTATTTTTGCTCTCTCATGCATCCATTGCTCAATCATGCATCATTTGCCTATATGACAAACTTTGGCCTGCGATTTACTTTGTCCGGTTGGTACCAAGCGGCGAAATCAGCGAAATTAAATCGCCAGCGAAAATTAGTTGATTTTAATACAGTAATCGGATTTTCTGGCCTTTTTGTAGTAATACATGTACATTGACCTGTTGAGCCAATGACTTCGCCGAATGCTTGGTTGCCTGTGGAGCACATTACATAACTTTACAGCCTCCTATAATACGTATCCAGTCCGACGGCAAAAGAGGCTGCAGATTTAGTTTTTCTGCGCGTCGCAGGATGTCTGCGACGCGAAAGTTCAGCTCGCGTTATTTGGCTCGCACGTCGAAAAATCAACGCGAGTGACCTGCTGCTCACGTCCAAATCTGGACATTACATAACTTTACAGTCTCTTATAATACGTATCCTGTCCGACGGCAAAAGAGGGTGCAGATTTAGTTTTTCGGCACGTCGACGGGATGTCTGTCCTGACGTTTACTGGGACCGGCGCTGACTCTGCCGATCACGGGCGTTCTGGACTCAATGGGATGTCTGTCCTGACGTTGCCTGGGACCGGCGGACTCTGCCGATCACGGGCGTTCTGGAGTGGACGGGATCTTTCTTCCGACGTTTCCTGTGACCGGCGCTGAATCGCTCGTTCACGCTTATTTTGGAGACGACGGGATCTCTCTTCCAAAGTATGTTTATGCTGACGCATCCTATCACCTATTCGGCGTCTATTCTAATATAATTTCCTTCTCGTCTCCCTATTTCTTTCCAAATCTCCCTCTGCATCAGGGAGTCGTGTGCATAATACGACGAATATTGGTACGGTACGGGACAGATACAGGAGCCCGCAAATATTGTCGAACCACAGACCTTCTTCAGTGTGGCCTAACAAAGAAAACTAAAGAAAAAAGAATGTTTGGCACCTATGAATTCAGGGGATGGCCCACGCCTGGTAAAAAGAAAAAGAAAAAAAGAAATCATAACAAAGAAAACTAACTAATAGCGAAAACAATACAGCCATATAACAGGAGGTGAGGGTAAACCCAGACGACACTCAGCATTCACTAGAGCTGAGGGGCACTCCAGCTGCACTCCAGCAGCCCGCAAATATTGTGGACAGCTGTTATGTACAATCCTGTGGAGCCTTTGTAGTCACAGATACGGGACAGATACGGGACAGATACGGGATAGCTCCAGCCGTGACACAAACAAACAAACAAACAAACAAACAAACAAACACCAAACGAGAGAGCTTGGAAGCTCAGGGCCCTACGCTATGCTTTTATGCTTTTTTGCCTAGCTCATCGTACATGTTATAAGAACTGATGGAATTGTCTTTTTCCGTTCATTGGCCACATCACTGTATTGCAAAAACGTTTCAATCGGTTTGAATATTATGAGTTAGGCAAAAGTATTTGCAGAATTTATTGCGGATTGTTGTTTCTCTAATAATAATCTACTTTTGTTTTGCTAATTCTTTAATTTTTATCTCCTTATATTGTAAATCAACAAATTTTGGCCGATGAGAAATAGAAACCTCTCGATAAGAGAGGTTAAGATGCACGTTATTTCCGACGTGACGCGCAGTTTCACGTCAAATTTGAAATCGATCGGTATTTTTGCTCTCACATGCATCCATTGCTCAATCATGCATCATTTGCCTATATGACAAACGTTGGCCTGCGATTTACTTTGTCCGGTTGGTACCAAGCGGCGAAATCAGCGAAATTAAATTGCCAGCGAACATTATATTATTATTTTATTAAAAGCATGTCCGCGTAGGTGGCGGGGGTGCCACTTTCGCTTATGCCATTCAGGATTGATGTCTGAAGAGTAATACGATACAATAAAATGACAGAAGTGACGTCAACAAAAGCCGTTAGCAACAACACCAATATAACTAATGGAAAACTTCATCCAAAGTATAAAATAAAATAGAATATGCATACAACATGTCTGGTCAGTCCTGTTAGGTGGGGCGGGCTCCACGCCATGCCTGTCGGTCCGCTGCCATTGTGCGGACTGCGTCAACATCTAGCGGCTGGTGGAGGGTAAGTCCATGCCATGATAACAGTTCCGTCTGCAAGACATTAGTTGATTTTAATACAGGAATCGGATTTTCTGGCCTTTTTGTAGTAATACATCTACATTGACCTGTTGAGCCAATGACGACGCCGAATGCATGGTTGCCTGAGGAGCACATTACATAACTTTACAGTCTCCTAAAATACGTATTCTGTCCGACGGCAAAAGAGGCTGCAGATTTAGTTTTTCTGCTCGTCGACGGGATATCTGCGACGCGAAAGTTCAGCTCGCGTTATTTGTCTCGCACGTCGAAAAAATCAACGCGAGTGACCTGCTGCTCACGTCGAAATTTGGACATTACATAACTTTACAGTCTCCTATATAAATACGTATCCTGTTCGACGGCAAAAGAGGCTGCAGATTTTGTTTTTCTGCGCGTCGACGGGATGTCTGTCCTGACGTTTACTGGGACCGGCGCTGACTCTGCCGATCACGGCGTTCTGGACACGACGGGATGTCTGTCCTGACGTTTCCTGGGACCGGCTTAGACTCTGCCGATCACGGGCGTTCTGGACTCAACGGGATGTCTGTCCTGACGTTGCCTGGTACCGCCGGACTCTACCGACCAAGGGCGTTCGGGAGTCGACGGGATCTCTCTTCCGACGTTTCCTGTGACCGGCACTGAATCGCTCGTTCACGCTTATTTTGGAGACGACGGGATCTCTCTTCCAAAGTATGTTTATGCTGACGCATCCTATCACCTATTCGGCGTCTATTCTAATTTAATTTCCTCCTCGTCTCCCTATTTCTTTCCAAATCCCACTCTACATCAGGGAGTCGTATGCATAATACGACGAATATTGGTACGGTACGGGACAGATACAGGAGCCCGCAAATATTGTGGACAGCTGTTATGTACAATCCTGTAGAGCCTTTGTAGTCACAGATACGGGACAGATACGGGACAGATACGGGATAGCGCCAGGCGTGACACAAACAAACAAACAAACAAACACACAAACAAACAAATACCAAATTAAAGCTGTGAGGACCCTGGCTAGCGCCAGACGTTACTGAAGTAACGTCTTCTGCATAGCTGAAGGTTTCCCACCCAGATGTCCTTGCGAAGGCACAGCAATGTGGCATCCACGGCCAACTCCTGGCTTGGCTAAGGTCGTATCTCCATGACCGAAAACTGACTGTAGTTGTTGGCGGTCAGTCCTCCCCACTGTTCCCGATCAAGGCTGGAGTGCCCCAGGGTAGCCTCCTAGGTCCCACTCTTTTCCTGTTATATGTAAACGATGCAGAACAGTGTTTAGCCCCAGGCTCCAGTCTAGCTGTCTATGCGGACGATACAACACTCTATGTATCCTTGCTGTGGACATCGCAGGAGCGTTTGATCGTGTCTCGCATGTCGGCCTCCTCCACAAGGTACGTAGCCTAGGCATAGATGGTCCGCTTCAGAGATGGCTGGCGTCATACCTGGACACCCGTTCCCTACAGTGCCTCGTTGGAGGGCGGACGTCATCTAGGTATACGACCTCCGCTGGAGTCCCCCAGGGAAGCATCCTTGGACCAACGCTTTTCCTGGCCTACGTCAACGACGCGCCAGATGTTCTCGCTGACGGCGCCAGCTTGGAAGCCTATGCTGATGATACAACTTTGTACAGCTTAGTCACCTCCCAGCAGACCCCAACAGTCGCCGCGCAGTCACTGCAGGTGTCCGTTGACCGACTGCACGAGTGGGGTCGTACATGGAAAGTGATGTTTGAACCGACCAAATCCCAGGCCATGACAGCCACCCTCAGACGCACCGGCTTAGATCTCCCCCCACTCCTGTTTGGTGGCACACTGGTGCCCGAGACAACCACCATCACCCTCCTTGGTGTGAAGGTGGACGCCAAGTTGACCTTCAGCGATCACCTACGCTCCGTAGCCACCCGTGCACGCCAACGGCTTGGGGTCCTAAACAGAGCCGCCCACATACTCACCCCCGCCGGCCGGACGACCGTATACAAGGCGTTCGTACGACCAGTCATGGAGTATGCGCCTCTTGTATGGATGGGAGCTGCGCAGAGTCACCTCCAGCGTCTGAACAATGTTCAGCGCCGCGCGCTTCATGCTATCGGCCCTGGGGCACACCTACCCAGCCTGGCCATCCGCCGCACTGTTGCCTCGCTTGCCTGCCTGTACAAGCTGCACTACTTGCCAGGTCCTCCGCAGCTGCTCTCTGTGTTGCCACCGCGCCACATCATCTCTACCAACCCCAGAACTCGCAGCGAGCACGGTGCTGTCAGTGGCCATGACCACCAGCTCCAACACCAGCTGCCTGCATCTGCCCCGCTGGCACTGAAGCGCTCGTTCCCACACTGCAGCATCAGCGATTGGAACTCCCTCCCTGCCGCTCTCCTAGCCCAGCCTCCCCACAGCAAGAGAATGCAATCATTCAAAACGAATGTTTACCGCCATCTTCGCAGCACAAACTGGCTCTGGGCAGTCGATTCCCTATGAATAGTATGACGCTAAGACAGTTTCTCCCCCACAATCGCTCGTGTTAATTTGGGTTTTTGCATCTTTCTCACCTGTACAGCTCTATCTTCTTCTTTTTTCATTGTTTTTGGTGCGTGTTTTTGGCCGTGACGCCGAGACCTCAGGTCGGCAGAGTCATCAATGCCCCACCATCACTGCTGCGTCTCGGTGCAGCGCCTGCTCATTAGTTGTCACGTTTGTCCTAGTCTCCGTACCATTGTCTTTCCTTATTCTTTTCGAGCTGGTTATGTGAACGTAGTAAAAAAAAAATAAAAAAAATAAAAAAAATGCCCTAATCAGAAACCCAGATACCATCGCTGCTGCTTGCAATAGCCTCCAAGCATCTATTGACCGCCTTCAGACTTGGGGTGCCCAATGGAAGATAAAGTTCGAGCCATCAAAATCTCAGGCAATACTCCTTGACCGCCACAGACCATCCCTGGATGTCCCACAGCTCACATTTGATGGCATGCAGGTGCCCGAGAGCCCTCAGCTCAAGCTGCTAGGAGTGTTATTTGACAGTACTCTCTCCTTCCGGGCCCACATCCGTTCCCCTGCCGTTAGAGCCAACCAGCGACTCGGCCTGCTCCGAAAGGCATCTCGGATCCTGGACAGTGCAGGGCGCCTAACTGTGTACAAAGGATTTGTACGGCCCATAATGGAGTACGCCCCTCTCATCTGGGCAAGTGCGGCACATTGTCACCTCCATCAGCTGGACCTGGTCCAGCGTCGAGCCATGAAGGTTATTGGCCCCTCATTGCTCCCCAGCCTGGCAATCCGAAGGCATGTTTACGGGCTGTGCTACCTGTATAAGCTGCAATGCATACCAGGTCCAGCTCTGCTTACCAACATGGTACCTCCCCCAGCAAGAGTTAACGCTGCACCCCGGACGCGCCGGCAACGCCAGTCCCTCGGTGGCCACTCTTTCCAACTCGCAACTCCTCTGCCAGCCTCCAGTCCAGAGTTCATCCGCCGCTCCTTCCCATACTTTGTCCTGGAGAGCTGGAACACACTGCCTGCCCCAATCCTCGCCGAACGCCCAACTCTCAAGAAATTGCCGACATTCAAGACCAAGGCCTTCCACCACCTCCGCCAGACCAATTGGCTATGGGCCACTGAAGTCCACCAGCACTGAGAATAACCGGTTGTCTCTATTATTATCATTTTCTGTCTCTCTCTCTCTCTCTTTCTCTCTCTCTCTCTCTCTCGCTCTCTCTCTCTCTCTCTCTCTCACTCTTCCTCTCCTGGGAAGCTCCTCATGCTCATTATGCCTTTCTCTGTCCATTTCCCCTTCCTGATGCGTAGACCAACTGTTGAACCCGAGACCACTAGGTCGGGGGAGGCTGACCTACCTCATCGGCACGCATGCTACGCTCCTCTGTGTTGTCAAAGTTCGCTTGTCCACTTTTGTCTACCTCCCCTTTTATGTTGCTGGCCAGTGCTTTGTAGTAAAAAAAAAAAAAAAAAAAAAGCTACGGGAATTAAAGCTGTGTGGACCCTGGCCAGCGCCAGACGTTACAGAAGTAACGTCTTCTGCATAGCTACGGGAATTAAAGCTGTGTGGACCCTGGCTAGCGCCAGACGTTACTGAAGTAACGTCTTCTGCATAGCTACGGGAATTAAAGCTGTGTGGATCCTGGCTAGCGCCAGACGTTACTGAAGTAACGTCTTCTGCATAGCTACGGGAATAATTATTTCTTATGCCATTCAATTGACCGTAACTTTGGTGTCTCTCAATGGATTTCCGTGAAATCTTCACCACACACTCCTGCCACTATGCTGCCCCTCTGGACATGATTTAAAAGTTCTTGCGCCTCACGGACAGGCTTTCCAGGCCAAAAACCTCAAAATTCCGGCGTAGTGACAAGGTGTGCGAGTCACCCAGGAGCCAAAAAAATGCATTTACACTTTTTCACATTTTCTTGCCCATTCTGTCCGTGTGTGGGATCCAAACCTAAAAAATGTCCAGAAGTAGCCATGGGTTGTGGGATAGGGCCCCTGAACGTGGCCATGGAATCTGTCACAACGGCAGGGGTGGGCGTTCTCTCACAGACTCCCACAGACCCAAGTCAATTTTTGAATTTTTTTAGGTTTAGGGTGCGCTACGAGGTCGTACCTTTGATACAACATCCAGTACTGGGACATCCACAGTAAGCCACTTCCACAGGGCTGCAAACCAAATCCAGGATACCCTCACAAATCGGCAAAGACTACCACTCACATTCCACTACTGCCTGGTACTACCTGACTTCTTGACACGACTCAAAATTGCCAAAGTCAATAAATCAACGTGAACTACAATAATCAAGCCACATATCTGCAACATCACGAGGGTGCCACCGTGCAGCCCAGTACGTGGCTAAAAAACGTGAGCAAAATTCTGCACACTTTCGCGTCTTTCCATGATACGACAAGTTGCGCACGGTTTGCTCACATTCAAATACAGTGCTGAAAACAAATAACAGCGTGCAAATACAATCTTTCTTTGCAATGGCACATTTTCGTCCATAACTCCTTAACGGCTAGTCAGATCGAGACAAAATGTTCTTCAGAGTTTGCAGTTGTTCATGCTCTTTCAAATGATGTAGCACTCGATATGAATTTACAAATTCGATTTTTCAGGAATTTTACGACTATGCTGCCCCCATAATTAACAGCAATGAACAGTAACGTTTCCAAAGCAAGCTTTAAACCAAACCAGATAGTATCTTGCCAGAGTGCTCAAACGGACACGTCCGTGATGACGCAAACGCAAAAGCTTTTTTACGGGATTATCACTTGCAATATTACCAGGTCAGGGTGTTGAAAGGGGAAAAATAGATGTTAACGAATTGGCCGCGAGCACCATTATTGGAGCCCAGCGATGTCTGAACCACTAAGCTATGGTTTAGCTTTCATACAAGCATCCAAGTATCTCAGCATATTTACTTCAACTGTCACTTGTCTAAGATTTTCAGGCCGAGTATAGTGCCCTATGGAAAGATCCATTATAACAATTTCATACAAATGAGAAAGACCAAGGAACTACAAGTTACGCTATACTGTCCACTAACACCACCAGTTGCTAAATAATCAGCTCATGCGATAACATTGCACGACACTGACCGACGGTACTGACGTTCTACAACTAACTGGCACATCTTGGATGCGCACTCCAACAGCCTTCCCACTTGGAAGGTTCTAAGTTATAGAAATGTGCTAGAGCTGTTAGCCAGTTAGGTGTAGAACGTCTTTCCGTCGGTTAGTGTCGTGCAATGTTATCGCATGAGCGGATTGTTTAGTAACTGGTGTTGTTATTGGACATTATAACGTAACTTGTAGTTCATTGGTCTTTCTCTTTTGTATAGATTAAACTTTGGCTCTCCATCTGAGTCCATTCCTGCATAACAATTTTAGTAAGGGACACTGTTTCCGATTATGGTGTTCCACCATCTTGTAATACCCTGTCAAACTAAAAGGGTGTTTCTACAATACAAGGTTTATCTAATAACAATTTTAATACTGCAATGTTGCAAACAAGACCCTCCTTGCCATTTCTCAGAGTTTCGTGTCGGAAATTAACACTTGTCAGAGAGCTCAACAGCCGCTACTATTCCCTAAGTACTTCTACCTCCAGAAGGGGTAAAATATGACAAAGGCATGACGTTTGAAAACATCACGGTACGCGTGAGATTCAACTGCAGAATGAGTATTCCGCATCCGCAGGAACGCCACCACCCCATGGCAATTGAAGAGGGTGGGAAAATATGGTACCAAAAAGAGAAAAGAAAGCTCCATAGGGACTGTGGGAAGTTAAAGCAGTGATCGCGCAAAGGTTCTAGCCTTGCAGGACGTGGAGCGGACCACAGGCTGTGCTTGGAAGCCCCCCTCCCCCATTCGGATCCGTTTTAGAAGCCCATGTTCTCAATCATCTTCGCCACTTCATGCTCAAAATTCCCCATTTTCGGTATCTGAGGTGGAGAGTGCTTGGTCCAAAACATTCCAGAAGTCTTGTAGTGTTACGCATCTGTCATGTCTGACAAAATCCGTAATATTCACTTCGGGATAAGAAAGTGATAAATGTGTTTATATCCAGCTCATATTAACCCCCACTAATTCCTGTGATCTATAACTGGTGTATATATCTCCATATTCACCACTTTAACTTGGGTTATATACTTTGCTTTATTACCCACTTACAGGTTGTAACTTTTCAACTTTCAAGGGACTTAGAAATTTTCTCTCAAATTGAAAAAGAAAAAAATTGAAGAGAAGAAAGAAGTTTCAGCAGGAATCGAACCTGCAACCATAAGATTCCCAAGCACCTATCTTGACCACCCAGCCACCAGGGTGTTGATGCAGATGTTGGTTGAAAGAAAGGTCTTAGGTCTGGAACACGCAGTACTACCTACACATAATAGTATACTATTGTATACTGGGATACTAAAATAGCTATTTCGGACCAGTATTTCAGGCCAAAAACGAAGCTAGGTATAAATAGAATAAACACCTCTGTCTTGTGTTTATGGGAATATAAACACTGTCTATAAAAACCTCGGCTACGCCTCGGTTTTTATGGCAGTATTTATATTCCCATAAACACTGCGACATCGGTGTTTATTCTATACGGAAACGTACTGATTTTTGTATTTTTACAATATCCCCATGCCAATACGCATGACGTATGCATTGAATCAGCTCAATGATTAGACGGGTAGGGAAGGCATCATCAGTGCCGCAAGGCAGGAAATAGTATAATCTACAGTTGTCGGCAGCAGATGAAGATGAAGGCGCTATACTTGAGGCAAAAAACGAGGCTAGACGCATTTGATTAAAACACTCTCTGCCTTCATGCTTCATGGGGGTCAGAGGACAGCTGATTGAAGATATACAAGGAGGAATTAATAGGCGGCATTGTCCAATGTAGACTGCAACCAAAATATTTGATTGGAAATTGTAACATAATTGGTAAGGAAGAAAAATTGCGCATTTTTTCCCTCTGCGGCTATAATTATCGTCATTTTTCTAGAACGGCCACTCAACCACCCAAAAAAATCTGGATGGGAGCGCGGTCTGAAATCATGCTCGGTATGTGTCCTAACCATTCAAAACGCAGACGCCGAACAAGGTCTGATAATGATGTAGGGTCACCCAGTGCGCACCGAGTGCTGCGGATGAGATCCTCTCCTCCAATTGCTAACGCCGAGATACACTTTTGATTGAGCGAATCCAAGTCATAACGAAGCGTAGCCCCTGACTCAGCACCATTGATGTAGATTAATACAGATATATCGGTAGAACCAGGCCGTATACAAATGTCGCTATTTTGCCACTGTCAAACTTGCGTCCCAGAACACTGGTAGGAGGCAGCCAGATGCCTTTGCCGCATTGGCAATCCGTCACTGTGTGTGTGTGTGTGTAACCTAAAGTCTCGAATTCATGGCCACCTAGACGGGCCAAGAGTGGACGGGGGAGAGAGTGTGAGAGAGAGAGAGATGTTGCTCTGTCTTGTGTCGTACGCTCACTCTTTTCAGGCTATCGAGCAATATTTGCATCAAAACCCTAAGACACTTAAATGAAATTAATAGTATTCATTAGTTTCAGGGAAAGTTTCAAATGGGAAACGCAGTAGGTCAACCTGCAACAAAAGCTGACTTAAGAGAGCATGTCTGAGAAAACCAGAACATATGTGCAAGTCGATCTCTCAGATTTCGCTCAAATTTTGGAGGTAGGTTTGCTTTGGGGTGTAGATCGACATTCCAAAGCCCGCGCAAAATCTTTTGAAGGGAACCATGACATTGGCATACCCCTCAATATTGGCCCAATATTGGCACGATTTATAGGTCTACAAACGAGCCACAGCACAGCGTACAAGAACAAGCAACGAACAAAACTCCATCAAGCCAACATTACCTCACCTTAGAAGAGTTCTTGGGGCAGCACCACTTAGCCACGCCAGCATCCCAGAAGACGAGGGCAATCATCCCTTGACGCCACAAATGATCGTCTTGAAAATAGCCAAACTACAAGCCCTGATAAAACAGCGAGCTACGTCCTCAATTAGCAAACACTATACACCGGCAGATAGTAGAACACTTCTTCTAGCACTGAGGACATGTCCCCCATCATCCTTTTTGGGTTTTCTTGAAATAAACAATTTTGAATTTTTCCACTCGACCATTCTGAAATACGTCCACACTCATACCTGCACAGGAAAGCTCGCCCCTCCGCGACGTCTAGTCAGCAATTTCTACTCCAACACCACTCCCAACCCTGCAGAACAAAGTGTATTGTTGACTCTGACAAGGAAAAGCAGCGGTGATCACTTGTCACTCCAAACGACAAGCTTCTCCTTGCGCCACCAACATTTTTCGGTGCAACAGTTGATGCAAAAGTGACTGAATTTTTGCGTGTAGTTTTTGGATTTTACTGGAAGAGGAATGATGAAATCACGTGGTTCGTGACACAAGAATGCCAGGTCTCGTAGATCACGGTTCAGCAGTTGTTTCGAGTCACCTTGATCAAGCGCACCTGCACTTACATGGATCACCCGTTGATCAAGATCGGATCAAGTGCATCTTGATGTCCAGCTAAAGAGCACGCATGTCGTGTTGTAGGCCTTCCAGCCGGGACTTTCCCTCAATATGCAGCACACAGACTAGGGCGAGTAGGGTCAAATCACGTTGTTCATGACGTAAGAAATCTGCCATGTGGGCGCGCCACATACCCCATGCAACCAGTGTAGGCCGCGCGCTGATCAACTCCAAGCGACCTTGATGCCATGGACAACGGTCATTCCTTGCTGTTGCAGATCTACGTGGATCATCAGCATGTAAACTAGCCGTAGTTCCTGTTGAACCATGTTCGGGATGAGCGAGGTTAGTGTGAAAAAATGCATCCCTGTTCTTACTGCAAGAGGAAATATCTCAAAGAATTCTTGCCAATGCAATACTGCTAGTGCTATAACGATAGTTTCTGAATGTTCTGAGCAGAGCATGCAAGAAATATAATGCATCTTACCTCCTCCCTCATGGTCCGTTTCGAATAGCGCCTCGGGAACGATCGTGATCATGTGCATTGTGTCGTGCACCAGAAAGCATTATCCTACGTCACGATGCACGTGATTTCTTCATTTCTCTTGCAGTAAAATTCAAAAACTACACGCAAAAATTCAGTCACTTTTGCATCAACTGCTGCACCGAATTATGTTGGTGGCACAAGGAGAAGCTTGTCGTTTGGAGTGACAAGTGATCACCGCTGCTTTTCCTTGTCAGAGTCAACAATACACTTTGTTCTGCAGCGTTGGGAGTGGTGTTGCAGTAGACATTGCTGACTAGACGTCGCGGAGGGGCGAGCTTTCCTGCGCAGGTATGAGTTTGGACGTATTTCAGAATGGTCGAGTGGAAAAATTCAAAATTGTTTATTTCAAGAAAACCCAAAAAGGATGATGGGGGACATGTCCTCAGTGCTAGACGAGGTGTTCTACTATCTGCCGGTGTATAGTGTTTGCTAATTGAGGACGTAGCTCGCAGTTTTATCAGCGCTTGTAATTTGGCTATTTTAAAGACGATCATTTGTGGCGTCAAGGGATGATTGCCCTCGTCTTCTGGGATGCTGGCGTGGCTAAGTGGTGCTGCCCCAAGAACTCTTCTAAGGTGAGGTAATGTTGGCTTGATGGAGTTTTGTTCGTACCTTGTTCTTGTACTCTGTGCCGTAGCTCGTTTGTAGACCCATAAATCGTGCCAATATTGGGCCAATATTGAGGGGTATGCCAATTTCATGGTTCCCTTCAAAAGATTTTGTGCGGGCTTTGGAATGTCAATCTACACCCCAAAGCAAACCTACCTGCAAAATTTGAGCGAAATCTGAGAGATCGACTTGCACATATGTTCTGGTTTTCTCAGACATGCTCTCTTGACTGCTTTTTGGCCTTATGACTTGTAGTATGTGCATCTGGCGATATCTGCGTAAGAGCAGAATGCACCTGGGCGGAAAAATGATATCAAGTACCAGCCAGAGTGGAAACACATACGGGAATGGGAAATTGAAAATTTAAAGGGTTAGAGTGCTTACCAGAATGCAGGAAACTTGAACCATGTATTGTACCGAGGTTTAGGGAGAGAAAGTCATTAGCAGTGAAGATATTGAAGGATGTGCGTGGAGTAAAAACTTCAAAGACGTTTTGAATGCATGGGCAAACGCCGAAAGCGTAACAGTTATAATACATGAGTAATCGCATTGGTAAAAACCTAACCAAGACAGTAAGCAAAGGCGGTCATGGACATTCAGGACATCACAGAACGCTTCAGTTTCTTCCTTTATCTTGATAATTCTACCGTAAGAGCATTAAACAAAAGTACTTCATTGTCCTGGTCGGTGTATTATTAAAGAAAGGGAATTCGACAGCTATAAGCAGATCGAATGGCAACGATGTCGGATGGGGGAATTAAGCCTATTTGTTAGAGCTCGGAATCACCAAGTTGTTCGTAGATAACGTCTTGTGGCATTTGGTTTCCATTCACTGCTTCGTATGCGACGTTTTCGTTCGGCACCTCCGCTATTCCATATGCGTCGTTTGTGTTCAAGACTTGAACTGTTCCGTACATCTCGGTGGCGCTTAGCGCAGTTGCACGGGGCTGTTTATTCCGTTTACCGGTATTGTGATCTGTTAGGATGTCTTGCTGTGGTCGACGAAGCCTTTTCAAGATTACTGACATCAGAATTGATAAAATCACACCTGCTAGAAATCCGACGGTACCACTTAAAGCTGCTGTTTCGGTGGTGTTAGAATCGGCCCTTGAGATCATGATCTCTAATAATATGAAGCAGAAAACAGGAGCACAGATTTCATCAGTATAGTTTCCCTCGAACCCCTCTTGCCCTTTCCAACATTCCTACGCGTCATGTCTATCTTGTGCGAATCACCACCCCCCCCCCCCCCCCCTCATCTCCCCCAACTCCGACAGAACGGGCACCCCATTCAACCACCAAGCACATGAGGTACACGAGTGTGGCTAATGTGGTTTTCAGAAAAATTGGGCCAGCTAGTGAAAGGGGCACAGAATGTAACTATTATAAGTAAGGCGTACGTACAAGTCCCCAGGGTGCGTGCACATTTGAATTTGAAAATCTCCAACCCTACATTGCACCTCTGAGAAAACCAGAAATGCGAATCCTGGTGTTAGACCTTGAGGTGGCGCTTGCCACTTGGCGTAGAAAATTGGCTTACATGCAATTTCATGGAAATATGGGAATCGGTTTATTACAATTATGATCATAATTATGTTGTCAACATTCCTTTCCCCAGCGCGGGCGGGCGAAGTCAACAATGTTGTGAATAGCCAATGGTCTTCAGCGCTTGTTATCTACTTCCATGAACTACTGGAGTTCGCGAGGTGTTTGTCACGCTGGGTATGGTCTCCCAGGAGTGTCACGGTAAGTAAGTAATCCCAGTGGTGTTTAGGCTCGGCGAGAGCTTTATCATGCAGCGTTCTCGTAGCACATTTTCATTAGCCTACCCAAGCTCACCTAATGAGGGGTGAAGTTCCCTAAACACTGTGTATTGAGCTGGGAGTTGTGTTTTTTTGCAAGGTTGCCGAGTGTTAGGTTCGATGAACTTCGCCAGTGCTCTGGTTGGCTCTCGTGAGTGAATCAAGTCAGATTCAAGTCAGTAGAAAATTTGCGAGCACCTATGTATGGAGCGACTTACATTTTTCTAACTATCGTCATAGTCGCAGCAACCTCTTCTTCAAATATCCCAAATTGTAACTCAAAATATCACAACTAGGTTCGGGAGCTTGAACATTCAATGAAGAAAAGCAGCCACTCTTTCTAAGGCCAGAACAGGAAGCAAGCACCTTTGCTACTTGCAGCATCTCAAGTTTTTTTAACCTAAATTAAGGCACATTGTGTCTATTCCTGCTCCCTCCTTACGGGTATTCTTAATTCATTACATCTTCCGTTTCAGCCAATGGGCTACCGTGGAAAACCCATCATAGAATTTACCTTTGCACGTTTGACCTGTGGACGCCCAAGATCCATTCTTGTCGCACATGACGGTTCTGTTTCCTTGGAGCTCGTACTTGGGATCACATACCATCATTGCAAAAGTACCAAACTTTGCTTCAGTGTGCCCAACAATCACTAATCCATTGTTGAATGTCGGTAGAAAATCGCAAACCACAGCTGAAAGAAGATAGAAAATTAGTGTTATAGGAGTACGTACGACAAATATAGCAATGGATTCGGATGTAGAGCCAAGGATTTATATATGGCTAACAGCTTTAGCACATCATTTTATTGACCTTCGCATCTTTTAAGCCTCACAAGTTGTGGAATGTTGCTTTGCTTTCTTGAATCGTGGTTTGACCGTATTGTCCAATGGTCTTGCCAGTATCGTCATCGGCCTGCATGGACATCCGCCAACGTCCTTCACAGCTGAGACTTTCAGCTCGTGCTTATGTTGGTTGCGCTCACCTTCCCCTCCTTATGTTATTTCTGTAACTTAGAACCTTCCAAGTTGGAAGGTTGTTGGAGTGCGCATCCAAGATGTACTAGAGCTGTAAGCCAGTTAGTTGTAGAACGTCAGTACCGTCGGTCAGTGTCGTGCAATGTTATCGCATGAGCTCATTATTTGGTAACTGGTGATGTTAGTGGACAGTATAGCGTTACTTGAAGTTCCTTGGTCCTTTATCTTTTCTATATATAAATATAGGCCCCGGAAATGAGTGTACATTCGTGGAAATAGGAGTCTGCATTTTGTTCTCCTTTCTTTGCAACTGGGGTTAGTCAAGTGCGAATTCAAGTCGGCAGGAAAACCGCGAGCTCCTATGTGACGATGTTCCACTGATGATAGTCCAGAGAAAACGTTCTGGAATTGTATCGTTTTAATTGTTTTGTACATGGTTATGAGTGCACAATTGATATTTTTCATTGCCTTTTTACGAGTGTTGTCTCCTCGTCGATTATGAGGATTTAAATAAACGGTTGAATTATTTTATAAAGAAAACACATAATGTACACTAACGTTCGCAACGTGGAAGAGTTGTCCACAAGTCTGGAGCGCTGCATGCTATAGTTGCGTTGCCTTCCAAATTGTAGCCACCTTCGCAGCCAACATAGTGCACTTCACCTGTTGTAGCTTGTAATCCCGATATGTTGCTGTTCGGAATGTTAGGAGCAGTGCACGAATCACCTGCAGTGTAATAGAAAAAGTCACGGTTCGCATGAGACTGGGCTGAAACCGAGTTTTCCGCATCTTTATCAACGCCACCAACCACCAAGGCCCAAGGTGAATGTGTAGCTCCTACAAAGGAGGCAAGTGAGGACACCAAACCCACCAAAGTGGTCAAAGACCGAAAATCTCACTCACAGCATATATGTACATTCCTCCTTTGTGGCAGGACACGAGTATAGTAGAATAGATTAGGCAGAATCAGAAGGAAGAATTGCCAGAGCATGCCAAAGAGAAACCCTTATTGCATAAAACCGTAGCTTGTTCATTGATGACACCTTTAACTGGTTGAATACTTCCATTGTCAATGACAGGTGTCTAAGAATTGCAAACGAGTTCTATAAAACAGTTAAGAGTAGAGCCCACAATCTCTCGTAAACCTGATGACGGCAATTTGCCGAAACGTTGTGAAGTGTAAAGACATATTTTTTATAAAAGAAAAAGGACCAAGGAACTACTAGTTAGGCTAAAATGTCCCTTAACACCACCAATTACTAAACAATCAGCTCGTGCGATAACATTGCACGACAGCTTTTAACTTCAAACTTATAGTTATGGTTCGTTTTCATTTCTAGAAATTTACCCTTGACTCTTCATCCGAGTCCATTCTTCTAAATTATTAGATTATTATGACTCTCTTAATATTGACTCCCCATTGATTTTGGACATACTGGGATTTTACTCCTTTCACAACGAGAACCTGTACGCTTAAAACAGCTGATTGCCTGACAACTCTTTTTTTTTTAAATATCCAGAACAACTTGCATTTAGACTCATAATACTGGTGTGAAGGATATAGGAGGACTGTCGGCTTAATAAGCGAATGTAGGGGAGAACTTTGAATAAGTGAAGAACTGGCGGAAAGCCGCCGTCACGTCTCTTACAAGGATAGGTGACGAGAACACAGAAACAACACAATAATGTATTCTGGTTATCAAAGGAAATAGATAAAGGGCACTTACGTGTACAATGTGGAAAAGGTGTCCACAAGTCTGGAGCGCTGCACGCGATTGTAGCGCTGCCTTCCAATTTGTAGCCATCTTCGCAGCCAACATAATGCAATTGACCTGTTGTAGCTTGTATCCCTGATATGTTGCTGTTCGGAATGTTAGGAGCAGCGCATGAATCACCTTTAGTGTAGTAGGTTTATGCAGATAGAGAAAGAAGGATTGTGTTACAGTTATGACTTGATTTATTTCAGTATGTGTGTGTGTTTGTGTGTGTGTGTGTGTGTTTGTGTGTGTGTGTGTGTGTGTGTGTGTGTGTGTGTGTGTGTTGGTGTTCGTGTGTGTGCTTGGGAATGGGGAAGTAGCTGAACAAAACTACAACACCTGCAGTCGCTCCTGCAACCTGATAATATTACGGAGGATACCTTGATTACCGGCAATTATTCTTCGGGAAATCAGTCTCCTTTTACAACTTTCCCTCAAACTTATGAAATCGGCAATAGAATCGTTCTCGTGCTATGGTTTAGGCTTGTGCGTGTACGAAGACGAATGTCAGCAAGTATGTCTGTACACATCCTCGCGTGTGTTCTTCGTTGGATTTATTTCACGTTGAGCCTACCTTTGCATGTTGAGTTACTCTTCCACGTGCCGGACACCCCGCAGGTGGCTATACCAGAACCAGCCAAAGAGAAACCCGTATTGCATAAAACCCTAGCTTGTTCGTTGATGACACCTTCAGCTGGTTGAAGATGTCCATTCTCAATGACAAGTGTCGAAGAATTGCAAACGAGTTCTATAAAGAATGAAGAAAAAACAATTCAATGTGACAAGAAAATGATCTGGATGTAGTCTTTTGCTATTTTCTTGTTTGAAATGAGCACAAGTTTAATTCTGGTCTTGGCATTTTAGAAAAATTCTCCGTTTAAATAGTTTGAATGAAAACTCTTTCAGAAAGTGGTAGACATCACGCACCTGCATGGTGAAATTTAATAAAGGGGTTTGTCAACTGACAACCGCTCTATTTAGTTGCAATTTACTCTTGGCACATGCGCTGGATAAAATTATTTTATTAGTGATGTCGAAAAATGAATGAAAACTATTGGTCATTTGTAAGATAGCTATTCGACGGGATCGCGGAGAACTGCAACATTCATGTCATGGAATTGTGTGGCAGCATTGAAGGTTTTATTGTCAGATAGCTATTAACTTGTGGGGGTGGTATTGTTCGAATGCTTCAATTACTAGCACTATATACTAAACAGAAGCAAACACCAAGCAGTAAAGGTAGTTGAAAGGAAAGGTGAGAAATATATTAGCTAACTCGGTTTGGTGTAAGTGCCATTCCAGCATACACCACTTACTACTTGAAACACATCCCCAGTCTTTCTATTATGGTCTTGCACCAACTAGCGATGAACTTACAACTTTACGATAGTAAAAACAGTGGGTCCAGTGTTTTTAAAGGCATTATGCCTCGTTTTGATTTCCAGTATTAATAAAGTATACAACAACAACAAAAATGTACGTTGCTCACAGTTAGAACTCACTCTTACACGAAACAATCCTTTTTGATATCGTTGTGGAAACACAAGTGTAGTTGGCTGAAGTGTGAAGTCGATAACCGGCATTGCAGAAAAGCTCTCGAACTGCCAACCCGTCACTCCCTTCTTTTATGTACCCATTATCGAGAGTAGAAGCAGCACACTTCCCGGAATATGCTGAAGGCACACACAGACAAGATCGTGAAAATTGATAGTGTGCACAATAATTTATAGGGAAAAAAGTGTAAATGGTGAGGTACTAGTCTACAAGTAAACTACTGGCTAGTTTTAAGCAGTTTAAAATTCAAAACTAAATTTAACGTTTTCAAGGAATTATCAGTGGCCTGCAGTCGGATGGCAAATATCTTATAACGTAGGGAAACGCCAAAAGACAGGGTAAAACATAATTTGAACAAGACCACCACCTGTAAAAGAAAGCCTACAAACAACTTTCTTTTTTCCATTTCATCTCCTTGTGATCGGGTTTTCGGGCAGTGCATTGTACTGTTGATCAACCAAAGTACTCTGCTGGCACCTGAAATCCGACCGCTGAGCTGTGCGCTCACAACGCAAAGACCGAACATGGGATCATAAAACTACGAAATGGAGACCGTTAGAATGTGCTCAGCGGTCGGATTTCAGTTGCCTGCAGTGTCAATACAATAAAAACCAGTCACTCACGTAGGCTGCTATGATTCAGTTCCTCCCGTCGGTTGGCTGGTATAGCGGCTTGCTGCCCGCACACTACTGGATTCAAAGTGTCCTCTGAGTTGCTGCAATTAGGCATGGGCGCGAGTATGTGTGTTACTATTATGTGTACATGTGTATAGAGTCGAAGTGAACTTATCGTTTTCAGAACTCACCTGTGCAGTTCGGAAGTTGGGTTGTGTTCGTGTCGCTTGAACAATAGACCATGTCTGGTCCAACCCGGGCAAAACCATCAAAGCAAACCGGTTGGAACATTGGCGGCGCTCCCATCATTTGGCCATTTAGGATTCCTGGTGCTTGGCAATTTAGCGCTGGGAGAAGAAAATAATGATAATTGTTTATGTAGGGCACTCAGTAGGTGTTAGCTTGACTTTTGAAAACGTAGTGAAAGGTTGTGATGTAAATATTACCAGTTGTAGAAGAGAGAAGGCCTTGATAGGATGGGATTCAGGTCATACCGAGACAATATTCCATAATATAATTGAAATGCAAAATAGAAACTAGGCTTATCGTTTTCAGAACTCACCTGTGCAGTTCGGAAGTTGGGTTGTGTTCGTGTCGCTTGAACAATAGACGATGTCTGGTCCAACGCGGGTAAAACCATCAAAGCAAACCGGTTGGAACATTGGCGGCACTCCCATCATTTGACCATTTGGGATTCCTGGTGCTTGGCAATTTAGCGCTGGGAGAAGACAATAATGATAATTGTTTATGTAAATAATCTACGTTGAGATAAAAGTTTAATAATAGCTATGAAAAGTATGAATGCCGCAGAAATCACCACGCAACATGACAATTTGTTCAAGGTTTGGTTTTGTGTGTTTCCAAAATCGATTTTCACGTTCCGATCATCAGTGGAAATACGGAACTAAAAAGATCAAGGGAAAAACAAAGGTTAAAAATCCAAAGAAGTGTGACACATGACGGGTGTTTGTCCTTCCTAGATGTGCGTGTGGAGAAGTCAAACGATGAAATTGTAACGTCAATATACAAGAAACCAACATTTACCGGACAATATAATTATCGTGTTTGACTCGTATTGTTCGTACCTGTATAAGGTCAACCTGGTGAAGAATCTGGTGGATAAAGCGCGGCGAATCTGGTCCCCCTCTCGACTCAATGATGAGCTAGGTTTTCTGAAATCGGTGTTTCTCAAAAATGGTTACCCGGAGGAACTGCTAAACAAGCTACTAAAATCAGCATCAAAACCAAAGGTCGTCATCATAGGTCCAAGTCGTTGCCCAGTCTACCTTTCCTTACCTTGGAAAGGAGAGGCATCACAGACATTGTGCCGCACAATCAAAACGCTAGTTACACAAACATACTTTGCGGCGCACTTCATCCCTGTGTTCACTACGATACGTGCGTTCACGGTGGAGAAGGATGTCCTACCATCCCACCTATTGAGCCACTTGGTCTACCGATTTGAGTGCCGGAATTGTGATAGCCCGTACGTTGGTAGGACCCTTCAACACCTGAGCGCACGTATCAAGCAGCATGTACCACTTCACATGCTGCCGGACGCAGCAAAAGCGAACCGCCCGAAGCGGGGAAGACCACGAAAGAACCCGCTCCCTCTACCACCGACACAACCAGAGCAAGTCGAAAACACGGTGCAGAGGAAGAGTGGTGGATCACTAAGCCAACCGAATGTGCCTTCTCCACCGTTGCCCTTGCCGCCACCGGAGCCACCACCAGTGCCGTTGGTGGCTGGGGTTGGGGAGGAGTCGGCAACAACGACAGTACCGCCAATCACAGAAATTGATCCCATTTCTTTGACACAGTATCCGGCTGTGCGGACACCGCAGCACCCTCCGGCGCTTGATCCGTGGGTCCAGAGACCACGGAGGTCGACCGCCAAATATTCAACCGAAATATATGCTAGGAATGGCCAAGGCCCACGCGGAGCATCGAAGGAGACCGGAAGCCGGGGGCAAAACGGAACACAATCTCGGGACGTAGATGAGGTAAGGACAATGGCACGGGACAGACGTAGGAAGGAGAACATGGATGGTATCAGACGACTGACTGGTGGTGAATATGAGTTGGGTGATGATGCGGCGGATGACGAGAATACAGATGACGACGAGGCGGATGACGGCGGGGATACAGATGACGAAGAGGCGGGTGATGACGAGGCGGCGGATGAAGACGAGGTGGATGACGATGAGACGGCTGGTGGTGATGGTGATAAAACGGACGAGGAGGAGTCAGGAGGCAGGGAAGGTGATGGAGCTGATGAGGGTGAAATTCGTAAGAAGTCAGCTGTGTACTTGCATTTGTTATCTCGTCCCGATTGTTTGAGTGCGTATGATGATTCCCACTTCTCTGTACTGTGTCGTGCCCGTTATGTCCAGCAGTTGAAGGTCCTTGAAGCTGTTTGTATTCGCACGCATAAGCCCGATTTGTGTGAGCAAAAAGAACATGTTTTAGCACTTAGGTTATTTTCGTGAGTTTGCACCCCGTGTTCATGAGTTGTTTCTGCACTGTTCATGCCCGTTTGTCACACTTACTCTTTATTTTAGTTCTCACTTTTTTGTAATACTTACCTCAAGTTACCCGTCATGTGTCACCGTGACTTCTTTGGATTTTTAACCTTTTTTTACCCTTGATCTCTTTAGTTCCGTATTTCCACTGATGATCGGAACGTGAAAATCGATTTTGGAAACACACAACACCAAACCTTGAACAAAGTGTCATGTTGCGTGGTGATGTCTGCGGCAATCATACTTTTCATAGCTTTAATTGTTTATGTAGGGCACTCAGTAGGTGTTAGCTTGACTTTTGAAAACGTAGTGAAAGGTTGTGAAGTAAATATTACCAGTTATAGAAGAGAGAAGGCCTTGATAGGATGGGATTCAGGTCATACCGAGACAATACTCCATAATATAATTGAAATGCAAAATAGAAATTAGGCGTTTTGTACAAAAGAGAAAGGACCCAGGAACAACAAGTTACGATATACTGTCACCTAACACCACCAGTTACTAAACAAACCGTTCATGCGATTACATTGCATCGAGAGTGCGCACGTCGGGGGCCGCGCCGTAGCGTGTGTTATGTCGAGGTTTCTGTTATGTACTTCGAAGTAGGATTATGTTGTGTAGAACAAAATTAGTATAGGAGTGATGCCGTTTCGGCGCAGGATTTGATGTTTTACTTACTAGCGAGGTTTATGTACAAGTGAGAGTTGTTATATCGAGAGCAGACCTGTAGTAGTATGTCGATGGTACTGACATTCTACAGCTAGCTGGCAAACGATGTGCTAGAGCTGTTAGCCAGTTAGTTGCAGAACGTCAGTACCGTCAGTCAGTGTCGTGCAGTGTTTATCGGATGTGCTGATTGTTTAGTAACTTGTGGTGTTAGTGGACAGTATAGCGTAACTTTTAGTTCCTTGGTCCTTTCTCTTTGGTATAAATCAATCCTTGGCTCCCAATCCAAGTCCATTACTGCACTCCTGATGAGCCTTCTTTATCAATACGGCGAAACGATCATCGTGTGAAACTGCTGCTTGTTACAGCTGCTTAATGTCCATCTAAAGTGTCAAATTTTTTAAGTGTCAAAGTAGAAGTACAGTGCTGATTTATTCCCGTAGCTTACATAACAAGTTGTTATGTATTCCCGTAGCTATGCAGAAGACGTTATTTCAGTAACGTCTGGCGCTAGCCAGGGTCCACACAGCTTTAATTCCCGTAGCTATGCAGAAGACGTTATTTCAGTAACGTCTGGCGCTAGCCAGGGTCCACACAGCTTTAATACCTGTCCCGTACATGTCCCGTGCCTGTCCTGTACCTGTCTCGTACCTTTCCCGTACCTATCCCGTACCGTACCGTACAATCAAAGACGGGTGGCCACAATGCATAATTCAAATAGGGCTTTCAAATACAAGATCATAACGTGAAGCAACTTGGAAGAATTAGTATGTATGCGAAGTGTATCGGGGGATGCATGCAGGGCGATAATGCGGGTTCGAATCCCAGGTTATGTCTAAAAACAAAGAGTAGACATTTATAAGAATTTACAACATTCCTATGCTTTTTTTGTCTAGGTCATCAAGGCAAAAAAGCATAGCGTAGGACCCTGAGCTTCCGAGCTCTCTCGTTTGGCGTTTGTTTGTTTGTGTGTTTGTGTGTTTGTGTCACGCCTGGCGTTATCCCGTATCTGTCCCGTACCGTACCGTGCCATCAAATACAGCTGGCCACATACAGCTGGCCGCACTATTCAAATAGGGCTTTCAAACGCAAGATCATAACGTAAAGCAACTTGGAAGAATGAGTATGAATGCGAAGTGTATGGGGGAATGCATGTAGGGCGATAGTGCGGGTTCGAATTCCAGGTATTGCCTGAAAAAAGTAGGAAAATTGAAAAAATTATAACATCCCTAATCTTTTTTTGCCGTCATCAAGGCGGTTGATGGTGTCGTATTACCCTTGACCGTACCTGTCCCGTACCTGTCCCGTACCTGTCCCGTACCTGTCCCGTACCCATCCCGTACCGTACCGTTCAATCAAAGACGGCGGGCCACAATGCATATTCAAATTGGGCTTTCAAAATACAAGATCATAACGTGAAGCAACTTGGAAGAGTTAGTATGTATGCGAAGTGTATCGGGGGATGCATGCAGGGCGATAATGCGGGTTCGAATCCCAGGTTATGTCTAAAAACAAAGAGTAGAAATTTATAAGAATTTACAACATCCCTATGCTTTTTTTGTCTAGGTCATCAAGGCAAAAAAGCATAGCGTAGGGCCCTGAGCTTCCAAACTCTCTCGTTGAGGCGTTCGGTTTTTCATGATTCTTGTTCGCATAGCTTCCCTTTTGTTGATCTTCGCATCTTTTGAGCCACACAACTTGTGTGGAATATTGCTTTGCGTTCATGAATCATGGTTTGACCATATTGTCCAATGGTCTTGCCATTATCGTGATCGACATACTACTACAGGTCTGCTCTCGATATAACAACTCTCACTTGTACATAAACCTCGGTATTAAGTAAAAAATCAAATCCTGCGCCGAAACGGCATCACTCCTGTACCTAATCCTACATAACATAAACCTCGACATAACACACGCTACGGCACGGTCCCCGACGTGCGCACTCTCGATACAACGTAAATTCACTTGCACGTTACGATCAAGTGGTACTTGTAGCTAGGCAGTTTAGGCCAGTTTAGTGAAAACCTCCGCATAACGCACCCTATGGTGCGGTCCCCGACGTGCGCACTCTCGATGCAATGTAGAATCATGTGCGCGATACGATCAAGCGTAGCTAGCCAGTTTAGTCCAATAGATGACTTGCACAAAGATTGTCTGGGTTCGAGACGGGGCATGCAAGTGGACCTTCTGACTCTGACTTCACCACCTTTTGAGTTCGTGACTTTCGAACTATGTTAGTGTCGCTTTTTGCCTGATGAACACTGAGCTAGTTTTTTTGGCTAGAGAGTAGAGTTGTTTTGATTCGACTTGTATCGTCATGCCGAAGCGCTGCTGCGCTCCTGAATGAACTAGCAGACGAGAGATAGAACTGAGGCTCCCGTTCCATACGTTCCTTTCCGAGCCGGCCGGGCGGGAGGCAGAAAACTGAGGGAATATTATTTTAGCAACATTGGTGTAGGCTGCAACAAGCACGTCGTGGTCCTGAAGTGTGACTGCTTAAGTTTTTCCCGCAGTGGAAGCGAAGTCAAGCACAACGAAAGTTTGTGGACGTCTGAGAAAGAACTCGATTTCCTTTCAATCTGCTGCACTAGCTCCAGATCAACCCTCTCCTGAGGACAGACTGCGGAGAGGCCAGGAACCTGCCGAGTGACGAGTGGAAGCCTAAACCACGAAAATGAAGGGTGGAAGGACTGAGTATGAGAGCCAGATGGCCTTTAGTAGTACTTCAAGTAGTATCTGAGTTGAAGGAGAGAACAAGTGTGCTGGAGAAACGCTGCGAAGTCCTCAGGCCTGATGTGTACTAGCTACTGTTGAAGTCTCACTTGTTCCGATATGAACATGTCATCAGCCCTTGCTCTGAGCAGCTGTATCTAGACTGGGATCTAGGACAGAGACATAGCATTGTAAACCTTACTGAAGCCATATGTATCCGATGCCTGGCTCTAGTGAGAAAGCAGTTTGGCGCAGGCTCGCAAACTATGATGAATCAGTGAGTGTTGGAAAGTTACATTATACCTCTTCATGATTAGCTGGTAATGACGACGATGCGGCTCCGGTTGGGTCTCATGGGAAAGTTACTTGCATACCTGTTTAGTTGCAACGAGGCAACGGTACCCCATGTACTGAAGACATGATTGAACTACATTTCATCTCCTCCTGGGAGAATGTGGAACAAATAATGCCAGAGTGTGTCTGATACACATCACAGTCTGCTGAGTATGTTCATTATTGTGGACGTAACATAACTGCGCTGTGAGGTACCTTCTGCGTTGGATCTGCAGTTGAGCCACTACTCTTCTTACAAATTCAATACAACGGTGAAAGGATTTGTTGGAGCATCATCAAACAGTGCATTCGCCTTCATCATACACTGGCTCCGTTGCCTACAGTAATTCACATCTTGACGGGCGCGCTGGGACGATACGGAAGGAGCGGCGGGAACCATTGGAGTGCTCATGATGCTGGTTAGCGGAGACGGATGTGATTGTCAGGAACGGGAACGCAACCGCACTACTGTACAGACCAGGAAGCGATGGAAGAGTTGAATCTGTTCAGCCTTGCATGCCGTGTACAGGGACACAAGCGTAAAAATGGCTACATTTCGAATGTGAACTGGCGACGGCATTGTGTGGCGACGACCACAACTGCAACTGTTCAAATTTCAGCATTTCGAACATTATGCTTCCCACCGAATGGCTCACATGACGGAGTTGGACATTACCAGGCTAGGATTATCATTTGCTGTATTTATGGATAGTCCTTGAGTTTTCAGATGAAGTGCTTTATCTTTTACCTGTCGTTCCTTTAGTGTGGCACAATGTCCATGGCTGCTTTCTTGTCTTCATAACAGACTGGTATAATCAGCATGATTCTGCTTTATTAGAGAAGAAATACAAGTAAACATTCCTTTCGGAAAGGAAGCCCAGAAACGTCAACCCCCATGGGCTGTGCTTTATGACTCTCGTCCATCGACGTTAACCGTCGCAATAACTGCTGCATGTATGTTGTGCTGTGCAAACCGTACATGATTTTAACAGCTCACCCACGCCTTCCCAACAGGCTCCTATATCCCATACCGATAGCGTTACATTGAATATGAACTAGGCTAGCACAGTTATTCTTCGTTCTTTTGATGGCGGCGGGTAGCATGGAACTTGACGTGTTCTTGGGATCCTCGTGCAACACTTGCTGTTCCCGGATGCCATATTATTGGGTGCATCGAGGTTGCTTCTATGCTCACTGTTCTTTAGTAAGACAATTTTTTTATAACTGTTTCACCGAAAAATATGGCAAGAGTATTTTGGGTTGGTTTGGACGCCTGGCTTCTCTTCACATAATAAACAGGCATGTACTTCCACTAACCCTACAAGTGCACATGACTCATGAGCTTCTGAAGACAGTGACGGTACTGATCATGTACATGTACATCATGTACATCATGTACACACACTTGAGAGGGACGAAAAGCGTTTCTTCTGTAACTCTGAGTTTCACGGTTTTAACCGATCATCAGACAGCAACTTGACTACAATTTTCAGAAGATAAGATTGATATAGGCTGCAAGCTTGGATCATAGCGCGAATGGATGATCCGGGCTGATGGTGTAATTGTAAAAAATGCGTGAGTTGGTTGATGGGGTGCAAAAATAGGCGCAAAAAAAGAATACACTTTAGGCCTAGGCTCATGCGACCACATGTTCTTCTGAGGGAGGCAAGAAGAAGGACAATTCGGTAATTATGAGCAGCACATCACCTGCGACTGCGAGTGGTGAGAAGGTTATGTGACGGCTGATGGTGAGAATTTTGAGAGGTAGTACTTATTTTCATGCCTGCACTTGCTAACTAGCTCCGATCTTTTGTTGATGTTGACACGCTTGTCCGCCTGAAGGATCTCCAGCTTCTCTCTTAGGCACAGAGGACAGCGCTTGGTTATGTTACTGTAACCTGGAGTCTGGGCGATAGCTGACCAACCAAGACTGTACTCGCTGTTTTGACGCTTCAGGTTCCAGACACACTTTGATAGTTCTGTGCTCTTCTCATGTCTCTCATGTCTGAATGATGTCAGATGGTTGTCGTATCTCTTCTTGAATTCTGGCTCCGTAAGGCCGATATACTCCTTCTGTCTGTCCTCTCCGGTTATTTGGACGGTTGCCTTGTACACAATAGAGCTGATTTGGCAGTTGCCGTCCATCGGACACTGCGCTTTGTCTCTGCAGTTGCATCGTCTTTCCTTGGGCTGTCCATCGTTGTTTCCACTTTTCCGTTTAACGGAGTTGTTGTGTGACTTGACCATTGCAGACATATTCGGCATACAACTATAGCTTACTTTAACTGTATTCCGGTTGAAGATCTTGTGTAGTCTGGATCCGGCGGGGAAGTGTATTTCGATTAGTCGCAAGAATATTTGTCCGATGTTTGTGGCCAATGTCTTGCTGAATGGCGGGTTGTACCAGATGATATTCCGCCGCCTGTTTTTCTTTTTCTTGCTTGAATCCTTGTCTCTCTCTTCCAAGTACTCTAGTCCATCGGCATAGCCACTGTTCCTAAGCGCGCTGTTGTATAGCGGTGCGGCTTCTCTGAACGCATCTTGGTTTGATGAAATATCGGTTAGCCGCCTACTAATAGCTTTCGGTATTTGCTTGATGATTGTTGGCGGACGGTTCTATTGGCTGTGGACATAGACCGGTGTATCGTTCGGTTTTCTATACGGACGATATGTTCCGTCTGCTAGGTCCAGCGTCACGTCCAGAAAATTCACAACCTTCATACCGGTGTCGTTGGTTAGTCGTAGTCCGAGGTTGTTGAATATCTTGCAGACTGTCTTCCTCATTCGATCTGCTTCGCTGCCTGTCACGTCTCGTAGCACTGCTAGGCCGTCATCGCGGTACAGTCCGTATTTTTGCACCCCATCAACCAACTCACGCATTTTTACAATTACACCATCAGCCCGGATCATCCATTCGCGCTATGATCCAAGCTTGCAGCCTATATCAATCTTATCTTCTGAAAATTTTAGTCAAGTTGCTGTCTGATGATCGGTTAAAACCGTGAAACTCAGAGTTACAGAAGAAACGCTTTTCGTCCCTCTCAAGTGTGTGTACTAGGCTCTGCACCTTGGTGTATTGAGCACTCTCACGAGCAATCACAACTCCCTCCGAGTTTACATCATGTACATGTACATGTACATGTACATGTACATGTACATGCAGTGCACCGTTCATTCATGCTGACAAAAAAAGTACACTACAGACGGTGTATACTGTAGCCTTGTGTAGGGTGCCCGCAGTGTAGCCTGGGTGCACAGGGTGCACTTGCCCCGTCTCACTCGCGGCTCGGATCTTTGTGCAAGTCATCTATTTTGCATGTATTCTGCGACATTGATGGTATCTGATGTCGATGGTGGTACATTGTGTATATGTTTGCACGGTTAAACCCGCCTTGTAATGCCCTTCATTTTGAGGTACATCTTGTATTTTACATACGGGTTTCTACATAACATAACTCTCGATATAACATAATTTTTGCGTGGTCCCAGAGATTACGTTATATGGAGAGTAGACCTGTACTTCGAAGTACTTATCTAATGTTCTTGTTTTGTTGTTGTTGTTTACTTTACTTCGCAGATTCTAACGCGCAAGTTGCCCAATTAAACAAAAAGCGTTTTCATGTGCATAATAATTAACATTGCGTTTTGGATGATTGATGATTAGGTAATTACATCACCTTTCTCACACGAATCGAATACAGGGCACAGCGGCTGTTCCAACACTTACAGTACGATTTCACATACGATGATCAAAATGTGTCCTCAAGCGCAGCATTTTTTCGACTGACTGGAGTGCATTCTACTAGAACTGGACGCCAATGCAGTAGTGGTCTGGTGGTAGGCGTTGTGTAATCATTATACTGGTACAGGCATGAGATAGTGCAGAACAACCAACCTTCTCACATACGAATTGAAAGATTGTACATCGTACCTTGGCAATTTCCTTTGGCTTTATCCCAATTGCCTAGTGTGTTACAGACAGCGTAGCTTGCACCAGTATTCCTGTAGCCCACATTACAGTCATACAGGGCTTGAGAGGGAAAGATGACGCCAGATGGATATGTTACTAGTCCGTTACTCAGTGTCAAGTTCTTCAGACATTGATTGCCGCCGATTCCTGAAAAAATAACACGAGTAACTATTTTTAACAGGCGGCGAGGTGACAACAATTTTTAAGATGGCAATGAACAGAATCAGGCAGTCAATCAGCTGAAGGGACATGTTACAAAGGTTTTATTGATATGGAAAGTGGTGATGGACAAGGAAATAACTGTGACGGAAATGTAATGTGATAACCGCAATCAGTAGTACAAGCTCAATCGACATTTGCGTACACTGTATTCATGCAATGAAAATCTGTGGAGACAATGTGCAATAAAACGATGAAAATATGAAGAAATGGTGTAGAGAAAATAAGGATTCAAACAAGTTTTCATGGACCACTCATCAGGAATCGTCGTTGTACTGAAGGACCCTGAAAACAAAACTGAACTAATATAGAAAATCTGAGTTCGAGAAGTAACACTAAGAACAACAGCAGTGAAATTTTAAAGTGTGAATTGTAACAGTGAAAGCGAGAGCAATATCGAATGCGCGTGCTAACAATAAACTTGCAACAGAAAAATGAACAAACAAGAAAAAGAAAGAAGGAAGGACAAAGTGATAACAAAGAACAGCAGTACATAACACCTAGAACATTAACGGCCAAACTTGGCCGCACCAACCACGACACGTTACTTAAACAATTTCAACCCAATTATACTATCTTCCTCTCCACACAAATTATTGAAAAGGTATTGAAAGGCAAACAAACTGCTAGGGCTCCTTTGATTGGTTCTGCTCGTTGTCCCAACTACTGTAAATATACAAAATTTCGGCGCTGCAAAATTTCGGCACTTCACGATTTTTGACATTTCGGCGGCGATTTATTTTCGGCGTGAGGCAGAGGGCATGGTATAGTGCGACAGATGCTGTGAAAAATTTCATCGGCGTTTTAATTTAGGCGGTTTGGGTCGGTGCCGACTATAGCCGAAATTAAAAAGCTGCCGAAAATTTGTATATTTACAGTATTTATGTCGGCCTTGGAAAGGGCAGGAGTCGACTAAAGTTTGTAGTGCAGTCAAATCTGCTGTTCGTCGAACATACTATGCATTACACTTTGTGCCAGTCTTTACGACGATGCGTTCGTTTACGGTGCGGAAGGATGTCCTACCAGCCCATCACCTTAGTCATCTTATTTTCAACTGTGAATGCCGACAATGCGCTAGTCGGTATATTGGTGGGACTGTTCATCACCTGAACGCACGCATCAAACAACAAACATCACATCACATACTTCCACCTTGCGCATAACAACAAAGACCGAAGCGAGGGCGACCTAGAAAACAACCGTTACCTACACAACTTGCGGATCCTGGCGCACAGACTGTGCATGATCAGCCGTCACTGGTGGTGGTGATGGAGGAGGGTGGGCGTGGTGGCTCATCGGGCCGGCTTGTGTCGCCGCCTTTGCTCCTGCCGTGGATGGTTCCTTCGTCAGTGCCCCCGGCGGCTTTGGCTGAGGCGGTGCCGCTTGCGGTCCCGGTCCCACGGCCTACTCCTGATCCTCCGCCGCCGGCTCTTGCGGCGGTGGAGCTTGCCAGTGACAGACCGCGAGCAACACCGGCAGGGGCATTAACACTACAATTGCCAACCCAAAAAGACCCACCTTGCGTATCGGCAGCTCCAACACCATCACCAAAAATGCAATCTACAGCAACCACAACTAATCCACCATCCAAGCCCACTATTGAAAGACCAAGACCATCAACAGCCAACTACAACAGAAACTACGCACTCAACGCACAAGGGCGCAAGGAGGGACGTGACAGCAGAGTAATGGCCAAGTCCCGTTCAATGGAACAATTGAGGCTGGATAACAGAGAGAGCGCAGAGGAAGCGGATGATGGAACGGACGGTGAAGGGAGCAATGAGCGGGAGAGCGACGATGGTAGTGATCGTGAGAGTGCCGGTGAGAATGTTAGTGTTGTGCGTAGGTTTCGTGGCAGCAAGTTTTCAGCGCACAATCATCTGCTAGCAATTCCTGATTGTTGCAATTCGTATTCCGACTCTATTTTCACTGTATTGTGCCGTGGTCGTCATGGCTATGGATTACAATTAAAAGTTTTGGAAGCCATCTATCAGCGTCTGTATAAGCTTAATTTCTGTGTACAGAAAGATAGTAAAATTGGTTTGAAATTGTTCAAGTGACGTGTCGCGCTTGGTGCGGCCAAGCTTGGCCGTTGATATTCTAGTTGTAGTGTACTGCTGTTATTTGGAATCACTTTGTCCTTCCTTCTTTCTCTGTCTTATTTGTTAATATAATTATTCAGTTGGAAGTTTATTGTTAGCACGCGAATTCGTTATTGCACTCGCTTTCACTGTTAAAATTTAAACTTGTAAAGTTCACTGCTGTTGTTCTAAGTGTTATTTCTATAACTTAGATTTTCGATAATAGTTCATTTTTGTTTTCAGTGTCCCTTAGTACAACGACGACTCCTGAGGAGTGTTGTACGAAAACTTCTTTGAATCCTTGTTTTCTCTACACCATTTCTTCATTTTTTCATCGTTTTTTTCACATTGTCTCCACAGCTTTTCATTGCATGAATAAAGTGTACACGTATGTCAATTCAGCTTGCATTATTGATCATTGATCACAGATTATTGATTATTGATCATTCCTCCATTATCATCATTATCATCCTCTACTGATGAGCTCCGACAGGGAGTGAAACAGCTGTCTAGAGGCGTGGAGCAATATTATCTCTCAACGGAAGTGTCCTTGCTGGTGTCTGTATGGTTCGGCTGAAGAGCGCGTGGTTGTGATGAGTTGGGAATGCGATGAAAAATATAAACATTAATCGATCTAGCTTTCGCACACGGCTCATCAGGAAGCATCGTTGTACTAATTTACAAATTGAAAAATAATACCACTATAAAGGATCAATAATGACGTCATAACACCTAAACAATGTCAAAAAAATATCACAAGGTATTCTTGAACGATACCATGTGCGTCAAAGGTAACAATCGAACACTCCAAGTGGATATAATTCAAGTACAAAACAACACTTATGACACAATTCTGGCCGAACACGGCCAGATAGAGTTACCTTTTTTGTCCATCACAACCGTACATTTCAATAAAACCTTCGTTACATTTCGCTTTTCTGTTCATTGCAATCTTAACATGTAACTTAACTATAATTATCCTACCTTAGTTTCAGGACTTGTTTGCACATTGCATAGCAGGTTATATCGAGAATGTGGGATTGGGGGGGAGGGCGGGGGGGGGGGGGTGGAATGATACTGATATAATAGTTTTAAAGGCACATACGCGTGGGTTGTGGGGTGCCACGGTGTGCAAATATGATTCTATTTCATGTCGTTCCTGGCCGATGCAAGCTCATTATGGAACTGTTTAACGATTTGATGAAAACATATATTCCCTGTAATCCTTTCGGACTTGATGACGCTGAGAGTAACTTAAAAAGGCAGAAGATCTAGCAATTAAAACAAACACTATGGCCGTACTTGCGTCATGACGAGATGATTGGCAGATAACTATGGCCGAAGGCGAACACAGTGAAGAGTTCGGAGTGCATCCCGTGGAACTGTATGCTCCAACATTGGTCTGAAGTCTGCTGTTGATGTGGCTCAAATACATTGAAACACACAGTTCCTTTCCAGCTGTACTAACAATCGGATGGCTGTTCCCTGTAGTTGTGCATCTATTGCTAGCTGCTGCCATGCTGGTCACACGCGGCCAGTCCTGTGAGCTGATCAAGTATTCCCCAGCGCTGGTGTTACAGTTGAAATACACTGCAGAAGCACAATAATAAAGGAATGTTTTAATGGAGTCGATTGTGCACGTATGAAAAAGACAGCAGGTAGAAATGAATGGCCAAACCACAAATCAGGGGCATGCGAGTTGATTCATGGACTCAACACCATTAAAGGCAATAGCAATAACGACATTGATCATGGCGAAAATTACGAAGAATGCAACACCAAAGATGATGACGACGACTAGAACAACACAAATTACATGCACATGAAAACCAAGGGAAGCACCACAAGCCGACGGACTGGTTTTGATGACGGCATTGGATTGGCAAGGGATTAGAACAAGCGTCGACTGCAAAGTCGACATTAACCAATACAACACAACCTTTTACCGCCAAACAGTGCTGCATTGATGTACAGAAAAGCCACTGGAAATCAAAAAGCATGTTTTCATTGAAAAACTCAGATGGTGAGCCAATTTAATTACGGTAGAACAGTTAGTCATAACACATAATATCTCGTCCTTCTTCTGCTTACATTGAGATGATATACCTTTGTCTTCAGGTTCTCAAGAGAAAGCTACGAGTAATAGATACTTTAGATTCATGAACCCTGCATACAAAACTACGTGTACATGTATCAGACAAGAAATAGTTGAGGCATCGTTGCTTACGTGCATATTTCAAGGCCTGCAGTTCTGTGATGAGAATAGTCAGTCCGACGAAAACCTTGATTGCAAGCAGCCTCAATGCCATACTGCTCGGGATCACAATTCTGGCAAGCTGTAACCGTAACAGTGCTTCTTTGGCTAGGCTTGCAATCTTCAAACAAAACAAGTTATAGGAAACACGGTACATAGTCAGAAATTGCATGTACATGTACGTATAAACCAAGGGTAAGAATCTCTGACGCACTCCACTTAATTTCAGCATGTTGAGGAAGCATTTTGTTGGGCTTTGCTTTCTACAAGTTTTACCAAGACCAGCCACCGTCTTTGTTCAGCTCTGCATAAACGAAACAGCTCAGTGTGAAAGAAATCCTTCTTTTCCTTAGCTGCAGATTTTTCTTCTTGTTGCACTCTGTACGTTGACAAACCGCTCTAATTTTCATAGAGAATTGTACAGCATGTCCTCTGCACATATGCCCATAAGCTTGTGTCAAAAGTTCATTTGAGTTTAAAGTGGGAAACGACAGACGATGATTATCTGTACGTGTTGGCCGACAGTTCTTTCTTTGGTGAACTACCTTCAATAACTAAACCGGGATACACTATCACGTCTGCGTTGCCATTAGCGGTACAAAAGTCTTATTTATATCGCGCGAGTAGTATTCCATGCACTATGCACAGCGCCAAAAGTAAACTAATTACACATGACCTCACATCGCTGGGAAATCTAACATACCACACGTAGTCCAAACCCGTACTCTAGCTTGCATCACGTGGGCGTGTATGTATGTGTGAAGTGAAGCAAATCGCTCATCGACGGTTGCAGGAGTTGCGCTTCGCTCAACTTCCCCTTATGTGACCCTTGACAAACTACAGATCGTATTTCTCTCCTCTCACCGCATCGCAAGAGTGATATTGTGAGTAAGTAAAAAAAAAAGTAAATTATCGTATCCGTTCCCGAAGGGAACTCACGACGGCCGCTAACACCCGATAATATTGTGAGTGGTGATTCAATAAAAGCAGCACACGATTCAATCCTATGTACTGTGTAGTGGAGTAGCTGCACCATTTGTTCCTAGTTCCGGTCACATCAATAATATGTCCCATGCTTCATGGGCAAGTGGTAACAACAGGCTAAACGTAATCCCCTACCGGCACACAGATAAGTAAGGAGTGATACGCATCGCACATCGCGTTTGGCCAACGTTGAACTTGGCTCCTGTGACCTGTGAAAAGGCTGCAACAAACAGCTGATCACATTGAGCGTCGCAAATCGTGTCGCGGGAGCGATGTTGTGCATTGCACTTCAGTGATAGCATTGGCATCACAATGATCAATCCTATGTACTGTGCGGCAGAGCAGCTAGAACGTTTTTCACTAGTTCCGGTCACATCAATATTTCCCATGCTCCGTGGGCATCTACTAACAACAGGTTGTACGCAATCCCCAACCCCTGCAAAGCACTCACTGTTTCGCAAATCATCTCTTGTAAACACTAAAAGTCACTGATCGCCATCAGACGAAAGCGATCGAAAGGAAAGGATCAGTGCTGGGATGTTGAATATTCCATGCTTACAAACCCGTGTCAGTCGACAAACTGTATCAGCATGGTGTCGAACATTCTCTGCGTATGCTACTCATGAGAAAGGCGCAGAAGGATGTGTATGCTTGTGTCGACTAGTTTGAAGTCTGGAAGACACAGACTGAGATTACCAGAAATAGCGCTGATCGTGACCAGATGTTACTCTACTGAAGCAACAATACCCACACTGGTTTGCATATAATACGGGCTAGTGCGGCGGATGGTTAACAGTAAGACCGTTACGTACATGGATATCAAGTCCAGTACTGGTTTCAGCGTCGGCTCCTGACCAAGCGAGTGTGGCTAAAGGATATCGATGTGTTTTACGTGCCGATTAAGCACCTACGGATAAGTCTGACTAGGGGGAATTGATTATTTTCCCCAAACAGACGTAGGATCTGCCACCCTGTTATGCCAGGAATGGAGTTGGCCTGACACAAGCAAAGCTTTGTCAGCTGTGTGTGTTCTTCAACGCAATTATAGAGAGGGTGGTGACACGAGCATGTAAACGTTATTTTCTTTTGTGTTGCTGCAATATTCTTGGAGGGAACCATACTGAACTCACTACGCAACATATACTCACTTCATGTGAAATCCGCGAATGATTTGAAATTGCAACCATAGCTAAGACAATGAATGCGTTAAAGGCCATAGCCGCATGCTTTCAGGAATAGTACAGAATTTGTCCTTAATAGATGGGTTCTGCATACTGGCACCAAGTACAGCTTGGAAACACTGGGCATAGCCTGAGATATCCACCTGCCCCGGTTCATTGATGTTGTGAACCTTTGTTTTATAAAAGCACCTTTCTAGCTACTAGCAGATATGATTAGCTTAGATTCCAGCCCTTTCAAACAGCTCATGCCTTTCCAATACCACATATTGAACAGTTGTTTCTTGTTGATCGTGAACTGAGTCGGTACTTTGAATACCTCGAAGCACATGTGCGAATGTATCTTTGTTTGGATAGAAGTAGTCCGATAAAATCGACAAAGTAAGAAAGTCAGGATCACGTTTCATTGTCCAAGAGGTCGCGGATGATATTGCTTAAGGCACGAGCGTTGGAATCTGGTAACTTCGATCAATGCAGTACATGTACTATAAAATACTTTCGTTTTTTGTGTATAATAATAATAATTCGCGGGATTCGCGTTGGCATCGCTTGAATGTTCAGAAACACACAAACTAGCCTTCGCTTCCGCAGGCCACCACTATGCCTATGCCTTGCACACCTGAGTGGCGAATGCAGACCTCACAAGTGAGTCAGGGGAGAGAAGGTGAGTCCCTCAACCAATCGGGCGTGTTACGGCCCATAACCCTGTTAACTGCATCCTTGTTACCCTCACTCCGAGCTGCGAGTACCCAGTTGACCGTGGGTGTCGGCGCAGTTCACCACGCATAAAAAGTCTTCACTCACGTAAAAAGTCTTTACACGCTCCCTGCTACCAGCGCAGTTTTGTGTATCTGCAGGGCAAACAGTTCCAAGCTGACCACATATATTGCGTGGAAGGACCGCAACAAAGCCCCGCAATCACATACAAAAACGATGGCATTTTGCAGGAAAAGACACGAATATCTGTCCTGCTTTGAATTAGACTTGACCTGCAATACACTGCGTGAAAGATGAAACAGATGAATCCCAAAATGCACTCACCTCAATACCGGGCAATGTGAAAAGCCTTTCCAACTCCAGACGCTGAAAAACGATACTGTACTATCTACATAAAAACTATAAGTCAGGACAAGGTGATCAAGTCTCTCAAAATTGTGCCTGTAAGTGTACTTTTCCCCAAGGATGAAAACTGAAATGGTGTCTCTGATAACTCCAAGGGCAGTCTTATATGCCAAAATTCTTAAGTATGTCGTCATGGAGGTATCCTATCCCTTGTGCCTGCTCTTTAACATGTCATATCGTACAGGAGTATTTCCGTCCGTCTGGAAATCTGCTGTTATCGTCCCGATCTATAAGAAAGGCCAACGCTCTCAGGCTGGCAACTACAGACCAATCTCTCTCCTTCCCGCTGTGTCCAAGGTCTGTGAACGTATTTTCTTTGAGTCTCTGTACTGCCACGTCACGCCAGCGCTTTCACCATCTCAATCCGGTTTCTGCCGTGGAGACTCCACAACTTTCCAACTAACACGTCTAGTACAAGACATCTACACCCAGCGGAACCTCAGGCGGCATGTTGGCATCGTGTTCTTTGACCTAGCGAAAGCTTTCGACACCGTCTGGCATCGTGGTCTGCTTGCAAAGCTAGAGTCCGTCTTCTTGGTACATGGTCCAGCCCTGCAATGGCTCTCATCCTATCTTTCCTGCCGCCACCAGACTGTCAGAGTATCTACCTCCCTATCAGACCCATTACTAGTCGTGTCTGGGGTACCCCAGGGGTCCATACTTGGGCCGCTCCTATTTCTACTGTACGTTAATGACTTGCCAGCCCTTGTACCAAATGTAAGTCTTTTTGCTGACGACACTGCTCTGATGTGCTCCGACAGCTCGGCAGACAACCTCACGGCCTCCATGCAGTCCGGGGTCAACGCTACAGTAACATGGATGGAAACCTGGAAACTGAAGCCTAACCTCGCCAAAACCGAGGCCATGTTCTTCTCTCCCTCGCCCCCCACTCAACTTCTGTACTTTCCTGGTCTAAATAGTACACCTATTAAAGTTGTTAACGAGCACAAGCACCTGGGCGTTATTCTCGACCGCCAACTCTCCTGGTCTCCACAAGTCCAGTCTGTGTGCAAGCGTGCGAGTGCGTCCTTAGGTATGCTACAACCCCACTGCCAACACTTGAATGATAACTGCAGAAAATTGTTCTTTAAGTCGTTCATTTTGCCTATATTTGACTATTGCGATATAGCTTGGTGCGGGTTGTCTCAGACTTTACTCCACAGACTGGAGGTCCATCAACGCTTGCTTCTGAAAATTCTGTTTCGAAAAGACCAAACATTTGCCTCCCTTTGTCTTTATAAACTTGCTTCCACGCACCCTCTTCTTGCCCGACATCAGCAGCATCTTTGTATCCTTGTGCAAAAAATCTTCCTAGCCCAAGTCCCGAAACATATTGCCAAGTACAACTGGTTTGTTACCACTAGACCAACACGCAATGCCTTATCACTGCCCCGAGCTAGTTCCTCTCTTTTTTTGAAATCCCCTTTCTTCTCAGCATACTCCCTTTGGTCTAACCTGCCTACTAGCATTAAGACATGCCAGGATATCAGGAAATTCACAGTCCAGCTTTCCACACTGTCTCATCCGAAGTGATCCCATGTATTATTAATGTGCCTCCCTTTCTTTTCTCTCCCTATCTCCTTTCCCTCTCTGACAGCATCCTTCTTTTTTTCCCTTTTAGCTTGCCGTGGTTGGCTATCACCTGACCTCTCATGTTTATTGGCAGTCTTCGGACGGGCCAGGAGATGTTGAATAAATAAATAAATAAATCACCAGCCGTTCATGTGCGAGTGGAGACCATTTGTGCGATGGGTGGCCGACTATCGGAAGTAGGGTTCGCAGCTCGTTGATGCCAGCAGGTCATCTTCCCACATATAAGTATTGCGCCATACCTAGCCAAGTGGAACATAAGGTTCTCGACCGACACGCAGGTTGGTCAAGAAACGTGACACTTCTGCGCCGTGAAGATATTCAAATTTGTTCCGCACACTGCGATTAGCACCAACCCGTCAGCATCGCACGTTTGAAAAGGTAACGCCATGATCATGCATCGACAAGAAAAATCACCAGGATTGAATCGACCTAATGCATAATTTTTCCAAGAGGCGTAACGTTTCCTCAACGTGTAGATCAGAACCACTAAGGAGCCAGAGGTCCAGAGGGCACACCTTTGTCTGCAGTTTGCTAAGGAGTGGTGGCCCAGTAATCGGAAAATGAACTACTGCTAAACGCTCTTCCTTTTGAGGCTTTTAGGGTTGTTGCAACCAGTCCCATGTAAGTATTGATATTTCACGGTATTGTAAGTTCACATATTAACCTGTTCAAGGTGTTGGAACTTGAAAGGGGAATAAAATTGTTGTTCACCAACTGGCATCAGGCACCATCACTGTAGCCCAGCGATGTCTGAGCCACTAACCTATGGTTTAGCCTTCACACAAGCATCACAGGATCTTAGCATATTTACTTCAACTGTCAGTTGTCTAAGATTCTCAGGTGGAGTATGGTGCTCTCTGGAAAGAGACAGTACAACAATTTTAATACAGCAATAGGCCTTGGCGGATAATGCCGGCAGAAAAATTGGCAGTATTCTGTACTTTTTCTGGTACGTTTCATGCATGTTTGGTATGTGGATAAAGAAATGGAGCAGAATTCGAGAAATTGCCCGCCATATTATGGTTTGTATGGTTCTGCCAATTTCACTGCTTTTCGAGCAGAATCTGCCAACTTTTTCCAGCAGAATCTGCCAAGGGCTATACAGCAATGTTGCAACCAAGACCTTCCTTGCCGTTACTCAGGGTTTCGTGTCCGAAATTCACACTCTTCAAGTAGAGTAACATTAACCATTTTCAGATAGCAAAACAGCCTCTACTGTGCACTACGTACTCGTATGGGAAGAATGAGTAAAAGATGAAAAACGCATGACATTTGAAAACCACGGTTCGCGTGAGAATTGGCTGCAGGCCGAGTATTCCGCATTCGCAGGAACGCCACCGCCCCATGACATTTGAAGACGGCGGAAATATTAAGTAGCAAAAAAGAGCCACAAAAAGCTCCATAGGGACGTTAAGTTAATGTATTGATCGCCCAAACGTTCTACACTTGCTGGACATTGAACGGATCAAAAGCTGTGCTTGGAAGCCTTCGTTGTGGAAGCGCATTTACCAATCGTCTTCTGAACTTCATCCTCAAAATCCTCCAATTTTGTACCTGAGGTGGAGAGTGCTTGGTCCACAACATCCCAGAAGTCTTGCACTGTTGCTCGTTTGTCATGTTAGACAAAATTTGTAAAATTCAGTTCGAGATGAGAAAGGGATGAAACTGTACTCGTGCGATCGTACTAATTTTGCATTTTTACAATATCCCCATGTCAATATACATACTTCCTCCGCGTCATCGAAATTGTCGCAGTTTGACTAGTGAGTTGTCACTTGTTACTGACAACTCCATAAGCTAAACCATTCAAAACTTATTACACAGTATGATAGTCTGAAGGCTAGAGTAACGTTCCAGGACAGTTGGACTGAGAAATTTCACGCAGAGATGAAGGCCTCGTCGTCTTTGATGTCAATGGACGCAAAAATATCGTTCCAAAATAATTCAAGGAAGGTTGTAAGTTGGTCGCGCCTCATCTCAAACGCTTTGACTTTTTCAACAGGACAAGACCTGCTATGCTTGTCGTCTGCTAGCTCTGGATGATTTCTACTTCACCACCAACGAAGTAAGAATACACGATCGTTGCGAGGTTGATCACCATCGGCGGAATCACCTCGATCTTGAAATGAACTTTTTTTAGCCGTGGCATGCCCATTTATTTTAGCTGTGTGGTCACAGCTCATGCAGGTAAGTGTACTGTCACGTCCAGCGCGCCCTCTTTTTCTGCATCACTGGTACGGCATCTGCGCGTGCATCGCTAGCACTACGTGTAGAGTCTACACGGCTCTTGCAGGTACAATCATGTACTGAGTGTCTCAGCCAGAGCGACAAATTTTATCGCTGTTGCATGCATTTTAGTTTGCTGACCCCTCGATGTTTCTCCAAGCGCTGCTACTTGTTCCACGAAGTCTTTCTCACCCCAGCTAAGGTATAACAGTGATGAGGCTTGAGTGAATGGCCATAAGCACGAGAAATGTGCGGGCTTCAACGCCTGACTGATCTCAACGAGTCGAAATTACCATCGCAGCGACATCAGCGAAGAAATCGCGTCTAGTTCAAAGATCTCAGCTTCAAATAACAGAAAATAGAACTTTGCCGTCACCCTATACTGATGACTATCGCCTATGTCCAATTCCTTGCCTCCGGTACGAGTGCTGGTGAGTAAATACCCCGTTTTATGTCAAAAGTCAAACTGCGACAATTTCGATGACGCGGAGGAAGTATGTATGCATTGAATCAGTTCAATGATAAGATGGGCAAGGAATGCGCCATCAGTGCGGCAAGGCAGGATATAATAATCTGGAGTTGTCAGCAGTATGTGTAGCTTTTGGTGATGTACTTGAAGCAAACAAGAAGGCTAGATGCATTTGACTAAAACACTCTTTGCCTTACAGTTTTACTGGGATCAGAGGAGAGATATTTGAAGATGCAACGAGGAATTAATCAATAGGCGGCATTGTCCAATGTTGACTGCAACCAAAATATTTGTTTGAAAGTGGTTGCGTATAATGAATGTAAAGGCGTGATGCGCATTTGTTCCCACTACGGCTATAATTATTGTCCTTTTTGCGCCGCTCATGTACGTTGGTAAGAGAGAAGAGGATATGTGCACAGCACAAAGGATGGAGGGAATGGGTGAATTAACTGCTGATGGTTAACTCTGGAGCTTAACTAAGTGTAGCAAAGTGTCTTGATACAAGAATTTAATCGTGATGAAAATTGTGGCGCTCATGTACGCTGGTAAGAGAGAAGAGGATATGTGCACAACACAAAGGATGGAGGGAATGGGTGAATTAACTGCTGATGGTTAACTCTGGAGCTTAACTAAGTGTAGCAAAGTGTCTTGATACAAGAATTTAATCGTGATGAAAATGATGTTCAGGGTAATGTGATCATTTGCATCGTCCATGCTCGTGTAGTAACTCAGTCACTAGCAGCGGTTCCCTGGCTTCACTCAACATATTGTCCAAGGCAAGATCTGCAGTCTGCTGATCGCGTATGTCGAGTCCGTGTCGTTTCCGCCAACAGGCACGCAGGGAAAGGTGGCGCAGGCGGCCAAAGCCACCGCGCTTGGCGCAACACTGCCTAGCTAGTAATGCAAACACTAACACCACAGTTGGGAGATAAGCCAGGACAATGGCAAGGGTTTGCATTGCCGAGAAATGACTTCCGATAATTCTCACGGCTGAGTTGGTCATTGACAGTAGACAAAGACTGAACAAAAATAGCGTCTCCACCAGGTTGCTATTAATGCCAAGGAAGTTTTTCTCCACGAGAGGTCTGGTATGAAAGAAAACAGTGGAAACATGTATTTCCATTAAAGCAACGAATTAAAGAGGTTTTCACAAAGCAAATGTTCAGTACATGGGGTAGTGGTCTACCAGAGCGGTAGCATGGGTGACTGGGCAGCAGGGGAGCGAATGAAAATAATGACACCCTACATTCCTAGCCGCGAGTGCTCCTCCTTTCAGCCAAAAAACTCATTTTATTTAATTAATTCCTGTCCCGCTTCCAGTCGGACCCAAGAATAAACACAAGACATTACATGTAATAACGCATAATAATGCATATTAATGTATGTCCTAATCATAAGCCACGCACATCGACATAGAATATCAAGAAGAACAGCGGAGGACCCCCATCATGAAACCAGGGTGGGTGGGTAACTTCAACTACGACGTGAAAAACAAAGACAACGACGGCAGGTTGAAGGGAGTTGCGCAGAACAGGAGCAAACGCACGAAAATATTTGTGAGTGAAAAATATGTTTTTGCACTCTTTCGCTATGCTCAGCCATGAAAAAACAAAACTTCTTTCGGAAAAAGAGAGATATAATTATAAAACCTACTGTGTAAGAATGACTCATACCTCGCTCGCGGATTCTTTCTATTCCATGGCCATTGACTGCCACCTATATTGCCTTCCACTACTTAACCATCGTTCTATTTCCCCTCAAGAATGCATGCCGCTCACACCCAACACGTCAACAGACTGATGCACATGTGACGGGTATGTGTGGAGTTCCCTGCTTTCTCCTGATGCGCCGCTTTGCTTAAAATTAAAACATTTCACAGTTCGCGTGAGACCGGTTTCTCTATATAGAGGCCGAATTTTCCGCATCCGTAGGAACGCAACCACCCTTCAAGGATCAAGGCGCAGATGCAGCTCCTAAAGCGGTGGAAGGTGAGTATATCAGCTCACCAGCATGTGGTCAAAGACCGAAAATCCCATTCACTGCATCCATGTTTTCCTCGAGCCAGGCCACGAGTTCCCAATTAACTGTGGGTCGCAGCACGGCTGGAAAAATCCTTCCGCTTCCAAGCAGGACTTGAACCTGGTACCCTCTGTTTCTCCATCATGGTCTTAAACCATCCCACTATGCCTGCCTGCACCGCTTTGCTTATTATTCAATAATTCATTAATGGTTTGTCCTTCCGGTATGAAAACATTAACGATGAATACAACAAAGCGGATTGGTAGGTGGATTGTTTAAAAAAATACAAATTAACCCTTTGAAGCCCAGCTGGGTTTTCTGATTTCCCAGGCACTCGCACCGCGCTGCACGCAACCACGGATGGTCGACTTCAAAATTTCATAATTCACTCACCAGCAATGGAATTTCATGATGTGGAGCTCCCTGAAAAGCTTGTGATCTCCTCCATCCAAAGATAAAGACTAGACACTAAGCAGAAGCAATAGAAGCGCCTCCAAGTCCCTTGAGTGCAGCTCTATCGCGCCTGAACGAGATACACCACCCACAGTGACAATTTCCTTCGGTTCATGACTTTTACTCAACACAAAACAACGATTCAAAGTTCTCCGTGCTGCTGAAGCTCAAGCGGTCATCTTGGTACCCATCGCGCATGGGCTGCACTGGTATGAGTCATGGGGAAACCCCATGCGCACGCGAGCTCTACTCAAAAATTTAAAAATTCTAAAGTTTAGAAGTATTCAATCGCGTTCCGGTCTTTGCCGCTCGGGTATTTCGCATCGCGCTGCCACAAGTGACACACCGCTGGAAAGGTCTTTTCCTTACCTTTCCAACAAGCTATCGTTTGTGAAAATCAAAGAAAGGACAACGGAGATACGAAGCTTTGTACAGTGATCTATGCGCAATGCGTACACAGTGCGCGTTTTGGACGAGTATACTCGTCCTTGGGAAATCGCTAGGGACGAGTATACTCGTCCTTGGGCTTCAAAGGGTTAACATCACCTGCGAATGTAGACTCACCTCCAGATCGCATGTGCGTAAAGATAGACAAATAGAAACAGCGTTGTAATGACAGACTTCATCTCCAGATGGTGTATCTGTGAAACGATTACTGCTATTGCGCATCGCCGAAGTAGGTTTATTGAAGCCCACCATCGCCTGTTATCTCCATACATCGCACATGCCTGGTCAATAAAGCCCTTGAAGAAAATCCGTCGTTTTGCTTGCGGCAGGAGGAGAATCGCCGGTGGTGGAAGAAGTATGAAAGCTGAGATGAGGCCAGCACACACCGCATAGGGTATGTGTGCTCCTTTGAAGCATTCAATAGATCCATCAATAGCCAGAACAAACTTGTTGCTGAGTTCGGTACATTGTAGCAAATTGATAGAGGTGAACGTCAGCATGGTATAACTGTAGACAAGACCGAACCAAAGCACGCGCACCAGTCGCATGTGCTTCTGCTGTCGCTGCAGGAATGTACCAGTGCACGAGTAGGATGCTGCAATACGTACCAGGAACACCAGAGCTAGAAGTGTGATTGGCTGCAGCAGTAGCATGGCCTGGATCTGCATACGATTTAACTCGGGTTTGATACATAGGTGGCCGAGACCAAAGGTTAAAAGCGTTGACATCATCCCATTTGGAAAGTTGAAGAACGGGACAACGATAGGGGCTACCTGTAAATAATCCACAAAAAGAACAACACGTGATCGTACTGGTCAACATCGAGATATGAAATGCAATTAATGCTCACTTTGGCAACGGAAGAGGAACGTGACAAAGCCGTTTCCAAGGCATATTATTGTGATGAAAAATGTAGGCTACTGCTAACAATCCAGATCTACTATACACGTGTTGGTCAGTTTTCCAATCGACTCTGTAGCCAAATTCCTTTTACATATGCTAACGGAATTACTAATTCATGTCACCCTTTTCTTTTCTCCACCAAGTTATCATCACCGGTTTTTCCCCCGAACGTTCATTGTTAGTAGGCGATTGCCATATCGTTAAAAAGTTACTAGTATACAACAACAGCAAAATGCTAGACTGGTAGACAGCACAATTCACCTACCTGGAAGAAGAAGAGCCAAGAATCTACGAGGGGAGACATGCCCACGTTGAAGTAAAACATGAGCAGGAACATGAGGATCGTAAGCACCATTACCAGTGCCATATATGCATACACATGTATTGATGGTGATGCGCATGTTCTGCAGGCCTGTGGATGTAAGAAAAGAGACATTCAGCAAGTCATGAACGTTGAATAGATCATTAAACTCTCAATCCTGTTAGCATAATGAATTCATGATCGAATAGAGTACACAAAACGATTTGGTTCCCTCTTTTTGGGAGGCTTGTTTGATTGTAGCCCAGAAACCTGTGGTTCGCCGGAAAGTCAGTGGAACTATGCATTCGGCAAATAGTGGAAGCAAATGAAATCCCATACAGGGATAGAAAATGATAGCTCTGTGGATTCACAATTGTGACTGTGGGGAATGAATCTTGCGAAACCTTTGCCCAATTAGGCAATTTATGCATGGTTTCGTGTTCAAAGAATTATGCATTTCAGCAAATTAGTGCCCAAACATTTTGTGAAATATGAACCAGATTAGACATTAGCTTCTACTTCGGACAGCAAGGACGGAGAAAGCTTTTTCCCGTGACAAAACAATGCCCCCAGCTTCTTACCAGAGTATCAATGATCATAGATTTCCCTTTCTTGCATTGGCCACACAAAGGACCTGTATGTCCCGATCTGCAACCTGACTCGCCGGGCCCCAGCCACCACCGGAAGGAGTGGCAAAATTTATGTGAGCATTGAGTTATACCGAAAGATGTCTCAGCTTCAATCCTCCGAAGCGTTGCAATAAGTATCGCTCCATTCATAGGGATCTGTTGTATTTCGGATCCATCCGATCCCAGTATGTCGCGCATGACCTTGCTCGTGCGGTCCCTCTTATCCCGAACATTTCCTGCCCAATAACCAGCGGCCACTTTAATTGTCTTTCCAAGCCTCTCGCTAAGTATCCCATTGTGTTGCAACCTCTTGCAGGTTAGGAGCGGCTACATGGGCAGCAAGCACACACAGCAGTTATGTCGATAAACACAGTGGGTTCATTTTCAGTCTTTCAGAATGATACAGTTCTACATACACACAAACTTGCACAGTCCAAAACACAGATGGAAACTTATGCAGTGAAGCGAACGTTCCCCAATGAGTCCATTTTGTAAAGGTGTTCGTAGTCATGGTAATAACCCCCCCCCCCATACACACAACATAAAGGTACTGAAGTACTGAAAAACGAAAGCAGAAAAACAGATCATCCTTCTCTATTAGTTGATAGTCGCAAAACTGTTGAGGCAACGAACTGACCAAACTCACATACCTGGTTATACATGCAAAAACAGGTACATAATCATCTCTCTCTCTCTCCCCCCCTCTCTCTCTCTCTCTCCCTCCCTCCCTCCCTCCCTCCCTCTCTTTCTCTCTCTGCTATTGGCGCGCCTGGTTGTGATGAAGCCGAGACCCAAGGTCGGCAGAGCATTTCAGACCACTCCACCACTCCCCTTATTCATGGCTCACATATGACGGGTTTATGTGGCTCTAGTAAAAAAAATAAAAAAATAAAAAATACAAGAGGAACGTATACCACACGAGGCCCAGGTTTACTGGAAGTTGGTACACAAGTTATGGATCTATTGCAATAGGCATCTTCAATACGAACTAAAGTGATGAATGAAAACAGGTACCTTTCCGTCATCATGTTCGGTGACAAGCTCATAACCCATATGACATGGCTGGAGTATGAATGGCACTTTCAGAACCACTGGCGAGCGCCACTCCTGTAGGCCAGACTCAGGTACAGCAATGGCCAAAAATCCACTCATGTAGGGTTCTCCGGCCAGCGAAAATCCAGACATTGGCTTGCCACTGAGAAACGGTATGGTGGTGACCACCTTTGGCTTCGCCTTGGAGATTCCAGCACGGACCTGTACAAGTAGTACGGTGCCATTGCTGTTTGCGGCGTGGTCGGAGTGCACCTGCAGTGAAGGCAAAGGTTGGAATTCACATGCACACTATTATTATGCTGTACATGATTCTAACATCGATTTCATGCGTGTGTGCTCCTCATTGGCTTCGCTCGTTCCTCTTTACTTTTGTACATTTGGCTTATGCGAAGGCTAGCCAAACTTGCTTGGTGTTGTCAACGCCAACAAGGATAATAAAGATTATAACTTGATTCTAACCACATTGGAGCCCATGGGTATATACGAAATAAAAAAATACTCCAAGTAATAGTACTATAATTATAGTACCACTTCAGTATAATATTAAGGAACTGCGAATGAACCACCACCAATCCAACAGCCTCTCACCTGAGTAATCTTCACCATGGCTGTTCAAGTGGGCGAAAAAACGGCCAGTCAAGGCCAGCTGATTTTCCGTTGAGATTTGAATTTTTGGTGAAGATGACGACGCTCGTGGGAGTCAGCTGTGCGGGAAATGTCAGATAGCCGGCCAAATTCCAAGAGATTACCGTACCAAATCAAACCGGGAATCGGTAAAATCGATCAGGTTCGCCAGGTAAGGTTATGTCCTTGCCGCAATTAAGAGCTAGATCTGTCCTTTGCTTTTTTGCGCGTCTCTCTCGTCTTTTTGATCAGCCCTGGATATTTCGTGACAGCAGCTTTCACTTTGGCTATAGAGCACTTTGACGTGACTCAGCCTTGTTTCTGGATTTTTGCCACGGTATCAAGAAGTTTTCTCGTGAAGGTAAGGCTTTTGTGCTGCTCGTTGGAGAGAATCAGCTTGATAACATGAGCAGTTTTTGCTTCCAACCGTCCGCGAGTTGTGTATTTTTGTTATGCATCAGCTGATCAGGATGGAGGAGCACATGAAGAACCTTGCCCAGCTGTGCCGTTTGTGTGCAGGAAAGCTCCATCGCAGGCATTCTGGTAGAGTAGCGTCAGTGTACCTTGTGAAGGACTATGCTGTGGACATAGCTCGTTGCTACAGCGCAGACATATGTTTGGATGACTCTGAAATTCATCCGATACATTTCTGTGCATCGTGTAGAACTGCACTTACGAAGTTCAGTGCGAGTGGTGTTTCTACTGTGGCAACGGTCTCATCATCGACGTCCAGTGAACCCAGTGGCAGTGCAGTTGCCGCCTCCAGTGAGTACAGTGCAGTAGCTGCATCCAGTGCAACATCGAGGCCAAGGGTTGCCCACCAATGGCTAAAGCACCCTGAAATTGGCCCTTGTACCTCATGTGAGATGGGAGGGAAGTTAGTGCAGGGTGGTCGTCCAGCAAAGAAGAGGAAGTTTTTGAGCATGCAGGCCTCATCCAGCACGTCCAAGGAGCCTGTTGCACTGGATGTCGGAATTGACATGGAAGAAGACGAATTCTACCAAATAGAACCTCCGTCCTTTAAGACCCAGGGACGGCTAGAGCCGAGTAGGTTCATTTCTCCCGTGCCGAGCCTAGCGTGTGGTGTGTGTGCAGATATTGTTGATAGGCCTGTGCAGCCACCGTGTTGTCTATTGTTGTTGTGTGCATCTTGTGTGTACGCTCACCACCAAGAGCATGACATATGCACACACTGCAGCTAACAACTTCGGCTTTCACAGTACAAAGCACCACACCCACTGCTAATCCAGGTACTGAGAGAGCAACTATTACATTGTGATTTTGTGGGCCAGAGCGCTCTTTCCGGCTGCACCGCAATCGTTCCTCTGGAGAAGCTGAAAAGCCACTGCAGTACTTTCTCTCTCAGCACTGGTGCCGCACACAGCACAATATCACCGTCAACTGCAGAGGTACCTACGGGAGTTTGGTGTACCTCTCGAGTCCGAACATGCCATGCGTCGGAAGCTTCATGATGAACTCCCCTTTGAACTGATCGCCCGTGACAAGACGATTAAGCTGTCACTGTTTGGAGACTACGAGTTTCTAATGAAAGCGTATGGGCTTTCCGGTGCAGCAGGAAGATACCCGTCCTTGTTCTGTCAAGCCACCAAGGCCGACCTCCAGCACCGCCAGACTGCAAGCACTCAACCAACACGCACACTGCATACTCTCAACACCAACCTAGAAGCGTTTCAGGCAGACGGGAGCAGATTATCAAGAGCAAAGGAACACAAGAACGTTATTAGACCAGCATTGTTCGAAATAGAATTAGAAAATATTTGCATTCCTGTGCTGCATCTGGACCTCGGGATATTTCCATGGTTGTACGAGGCCATGCTGAAGGATGCAGAGAAGCTGGATATGGCGCTTGCTAAGTTAAGCGTTGATGTTCAGCAACCGTCAGAGTCTTTCGTACGTGTTTCCCTGGAAAATCGTCGTCTGCGAGAAGCCCAGACTGAGCTCGTAGAGCAACAGCAGGACATAAGCAATGTACAACATCACGCCTAAGTTACACATGCTTGAGTGTCACACAATTCCCTGCATACGAAGATTCGGCGTCTCCCTTGGCCTCCTCGGTAAGCAAGGTGGAGAAAGTATTCACAGGAAATTCAAACAGCTACGCTCGTCCCTGGAGAACATGAACCGTGATGTCGATCGACTCCGCGTTCTGGTCACGCAGTATCTGACCACGACATTGCCTCACTATAATCGTATGATTCTCCAGCCGAAGAGAAGAACACTTGAGAAGTAGAAAGGGAAGCGTAAATATACCTAAAATTTCAATAACTGAATCGTTGTACTGATCCTTTGAATCGTTGTTGTTCGTAATCTAGGTTATCCTCCGGAGCCTAGGCCGGCGGACCCGCTAGGGTTGGTTGTCCGCACCTGCCCATAGGTATAAATGTAGCCAGAAGGTGTCTAGACAGAATACATAAAGGAAAACATTCTGAAGAATTGGAATTTCTCTCGATCAAATAATCTACTAAAAATCAGTCACACGGCTACAAAAGCTCAACAAGTACAAAAATGACTGAAAAGGTTCATCGAAGCGTCGCGTGCTCTCTAGTTTCCATAGAGATTTGTGACGTAGAAAGTTTTTCGCGGATCCTGATTTTTGGCCGCCATTGTGATAAATGGCCACGCTAGAACAGCCGTGTCACATGACCACCAAACTGAGCCATGGAATGGCCATCATATCCAGATCATTACCAAGTCACACCGCGAAGAGAGCCATAATTTGAAAGTACCATAGGGGGAACCATTTACGTCGTCTATGTTTCTGACACATGCCCTGCAAGAACGTGGACTATCTCCACTACCATCCAGGACATGTCTGGTAAATGGTTCTCCACGTTTTTTGTAAATTTACAAGTTTCAATTTTCAATTTACGACATTGCAACGAGGCCCATTGCCTGCGACGGACAATGCCTGATCTAGCACCAACACCCGGCACACCGTCAGACTCCAGTTCACCCAATACTGCAACATGCTCGCTCCCACCACCAAGCATTTCCTTCCCTGCACAACTCGAAGTTCACTAGCAGCAAATCCCCGCTTAAATGGAAAAAAGAAACAAATCTCGATTTGTGTGGTCAAAGGTGATGAACCCGGCCCTGCGCCAACCGTAGCGTGAAATAGCAAAGCGGAGGATATGAACAAAATTGATTGACTACCGAGATCAAGATTATTGTAACCCAGTTCAAAGGTTTCCATAAATTGTGCAACGAATCCTTCAGGATGGTTCTATTTCTTGCCACCAAATGAGACCTACCTGATCAATAGAAGGGAAAAAGAGAGATTTTCCAGGCCAACATTTCTGGTTTTCTCGGGGATGCTTTTTGAACACGTTATAGAACCTTAGATCATTACGAGAAATATATTTGGTGAATCCAAAAATAGTGTAGTACTGTTGTCGGAAACTTGATCAAAGAACTCGATGTTGTTTTTCTTTCACTACGTAGCAGCACCACCTTCCTAGTATAATGCATTGTCGCAAATTCTCAGAAACGATTCCCACAATGTCATGTTTTCACTTTGAAAATCCTTCAAATAACAACACTCACTTGTAATGTCACTGCTGTTGACGAGAGCGATAGACCATCATCCACTGTGGCAATATTTAGGATCATTGCTTCCCCTGGTGATACTAATAAAGTCACGCTGCCCGTAAGTCCCGTTCGTTGCTCTGGGCTGACATGGGCACGTTCATCCAATGAACTGCTCCAGTCGGCTCCCTGAAGGAAAGCCCATGGTGTGTACGTAAACTGTGGACCTGGCACAATATTGCTAATAGTGCCTCGATCCTTGGCGATGAGTGAGCCCATGTCGTGCAATGCTTTATCTTGAGGGTGGCGCCACCTCAAGTCAAAAGTAGATGCAAACAAAACAAAACAAACAGGACAGAATTAAGCTGATTCCCGTTTTTCAGGCATACCTCTGGGCGCTGCGTCACAAGATAAAAACACAACGAGGTAAGTACAGAGACGCACAATTAAGAGAGCATGTCTGAGAATACCAAAGTATGTGTGCAAGTGGATCTCTCCGATTCCGCTCAAAATTTACAGGTTTGTTCATTTTTGGGGTGTAGATCGATTGTGCAAAGCCCTTGAAAGGGTTTCTGAAGGGAACCTTGAAACTTGCATACTCCTCAAAAATGGCCAAAATATCACATTATTTATGGGTCTAGAAACGAGTAACGCATATGAACAAGCCACGAACAAAATTCCATCAAGCCAACATTGCCTCACCTTAGTAGAGTTCCTGGAGTAGTACCGCTTAGCCACTCCAGGATCCCAGAAGACGAGAGCCATCACCCCCTGACGCAACCACAGATCGTCTTGAAAATAGCCAATTTACAAGCGCTGGCAAAACAGCGAGCTACGTCCTCAATTTGGCAAGAACTATACACCGGCAGGTAGTAGAACACCTCTTCTAGCGCTGAGGACATGTCCCCATCTTTCTTTTGGTTTTTCTTGAAATAAACGTTTTTGAATTTTTCCACTCGACCATGCTGAAATACGGCCAAAGTAATATTTGCGCAGGAAAGCTCGCCCTTCCGCGACGTCTCGTCTGCAATTTCTACTCCAACACTACTCCCAAGACCGCCGAAAAAAGTTTATTGTTGGCTCTGACAAGGAAAAGCAACGGTGATCACTTGTCACTCCAAACGACAAGCTTCTCCTTGCGCTACCAATAATTATTTGGGCGACTGTTGATGCAAAAGTGACTGAAGTCCTGAGCGCACTTTTTGAATTTTACTACATGAGGCAAGCGGTGAAATCACGTGGCTTGTGACGCAAGAATACCCAGTCGCCTGGATCACGGCTCACGAAATTTCAGAGTCACCTTCGTCATGATTATTTTGAGTGGTACTGCTCCAGGAACTCTTCTAAGGTGAGGCAATTTTGGCTTGATGAAATTATATATCGTAGCTTGTTCACATACGCTGTGTTGTGACTCGTTTCTACACCCATAAAATGTGATATTTCGGCCATTTTTGAGGAGTATGCAAGTTTCAAGGTTCCCTCCAGAAACTTTTGCAAGTGCTTTGCACAAGGAACCTACCTGCAAATTTTGAACAAAATCGGAAAGATCCACTTACACACATACTTTGGTATTCTCAGACATTCTCCCTTAAACAAGCCTTTGAAAAGCGTGCGTGACTTTCAAAACAAGTCAAAAGCTAGAATCTTTGATGAAAACAGCAGTATCTGACCAAGACAGTTACAGGTTATAATAAACAACAGTACCAACCAGATGCGGTACTTGGTGCATCGTTATAGTGATACGTGGGCTAACACAACCAGTTCTTACTACTTGCATAAAATGATATCCAAGCAGCAAGATGATGTGGTCTCCTTACTGGAGTGAGCGGCCAACAATTGCCCAGTCTTCTCTCCCACACGTTTGCACCATCACATACAGAGTGTTATTCCAGATTTTGAAGCAGCCAACGTTTGCCGCATTGAAAAAGATCCATCTGGTTTTCGTTGTCAACGCTTGGGTTAGGAAACCCAGAATATTGACAATAAATAACCCTGACGTGGGACAGTAGTCATAGATGGTAGACGAACGAAGGCAGGTCCCTCTATTGGTGAAATTTGCGTCCAGGTCTGCATGATTATTTGTGTAGAATGGGCAGTAGCATCCAGTACTGTACATTGGCGCATCAATAGAATTGCTTAGTGTCCATGTGGGATCACATTGCCTGAGTTCAGTGAAGCCGTCCGACGTTGGTGTTGCCGAAGTTCTAGGTGATGATAAGACTCTCCATTGTCGCATATTTTTCCTGAACAGGGCAACTCTGTTATTCGTCTGTGGGAGTTTCATGGATATCATGTATAGAAATATATATATGTTTTAGAGGAGAAGTCACATAGTTTAGGTGCTCATTTCAACGGCAGGTGCACACACATCATCGTCATGAAGAAAGCGTCAATGATGGCGTGTGCGAACATTAAAATGTGCGAATCATTTCACGTATTGACTTATTTATATTCCTCTCCCCTCGTCTATTACCAATACGAGGAAAACTGAATATATGTAGAAAGGAAAAGGACATAAGGATACGAGTTAAGAGTAACTCTCCATCACTGAAACTGGATACTATGATTATACAGTCAGAAAGTGCAATAACTAGGCACAAAGCTGACAAGAGTATTGAGACATTCGACGTCCTGACACCTAGCTTCAACACATGTCCGTAGCGCTAACCGACAGCCTTCCAACTTGGAAGGTTCAAGGTTATGGAAAGACCAAAGAGGTACTTTTATTTATGGTTCAACATCCGAGTTTCAAATTGCACACCTGATGAGCCGTCACGAACCATACAGCGAAACGTACGTCGTGTGAAACAACTTGTTTTGTAGTCAACTTCATCACAATGTAATGCATGAGGAGTACTGTAGGAGTTTGGCTTTCGGCTTGTACAATTCGTTTTCCCTTTTCCCCTTTTCTTTACTTATCTTTTATATTTATGGCCCACCAAAGTTGGGTGGTGTGCTGCTTTGCTGCTTCAAATTGTTGTTAGACCGCTTTGTCAAATATCGTACTGGCCTCGTCATCGTCCAGTAACAATCGACATTCTTTGTTCCGCTGGGACTGTAGCTTTTGCTCGTTTTCGTTGCGCTGGCCTTCCCCTCTTTGGTCTTTTCCATAACCTTGAACCTTTCAAGTTTGAAGGCTGTCGGTTAGCGCTACGGACATGTGTTGAAGCTAGGTGTCAGGACGTCGAATGTCTCAGTACTCTTGTCAGTTTTGTGCCTAGTTATTGCACTTTCTGACTGTATATAGTGTCCAGTTACAATGATGGAGAGTTACTCTTAACTCGTATCCTTATGTCCTTTTCCTTTCTACATTTATTTATGGCTCAACATCCGAGTTTCAAAACTAAATATAATAATAATAATGTATGGCCCCTCAGAGGTGAAACATACACCGCGCAATGAAGGAATTATAAGATGCTGTTGATCACAGCCTTCCTGTCAGACATTTCCAGAAGTAATATCAAAAAGTATTCTTTCTAGACCAAAGAGTGGTATATTTGATAACATTTAATAACGATAGAAATTTTTACGATACTTCTCCAGACGTTTCGTTGTTCTGAACAACATCGTCAGTGGATAAAGAATTCTTTATCCACTGACGATGTTGTTCAGAACAACGAAACGTCTGGAGAAGTATCGTAAAAATTTCTATCGTTATTAAATGTTATCAAATATACCACTCTTTGGTCTAGAAAGAATACTTTTTGATATTACAATGAGAGTGAATAATCAACGGCTTGTCCACCAACTTTTATTTCCAGAAGTAGTTAGACTGATGTTGATGGATGTCAGCAGCGTAGGCCGGTCTACAGTGTCTTCAGATCTAAGGATGCCAGCAGGGTACGGTGTCATCAGATCTAAATTATCATCCTCGCCGCAGGTATCGGTAATCAGTATTAAGACTTATCCGTTCAGAGTATGCCACCATTATTATTATAGTGTAGTGCAAAAAGACAATGTAGAAAGGAAAAGGATTCCGGGATATGAATACGAGTGAACTATTCACGACTGTAACTATAATAGATACTATAAACAGTCATAAAGTGCAACAGCTATGCACGAACTCTACAGAGTAAATTGGAAGACGGTAATCCTATCTGAAAAACAGCTTCGTAGTGCAAACCAACAGCCTTCAAACTCGGAAGGGCCTAGGTTATGGAGAGACGAATATGGGGGAGCTAAGGGCAACGGTATTCAGCACAAGCTGAAGCCCCACGGGAACAAAGAATGTGGACTGCTGCTGGACGATGACGAGATCTGGAAGATACTAGACAAAGCGGTCTGAGTTTGGAAGGCCGTTGGTTAGCGCCTAAGAAGATGTGTTTGATCTAGATTTCAGGTTATAGTATGTCTCAGTACTCTGTCAATTTTGTGCCTAGTTGTTGCAACTTCTAACTATTTATAGGAACTAGTTACAGTGGTGGACGGTAGCCAAATGTCTCTTTGCTTTCTACATTCCATTTTTGGATAAACAATTACATCCCAATTTCGAATCTTCAAAACAATTTTAAAATTTATTCTTGATTCGAATTTGCAATTGGGCGAGGTGCGCATTGGACGTGTGCTCTTTACAGGAAACAGAACTTACAGACGGACTAGACGAATCCATCCTTGGACACCGTCTCATCTGTTTTCCAACGAAAAACTTTCACTATGGCCTCGGATTCGCTGTCTCGAATCGCCTTGAAATTCATCCGTACTGGGCAGTATCGGACCGTGTCGCGGTCCTTACGCTCTCCAGTAGCCCCTCAGCTCTAATGGCTGTACACCAGGGACAGAATGTCGCCTCGGGAAGGCCATTCCTGGCTATTGTCAACGCATACGCAGCGACATCGACGAGATTAGCGTGAAATGTCGCTTAGCTGGATAGATTCACCGACGACTTGGCTACGGCGTACTCAGAGGTCAGCAGCACTGGATAATTGTAACTTCTCATTCTCACACTTTGCCCGTAATCTTGCACCCATGTTTTGTAGTATAAATCTGACTATCTCCACCTGATATCATCCTATTCAATATCACCTTCTCTGATGAGCCTTATGAAGGCGAAACAGCTGTCAGGAGGAATTTCAGTATCTACCTGCAACCCTTCCTTGTATGGCTGTTGTTGTGTGTAATGGCTACCGAGGGTTGCGGTGAGTCGTCGGTGAGAGGGCATGGAGGAGAGGAGAGGAATAGTTCTTTACATTTTATTGGCCGACTAGTACCGTTCAGCATTTGAAATAATAATAATAATAATAATAATAATAATTTGATACTCGGATGTTGAGCCATAAATATTATGTAGAAAGGAAAGGACATATGGATACGAGTTAAGAGTAACTCTCCATCACTGTAACTGGATGCTACCGGTATTATACAGTCAGAAAGTGCAATAACTAAAATGTCTCAGTACTCCGTCAGTTTTGTGCCTAGTTATTTCACTTTCTGACTGTATTTTAAGTATCCAGTTACAGTGATGGAGAGTTACTCTTACCTCGTATCCATATGTCCTTTTCCTTTCTACAATAACAATAATAATAATTTGCAACAAGTTGGAAAGGATATGACAAGACACCATAATTACGAAATCTCAACGATTGCAAGAAATTGGATTATTATAGGGATTGCTTACCTTCCAGGGCCATCGACCATTAATTTGTAGCAGATCCATCGGCGTACAATACGTGTCAGACACAATTGAAGTAAACATCATGTCCTTTCTGCCAGGCGCAGCACGAAAGACATCTCGCCGCCCCCAGTCGTTGAACTGCAAAAGAAAAAGTAACCAGCAGAATGTGGGAAGCAGCCAACTTGGACGGCTGACACATAGTATTGGGAGAGTGCACTTGCATCACTGAACTTGTGTCAGCTTGTTCTCCATTTCGCTGTCTTCCCTGGCTTTCTCTTTTTATTATTCTTGTTTTACTATTATTCCCAGACGCAATTCATTTCAAAAACAATTATGAGTACAGAAACTTTCTCTTCCCTCACTTCGTCTCTCTCTCTATCACACTCCTTTGATAATGAATTATTCTACGTTTCTTACAACATCAGAATAAATTGGAAGCGTCTCCAATTCTTCATGATCGTACATGCATTTACTTGTACGCAATCCAGACCAGTCCAAAAGAACAATAAGACATTTTACAACCGAATTGCTAAGTTTTTCGTTCCAGTTCTACTTTTGGGCACTAATTTATTCCCTGTAAGAGACCATGAAGGGAACGAAAACTTTCGGTTCTAAAATGTGTTAGTCTATTTTTGGAATGGTGAGGATTGCGGAGATGCACAAAGTTAACTACATTGAAGAATTTTCAGAGATCGTATTTTTTCATATCAAACATAACAGACTCTGAGAGCGAACATTGACGAATGGAAGATGAGATAACACCCTTCACCAGGAAAGCCTTCATGAATAGGTACGAAATTACCGTTTCATAGATGACCAGATGATTTTTTCTCCCCGGAGTTGGTTTGTCACCCTCACTTCCTTATACTGGCCATGTTATGTGCCAATAAGTGATGTAATATTATAATATTATTCACTGGTTTGATGGAAAGACGCAAACGAGAAACGTCTGAAGAAAACTTGACTGTGACCACCAGGACTCGAACCAGGGACCCTCGCCTGTAGCCAGCGATGCTCTAACCACTGAGCTAGTCGTCATACCAGCAGAGACCATTCACCATTTTATTCAGACTTCGTAACTCTATAATAATAATAACAATAATCCCCAAATGGGACATGTTGCAGATGCTAACTAATTCTACTTCTACGTACAACATATGGGTAATAGAAAGGGAATTAATAGTGGTTCCACATAAATCCTTACTCGGTGTATGACAATCTTTCTTCTACTCGGATATCTTGGAAACGTTACTGCCGTTGGTCCAATAACAGGACCATTCACGAAAACGATACCTTGGTCAGCAATAAACGGGGAATAAGGCTTAGTGGAAGCACCCTTTCTTTCAGATTCAAATTCCCTGCAGAATAATATGGAGGCAAGAACAAACTATGCTTACATCACTAACATGACTCTGTTTCAATTCGCGGCATTAGATTCCTTGACGGTAAAGTGTAATTCATCTCAGCAGTTCAGAATGACATTTTGCGTTGATTTCAGTCGTCCAGTATACTTTCGGAAACGCGACTTCCCGAAACAAATTCCAGTAACAAGAAAGTAGACTTCTGGTATGTTTTCTCTTTTATATCACGCTACAATCCATCTCTATTCTCGGTAGATTTCTATTGACACCAAGGCCCAATAAGAAAACCTTACTACTTTCAAAAAGTCTTCAATGCACCAGATTTTAGGGCAGAGTACACGATAAAATACAAGTAGAAGTGGTAGTAGAAGTTTTCACTATTTTACTAGGGAAATCCCCACAGACTGTGAGTCATTTTACAGGGTTCCCAAGGTAAGTGCGTGAAAAGAGCGGAATTGAGAAAACCGTTATTAGTGCGAGAAAAGATAATAAAGAAAAACAAGAGGGGACTGCTTTTGCGGACATTTCAGGTAGCACCCATCCGCGATCGTAACGTGAGAGCGAATGTCGTGTACCAGCTCCTATTGGTATTTTATCTGTATTCTTGTCTCTTTAGAAAGAGATTATTTTTATGAGATCGCCAGTCAGCGACATTTCCACCAATGCACAAACTGACATCAACAGTTCTACAGGCCATGCATGCGGCGCAGGCTATGAAATCAAACACCCAATAGAAACGCAGAACTGAGCACTGTATCCGAAATCCAACACTCACCTGTTGCAGTTGTGTGCAGCAATCATGAGTCTCTCACCTCCAAAAAATGTAGGCACCACCCCCCCCCCACCCTATCGAAGGGAATTTGCGGTTTTATAATCACAACCCTTCAATGTTACCATCATATCATTATCTTCAACAACAACCGCGACAGCCACAACAAAAAGTAAAGACAGAGATTCTAAAGGTTAGCAACACCAAACATTGCCTACCGTAAAATCGTGTGTCCATTGAGAGTGATATTCACACGTCTGGCTCGCACCATAGCCTGACCAGTTCCAGCATAAAACGTGTTGTTCGTCAGATTCACGGAATACAGCAGTTTGCAGGTACCCTTGCATTCCAGTGTCACCCTGATCCATGCAGCCGCGCACTCCGCGTACAGGCCGGCTACTAGACCCGAGGCAGCTGCTAAGCAATCCACCGTTTCATTGAACCGGTGTTTCTCATATGAGCCTGGGCCTTTGTAGTACTGAAAAGGAATGTCTGTGGAGGCACTGAAATTAGAACTAGTCACGTCAACACTGGTCGGTGGGTGCTTGGGATAGTGTATTGAGTCCTGCGCTTCGTATTTGTTTCCTATTGTAATCGATATTCCGTCGGTTGGCTTTCGGCAGTGTAAACTGAACGTGGAAAACTGGTTATTGCGAAAAGCTACGTGAACACCGAAATGCGGAAGTTTCAGTGCGACCTGGGTGCACGGTTCCGAAGCGGAGCAATGCAGGTGATCGCTGCGAAACTGGCTGTTACGGATGGTGATGAAGTTGTTGGGTTTCCAGAATGTTACTGAGAGGTGGGCGCAGTTATCCTGTGTGCATTGAACACCGCTAGTCACCACGACCTCCTCGATTTCAACATGCACACCCGTTCCATTGAACTCCAGAGATATGATATCGGTGGTTGGATGCACTGCATGAAACGCAACTCGCATCATGGAAAAAGTGGAAATACCAGCGGACCTACGCCAATCAGCGATTTGAAATCGGAAAACAGACGTGCCCGAAAGGTAAGGCTCGAAATTATCGAATCTACAGTCTTCCAGGTAAACAGCAAAGGGATGAAGAGTGGGGTTGACATGTACAACGCTGAGGGGCAAAAAATTGTCCACACTGGGTAAATGGTGGCAGTCTGGATCAATCTTCGTACTGGCGATGAATTGCGTGGCAACTATCCGAACGTTTCCTCCGTTATCATACAGATCTCTGACCGAAGGGGCGGAAATTTGAATGGAAGAAATGGCTAGATTATTACACGACAGGCTGAACGTGCAGCGTAGAATAGACAAAAGGGACGCAGATCGTATTACATAATCTGGACGCTTGCCTTTATTCGCCGCTATGAAGTGGATGCCTTCCAAGTGACTCGGGGAACGGAGTAGAAAGACACCGGGCTTGTTAAATAAGACGGTATTAAGTACGGCATGGCTACATCCATAAATGGACGATGATCGAACAGTTAGGTGTTCAAGGCCATCCTTTGTTCCAGGCATTTTGATATTTTGCGCATTCTTCCGTATCAGGACCTCGCATCCAGTTTCTGGAAATCCCACCAGCACCATACAAGTCCGATGCACATCAGCCAACCCACTCTCCTTTAGCTCCCACCATGCTTCAAAAGCGAGTTGCACGCTCATACAGGAATCAGCTGGACTATCGCCGCACACAGGGTTATCATGCACGGTGCTCGGAGTTTCATGCATTGTACTTTGGGGATACGTAGAACTCGCCTGGAACGTGCTCGCTGGTTTCGTCGCCACATGAATGGTGACAGAACATCCATCCCGGCTGGTGTTCCAGGAGCCCTTCCTTGGTCCGCCAATGCCACCAGGTTGTTCAGTAGCCGTGCTAACCTGCACTCCGCCTGGTGTGGTCTGGCCGGTGGATAGTTCAAATACCATCCCACTCAGCACGTAAATCAGGAGCAGAGGTGAAACGAACCTGCAAAATTAATCACATAAAGACCAAACCAAAACACCGCAGTGCAAGTAGGAAAAGGGCAACACATGAATCAACATTGACTAGAATATGAATCATATGATATGATCGAAACTGTGCTGGATGAAGATGGGATAATATGATTCAGATTAACGAGCATGACAAATTCCATGCTATCACTATAAGTTCGGCTGATGGGCAAACGAAACTGGGAATAAAACATCCTTATTCTGAGTAAAAGACACGCAAATTGGTCACCTCGGGCAAAATGCTCACAACACTTACCCCATCGTTTTTTCTTTCGTCCCGTGATAGTTGTGCTTGCACAGTTGTAGAGGCTCAAATATTCAGAGAACAGGACAAGAATCGAACGTAAATGATTGGAAACGTCGCCTCGAAGGCTTGAAATTTAGACGTCCAAAGAGTTTCGTGATCCACTTCGGAACAGGGCGAATTTACCGGTAGGCCTGGCCTGTGCGGGAGAGTAGAGCCCAATTCAGATCGGCCACATCAGGACAGCGTTCAAATCTGCCCAGCGGCCCAAGCTGAAGCGGGGCGTGTAAACATACGTCGCCGTGTTCCAGTTTCAATCACGCCAAAGAGACAACGCCAAGCAACTTATTACGGCTCTGAGCTCTCACACGGTAAACAATCAACTAATTTCCATTGCACCAACTGCACAAAGCTTTCCAGCGATGGGCAGTAATGCAACGCACATCGTAGACCTAGGCACACGTCTGCATGCCAGCAGTCCGATTTTCGATTCCAGTGTAAGCATCATTATTTCATCGACTGCAACTGTGCCTGTATTCCCAATAACTAGGCAGGATAAGAAAGACACAGCTGGCGATTGAGACTCAACGAGGCTGAGAACAAAACGAGTGTGCGTGTGGGAGGGAGGGGCGGGCTGGAAAAAACCACGCCAAGGACCACTTTGGCAATAGTCACGCAGAAGCAGTACGACCGCTGTGGCAACCACCTGCACCTTTGGTACCGTCATTTTGTGTGATGGTCGTATTCTTGTGGGCTAGAATCTTCGCTGCGTGCGTTTTGCTGATTTGTCAGTTTGAGCACTCTCTCAAGGCGCGTTAAAAAAAACCACGTTTCGCGTGAGCCTCGGCTGCAGGGGCGAGTTTTCCGCATCCGTAAGAACGCCACCACCCTCTAGGATTAAGGTGCAGATGCAGCTACTAAGCGGTAGGTGAGTTCTACAGACCCACCACAAAGTAATCAAGGACCTAAAATCGCATTTACTGCTTCCATGTTTCCCTCGTGCCAGGCCACGAGTAATTCTTCCGCTTCAAAGCAGGACTTGAATCTGGTAACCTTTGTTCCTCAATCTGTTTCTCAATCAGATATGTTCAGTCATGATCTGGTCTTGGGCATGAGGCGCTGAAGAGCCGACAAAGGATGAGGGATTCAATGCACAAACTGAGTGTCATGCAGGTTCTCACACGCAACGGGAACACTTCGTGGTAGTAAAATAGATATTTCGCAAACAACAAAAAGACAACTCTTTCTCTTCCTTTCGAAGAACCGAACTCCTTACTTGCCGAGCCTCATCGAAAACAAAAACAAACTCTGAAAAAGCCCTACACTACACTAGTATGGGATTCAGCGCAGAGCAAAAAATAATCATGAGTCATTAGACAATGCATGCAGTGTAGCCGTGAAAACTGGTGAATAAAGAATGCAGTAGGTTGGCAGCACGTGACCCGTCGTACCGCAGTACGCGACGGCGTCGCGGCTTAGAAATGAAAGGAAACACTGCGAGAAAAGACAAAACGAAAATACATGTCCCTTTGTCAAAACTTAGAAGAAACAAACAAAATGCGACCAAGAATCATTTTGAGAGTCAACGTCAATGCTCTTGTGCAGTTGTGCAAATTCTTGTCTTGCACTGTGCAACGCAAGAAACAAACAACCTACGAAATAACTCGTGAACTAACTGTAGGCTAAATCACTACATGTACGCGAAATTGCGTTCCAAAATAAACTGAATTTCTGAGACATTTCATATTTCACATCCTGAGAGAAATATTGAATAAATACTAAATACTTCATAAAAAACACATGGCCACGACGGCCTTCCCAACATACCCCCCTCCTTGATACATCCGTATCAAAGAATGAGTAAAATGAGAAAAGAGATCGAACTGACTAAAGATGGCGATAAGTCCATCTAAAACGTGCGTACGGACTGTCAGCCTTTCACAACCGGACATAGCCGTACAACTGACCTGGTTACCTGCTTGCCTCCGACCTGGAGCTTAGCGACACGCACTCTGCCGTCAGAACCAGGGTAGACCTCCAACACCCGTCCAGAGGCCACTTGCCACGGGGGTATCAGCTGACACAACGAGGACGATGTCACCGACACTGAGATCCGGGTACTCTTTCCACTACTTGGACATCCATGCTGTCACTCCAGAACACGACATTCTCCATTGCGATGGCGAGTGTCTTGGCTACGGGCACACCAAGACGACATCCGATGACTGCTCCCATTAGCTCGAGTCGGGGAATGCTAACAGCTGATAACGGTGCCACCTTGGCTCGAGCCATGACGAATCGACTGGACCTCGTACCATCCTGGTACACATGACAAAGATAAGCGACTGCTCCATATGCATCTTGCGAGGCATCGCAGAATACATGTAGCTGAGTCTCCACCACCTCCTCATCGCGTTGAAGACACCGGTGAACTCGGACATCCTGGAGTGCATCCATGTCGGCACACCACTGTTGCGCCTCTGCGCCTAGCTCTGGCGGCAGGGAGTCGTCCCAGTCAGCACCTGCTAGCCACATCTTCTGGAACAACATCCGACCAACTATGGTGAATGGCAGTACGAATCCAATCGGATCAAACAATGTGGCTAGGTTCTTCAAGAACGCTCTCTTGGTGACAATGTCTGATGGCGGCTTGACATGAATCAGGAACTCGTCTTCCTCTGCTCGCCACTTAACTCCGAGAGTCTTGGTCGTCGGCAGGATTCCATTAGCGAGGTCCACTTCCTTGGCTCGGTCCTCCTCGGGGACTTCGGCGAGCACCTCAACATTGTTGGAAATCCATTTTCGCACATGCATTCCAGCGAAACCCCACAGCGCCGTAAGCTCGTGGTACAGCTGAATCGCTAGCTCTGTTGACTTTGTCGAGTCCATTGAATCGTCCATGTACGTGGACTTCAACACGGTTTCTGCTGCCATAGGAAACTCCTCCTGGTTCCGCCGCGCATGCTCTTGCGAGACCAGTTGAGCTAAGAATGGAGATGCATTGATCCCGAACACCACTCTATTGTACTGGTAAACGGCCGGTTGGTCCTCCGTATCTTCTCGCCAAAGATATCGATGGAACTGTCGGTCATCCTCTTCCAACTGGATTTGTAGATACATCTCTGCCACGTCGGCTACCAGTGCGTTTGGGTGTCGCCGAAACCGCAGAAGAACGTCGGTGAGGTCCCGTTGTAGTTTGGGCCCAGTGCTGATGTAGTCATTCAGACACTTGCCTTTCGTCTTTGCTGCTGCATCAAAGACCACACGCACCTTTGTGGATGTAGCCCCAGGTCGTACAACAGCAAAGTGCGGCAGATACCAGCCGTCGCCATCACTTGCGTTGCTGATCTTGCTGATATACCCTTGTTCTAAGTGACGGCGAATCACGGTTCGGTATTCCTCAGCGACGTCTGGCTCCTTCGCCAGGCGTCTCTCTGCTGCGATGAGCCGCTTCATTGCAGTTTCTCGACTGCAGTTGTCCGGAGGTGGTCTCTTGATCCACGGCTCCGAAACCTGGTATCTTCCATTCTTGTAGGTCATGGACTGGACCGTCTGATCAAAAACGGCTTGATCATCTGCACAGAAATCGTACGACTGGGGAAGTTCCTCCACCTCCCACATCCTTCTCACCAGTGCATTCAGGTCGACGTCCTTTCCGAAGTACGTGCGGGTGAAATTTGTCGTCTGTTGCGGTCTGGTGCTCCTGCCAACGCATGTCCACCCGAGTGGCGTTCTGCGTGCGAATGGCTCATGAGCCTCACCATAGACTTCCTCCATGCACCTGTGGAGACTAGCGTGGTCAAGGCCGATCAGCGCCTCTACTCGCTTCTTCTGGCATTGCGGAAACTCAATGCCGTTGAGGTGCGGATACCGTGTCTGATCTACCGACCAATCATGAGGTGTAAGGTCACCGGTGACATTCTTGGCAGTCAGAGCAGAGAACTGTGTGATAAATCTGCCATCCAGACTCTCGATGTGGCAGTCGACTGGCATGGTCTCTAGGGTCTCGATGCGACCGTTCAGCGTGCTCACTGACACTTCTTGTGTGGGAGCGCTAAGCTCTAGCTGTGCCGCAACGTCGCAATTAAGGTAAGACTGCGTGCTGCCGTCGTCCAGCAGCGCGTTGACCGTGACATTCTTGTCGCCGTGGCGAAGTATGACGGGAACGGTTCGCAGTGCGACAGCTCCAACGCCGACACTACTCATATGTGTGGCCATGGAACTGGTGTCACCCCCCTCCGTGGAGGCGCTAGACTGGAGCACTGGCTTCTGTGAGGCTCCATTCGAGTCTGTAGTAGTACTAGACTTTCCGTGCAGCAAAGCGTTGTGGGTCTCTGTACAACCATCTGCACCACAGGGCTGCGACCTGGGACAGTTATTTCCCAAATGACCAGAGTTAAGGCAACGGTAGCAAAGCTTGAGCGTCCGGGCCTTCTGCCAACGCTCTGCAATTGACAGCTTCCGATACTCTAAGCATTTCCAAACGGGATGGACCTTCGTGCAGATCGGGCAACTGCTGCTGCTCTGGGCCTTCTTGGGCTTGTCAGCGAAGAATGCCTGATGCTTCACTCCACCATGACTGGCCTGGCCCTTCAGCGGGTGACTCTTTGCTGTTTGAGTGGACCCTACTGGAGTTGCCGTGGAGATACCTTGGATCGTCTCCTGGGCTCGTACTTGGAACTCGCTTTCCAGCTCCACCCATTGCAGAAGCGCTTCGACAGATTCAGAGGTGCTTGTCTGGTGTATCCACTTCTGGTAGCTCAGCAGAAGAGACACCCCCAGCTTCTGTGTTAGCCGGACATAAAATGTCCCGTTAGCCAACTCCTGTGTCTGACCACTAGCCTTCAAATTCACCACCGCGACATCGAGTAGCTCCGCAAAACGCTCCAACTCCTGGGCGTTTGCAGATCTCATCGCTGGGAACTTCTCAAGGGCTTCTAGATGCACTGCAACTAGACGTCGCTGACCACCGAACTTGCGTTCCAGCCTACGTCGTGCTGCCTCATACGCCTCGGCCGAGTAGCCAAGAGTGTCGATAGACCGTAGTGCATCGCCCGCGAGGTATTTTCGGAGCTGCAATAACTTCAGCCCATCCGGAATGTTAGCGCAACCAATGCACATCTCAAACGCCGCCTTCCACGTCTCATATTGCCGCTTGTCGCCCTTGAACGTTGGAATTGACACTTTCTCTAAATGTCGGTACAATTCGATTCTACCAGAACTACTCGCTTGCACTGGTAGACCACTCGGCGATGTCATGGCAACTGGAAGACTGCTCGGCTGCACAAGACCATAATCTTCACTGTGTGATGCGTGACCTGGCTGACCAACTGGTATTTGTTGCATGACCGGTTGGGTCGCTGGTGGTGTAGACATTATTCCAGACTGATTCGGCAAGACGTGCGTCGGGAAGTCGGGTGCCGACAAGAAACCCGGTGGTGTTCCAAATGAGAATGGATGTCCAGAATGGGTTGGCGGTGGAACGTACAAATTTCCTGATCCCGGCACAAATGCAGGTGTAGAAGCCGAGAGAGTATGACTTGCAACTGCACGAGGCTGCACAGCTGGAGTTGGTTGCGTCTGGGCTGACTGCACGAGTATGGTCGTGGCCGACAATGCTCTGGGTGGTACACTGACCCCACTTGAACTACGGTTAGGGGCAGTGATTACGTTTCTTGCCGAAGCTGCCGACGTAGATACCGGTGCCTGCTGCACGCCAGACTGAGCAATGCCACTTGGTTGGTTACTCCCTGCAGACTGATGACCAATGTTCAGCGGTGTTGCCATGGTTTTGGCGGTTGCCATGGCAACCGGGTGAACTTTTGACAAGAGCTCCGCCGTAAACGGTAACGTAGGTACAGACGACAGAGAGACCGGAAAGGACACCTTGATTGTGCGTGACTTGTCTGTACTCACACTGGTTGCCATGGTTGCACTTGACGACGACATAATTGGCTGGCTGTCACTGACGCTTGCCATGTCAGCCCCAGGCGGTTCGTCCTGTCTATCACGATGGTCACCACTTGGAGTTCCCAGGGGGAGTGCCGATGCATTTGCTCCCAGAGGTGCTCCCGAGGAAATGGCAGGCGGCTGGGTAGTCCCCTCAACAGTCGCACTCTGGCCGACACTGGATGCAGACACATTCCCAAAACGACTGAGACTCTTCTCAGCACACATGTTCTGTTTTTCCTCAAGGGCCTTGCTAGGAGAGTGTGGCGGTGTCAACATCCTCCCACTTGCTCTGGGATTCTCCAAGCTCTGCGTCAACATTGCCTTTACTAATCTTATGTTCTTGGCTCTGGTGATGGAAGCTGGCGAACTTTCACCAGTTCTGGCTCGACTTGGCCTCTTGCTGATTTCTGCCAGCACGTCGCTGGTCTTGCTGACAGCATCGCTGTAGTCGACGTTGATGACCTCTATCTCCTCGTGCACTTTTTCTGTGGGTAGTCCTAATTCTGCGTACCGAGTTACCAGTTTTAGACACACATCCACAGCGTTGTGAACACTCTCAGTCACGTCATCCAACAACCTCTTGATCTCTTTCGAGGTCGCATCCTCTTCGTAGATCCTGCTGAGCAACAAGTTTCGATTTCGTGTGACATGGAACTTGGCCTTGGCCTTCGCTTTCTTGCACTCCTCAAGATCCATGTTGTCCAGCGAAAACCCGAAATGCTACTCAGTACCACACTGCGCTTGGTGAAGGAACCACTACTTGATAACCATCCTCTGCTACCAATTTGTCATGCAGGTTCTCACACGCAACGGGAACACTTCGTGGAAGTAAAATAGATATTTCGCAAACAACAAAAAGACAACTCTTTCTCTTCCTTTCGAAGAACCGAACTCCTTACTTGCCGAGCCTCATCGAAAACAAAAACAAACTCTGAAAAAGCCCTACACTACACTAGTATGGGATTCAGCGCAGAGCAAAAAATAATCATGAGTCATTAGACAATGCATGCAGTGTAGCCATGAAAACTGGTGAATAAAGAATGCAGTAGGTTGGCAGCACGTGACCCGTCGTACCGCAGTACGCGACCGCGTCGCGGCTTAGAAATGAAAGGAAACACTGCGAGAAAAGACAAAACGAAAATACATGTCCCTTTGTCAAAACTTAGAAGAAACAAACAAAATGCGACCAAGAATCATTTTGAGAGTCAACGTCAATACTCTTGTGCAGTTGTGCAAATTCTTGTCTTGCACTGTGCAACGCAAGAAACAAACAACCTACGAAATAACTCGTGAACTAACTGTAGGCTAAATCACTACATGTACGCGAAATTGCGTTCCAAAATAAACTGAATTTCTGAGACATTTCATATTTCACATCCTGAGAGAAATATTGAATAAATACTAAATACTTCATAAAAAAACACATGGCCACGACGGCCTTCCCAACACTGAGGTTCGTCAATGCTGTCATTCGCGCTGCAATTGTCTATAGAATGGATGCGATTACTAGTGTCGAGCACTCTACATTGGATCTATCGATTCTCAACGGCATGCTTTGGTCCAAGTGATCGTTTACGTGCTCTTTCCGCAGATTTTCAGCTTTCATCCTTTGCACTAAGAGTCACGTATCTGGATTATTCTCCTCCTCTATCTATTTTTATTTAGCTTTCTCCATCTCGCTGTTAATATCTGTTTCCCTAAACGACACAGGACTGCGATAAAAATTTAATTACCTTCTTGATCCTGTAGACTCTCCACATAGGCTTTTGGGTTTTGGGCAGTTGCTCTTCAATATCACCGCGTATCGCGTTGAATGGTTGTGGTGTGACAAAGCAAAGAGGCAACCAATGTGCGTTCAAAATATTTTTGAAGAGAAAGGACAAAAGGAACTACAAATGACGCTATACTGTCCACTACCACCACCAGTTACTAAACAATCAGCTCATGCGAAACAATGGCATGACAGTGATCGACGGTACTGACGTTCTACAACTAACTGGCTAACACCTCTAGCATATATTCTATCCACACACCAACAGCTTTCCAACTTGGAAGATTCTAAATTATAGAAATAACATAAGGATGGGAAGGTGAGCGCAACCAAGAAAAGCACGAGCTGAAAGTCTCAGCTGTGAAGGACGTTGGCGGATGTTCATGCATGTCGATGACGATACTGGCAAGACCATTGGGCAATACGGCCAAACCACGATTCCGGAGCGAAAAGCAACATTCCACACAACTTCTGTATTGTATCGTATTGCTTTTATTTTACATCGCAAGTCAAACGGGCAATCATGCTCAATGTTATGATGACGATGGAAAGGGAAAAAAGATTAAGAACAAGAGTAGTTATCCTGGTTTAAGGGGAATTTCAAATTCGGACTTTACGGAGCATTTCAAAGTGTTAGGAAATTAGAGGCCACATGCCACGTACTGCTCTTTTCTCTCCGAAACTCAACACTTGCAAGCCAGATATGAAAGAAAGAAAAAATCATCAGTCACGCCAACGGGACTCGAAACAGTCACCTTGCTATTCGCGAGCAATGCTCTAACCAATTGAGCTACAGTATGACTCTTATCCACAGTGATGGTAAATCTATCCTTCTTCGAACTTCTTCTGGTTTAAGAGGAGTGAAGAAAACAGTCATCACATTGAAGGATCAGAAAGACCGGTTCGAGAACAACCTCCGTTGCAGACTAATCAACCCTGCTTAATCCGAAATGGGAATCGTGAGTAAGAGAGCACTGGACAAGATACTCCTGGCAATAAAACAAGCTACGGGCGTGAACTTATGGAAAAACCAGCGCGCCGTCATTGACTGGTTCGAAACCATCCCCGACAAACACAGGCATACGTTTACATTTTTTGACGTGGTGGAGTTCTACCCTTCAAGTACGGAAGATTTGCTGGATATGGCCCTGTAATTCGCCAAGCAGTGCTGCAGTGTGAGCACCAAAGAAGAAGAAGCCATCAGACACTCAAGGAAGTCGTTTCTGTTCCACGATGGCAAGCAGCGGTTGAAACGGAACAAAGCAAACGGATTTGACGTTGCTATGGGTTCCTTTGACGGGGCTGAGGTTTGCGAGCAGGTGGGTGCATTTCTCCTGTCAAAACTAGAGAAACACGTCGCCAGTGAGTCGATCGGACTGTACAGGGCTGACGGCCTGGCTGTGTTGCGGAACAGCTTGGGGAGTGATGCTGACAGAGTGAAAAAGAGGATAAACCAGGAATTCCAGAGCCATGATCTGAAGATCAAAATAGGTCAACATGCAAGTGGTGAACTTCCTGGACATCACCATGAACCTACAGACTGGCCAGTACAAGCCGTGCAGGAAACCGGGTGATACACCTGTGTATCTCAATGCCCTGTCTAACCATCCTCCAGTGATCAACCAGATCCTCCCCAAATCCAGCGGACGGAGGTTGTTCGACATATCATCCAATCGTGATGTATACCAGGAGGCATTACCGGTATACAGGAGCGCCCTGACCAATAGCGGTCACTCTGAAACGCTGGACTACACCGAAAAGGCAAAACGAGGAAGAAATAAGAAAAGAAGAAGGAAGGTAATTTGGTTCAACCCTGCGTTTAGCAGAAACGTATCAACGAATGTGGCCAGGTAATTTCTTACCCTTGTGGCAAGGCATTTCCCTGCAGCATAAAAGCTCCACAAAATCTTTAACAAGAACTCGGTGAAGGTGAGCTACAGTTGCTTACCGAATTGAGCCGCCATCATCCACTGACACAACAACAAACTACTCTGCCCACAACAGGACGACCTGCCATGCAACTGCCGAGCGAAGCCTGACTGCCCTATGAGAGGAAGGTGCCAGACACACAGCTAGTCTACAAAGCCGAAGTGACAAGCAGTAATGTTAACCCAGCACGTGTGTATTTCGGAGCGACAGAGCCAACGTTCAAAAATCTGGTACGGAAACCACAAGTACACATTCAACCACGAGCAGAGACGGAAGAACACCGAACTATCCAAGTATGTCTGGAAATTGAAGGAGAGACAGGAAGACTACTCGATCCAGTGGAGTATTTCGGAACGCGCACGAGCCTACAGCAACATCAGCAAGAGGTGCCAACTTTGCCTCTCGGATAAGTTCCGTATCATACCGCGGACATAGGAACATGCCTCAACAGGAGAAGCGAGCTCATCTCGAAGTGCAGACATACCAACAAATTCTCGCTCGCAAACTACACTGGGGTCACATGATGAGATACGCGGTGTTTTCACACATACATGTACACACAACCACACACACACACATACACACACACACACACAATCTCTCTCCCTATCTCATCCACCCACATGTACACCCTCCCTCTTCCACACTCACGACAAACCACATATTGCGCCATTATCCACACTGGCATCTGCCATGTAACACAAACTACCCAGCTCTTTGGCGTGACACAACTCCCACTGGAACCTACTTAATTCCTGCGTCGGCTCTACATGTATCTCCCATCTTGGTTATAGCACTATACCTAAGCCATGACACTTGCACTCATATTACGCACAGTGTATTCCAGCGATGATGTTATCTCCTCAAGCTTCGTGGTTGTGGCACTGCCTTAGCCTACATTACAATCACCCTATATAACTAGTGAATAGCTTTATTATGTTTTATCGTCTGATGAGTGTTTTTTGAAACACGAAACTTGGAGTCACGAGAAGGATTTTTGGTCTCTGTTGTTCTGCCCTGTGTAATAATAATTACCGCAATAAATAGAGTAAGCTGCAAACTCAGTACAAACACCATTAGCAAATACTTGTTCCATGTATAAAAGCTTGAACGTTTTCGTGGCCAGCTCATTAGAAGGATTACTAGCAAATAAAAATTACTCTATTTATTGCGTTAATTACATTTTACACACCAAATGCAGCCAGTTCGCCGGTGACAAGGCACTCATCGCAACGCATTACACGAGGGATTTATCAGCCGCATTCCTCCAACGTGCCGTGGACACAGCAGGACGATGTTTGTGTTTATTTTTTGATTCGCAAATTCAAACGGGCATAGAACCCAATAACATGAAAGCAAATATGAAAATTATCATGAGAATGAGAATTTGAAATACTTAGATCTTCAGCGTAGAGTCAGCGGTACATCAGAAGGAGATCGGGTACAACAGAAAGAGAACAGAAAAAACCACAACATTTCGCTTATCGGCTTTGCAAAGTTCGTGGGTACTGAATACAATGGTATGGCCAGCTGTGTAGCAGTCTACAACGTGACGATGGTTGAAGAATTGTCATCTCCTCTTCAACACCACGAAAACCGTCGTCCTTTCCTTCCAACCCCAACACACCATCCACATCACGCTCCACTCGACTCTGCTGCAGCAGGTCCACCAACATAAGCACCTTGGTTTTACACTCCGATACGATACGCGGTGGGCTCAACACATCATAGAAAGTACCAACAAAGCCAAAAAAAACTACTACGCCAACTCCACAAGACACGGGGCACAATGAAGGCTTCCAGCCTATTACTAATATCAAGAGTAGATAAACATAATATTTATCTACTATTGCTAATATACACGACCTACATCCGACCCGTTCTCGAATATGGCAGCCTTGCCCTGTGCAACATCACACAGCAACAGCGGGACACACTGGAGAGAATTCAACGCCGTGCTATACGCATCTGCCGTCGGATTCCCCTCTTTGCACCAGTTCACCACAGTTCCATCCTCCATCACGCAAAGCTTCCCACCCTTACTACCTTAGCTCACAACTACTTGATAAAACCGTCCTACTATATGTAGCATAGGACATCCACCACCAAACCTCACCATCACACCTGCAACAACCACATCTTGCACAACAACGTCAACACCAACCATACACCCTTCGACAAACAATGACCTACAATGACAATGACCTGGACGGCGTACTCGTCAAAACTCAGCTCTCAAGTCCCTCTGGATCATAAATGCAGCGAGCAAACATAGCTCGTGCTGCGAAAATAGGCTTGAAATTTTCACGACGCATTCACATCTCGGCGCTTTGCCATGTCTCCATCCTTTGGGAATCTGAAAAAAACTAACCCCAGGAGGATTATGTGATACTGGCACAACCAACAACACAACAATTTGGCATCGCAGCGGCTCAGGCGACTTGGCAAACTACTTTCTGAAGTGACTTTCGTCCTGAAGAAAGTGAGATTCAAAATCCACGTATTTTCCCACCATGCCACAATGACGTCACACATACATTGGTATGGGGGCGTGGCTAAATTGAAATATCTCAAGAACGCTTTGTCGTAGAGACTTCCGACCAAGACCATTTGACTCAGCGACCGAAACTCTACAGGCTATCAAATTTTCATTTTTTTCGTGGAGTTCGCTTTTAATTATTATCGTCTTTGCTCTATTAAAAAATGAACTACATTTCAGAGAATGGGTGAATACTCACTGTCCACAGCCATTTGTTACTGACCACTCCTGGTGAAATGATGCTCTATTTCATCAGCAATGGACTAGGGAGACGTTCGGTACTGGCGCGAAGCAAAAGTGTTTAAGCGCCCTTTGTTACTCACCACCATTGGCGAGGTGCTGATCTATTCGATCAGCAACGCACTTGGGCGACATTCGACACTGGCGCATAACGCGAAGCAAATTGCTTGCCAAGTAGTTGACAAACCATGATTGTGGCTTTTGGTAGTCAGCGTGACTGAATTGAAGCATTGGCGGATCGGAAATTAATCCATGCGCAGCTGCACCGATATGGTTCATCCGGATGAAATCAGCATAGTTCGGATCATCTCCATTCGCCGCCTTCCACGGGCTGTGATGAGTCTTGAAGAATAAGCGCACGACGCAGATGCCGAGTGCCCACATGTCCACGTCCACGTGAAGTGAATAATCAGGAGGGAAACAATTCCTTCGCAAAGCCCACAGCTCGGGACAACGGTATGTGTTCGTGTCCCCATCAAGAAACTGGTTGGTTTTCAAGGGCCGAGCTCCAACTACTTTAGTCGATCCCAGGTCGATGAGCTTGGCCCTCTTTATGCCGTGAGCGTCTTGGCTTACACCGATGTTGCTCAGCTTCACGTCGAAGTGCACAAGGCCAAGAGAATGTAGCTTCTCCAGACCCCGTGCAGCTTCTGAGATCAGCCTGAGTCGCTCAGTGCTGAGCATATCAGTCTTGCTTAACGCCCGAAGATCTCTATGCTCGCAATACTCCATCTCGAAGCAGACAGCATTAGAAATCAGGAATAATTGTGGGTTCACCCAAGCGAAGTACTGGCACCCTATCTTCTTGGCAACGAACATACTGACGAGCATTTCCCTCACTAGGTTAGACCTCCGGATTTGATTACGTAGTTCGGAAAAGTCTGGGTCATAGCACCTGAACTTCATGATACATTCTTCACCATTTTCGTTTAACGTGACAAGATTAACACCGACTTTCGTCGTTTTGTTGTATGTCAACGCTTTTTGGAAGGACCAGCGGTCTTCGTAACTTTGGACCCACATTGATGTAGGCTGTATCGTCTCCCTGTACATTTTCCTGTCCCTTTCTTCCGCCTTTTCTGTTGCGAAGGTTTCTCGTGGTTCATACACAAGTGTTAGTGGGGGTGCTTTGATCTTTGATGTGGCCCCGCATGCCAAGAGTGGAACCAACCCTGGCACGGCTGCATGCCTTGGTACGTCTGCAGTCTTGGGCTTGGGCTTGATACTTGGGCTTGGTACGTCTGCAATCGAGCTTGGCATGGTTGCATACCCTGTTGCCATGTTTGAGGCTGCTGAGGGTGCTGCTCTGCATACGGCTGGTGACTCTACTTGCGTCCTCGTTTCACCCGGCACTGTTGCGGTCTCCCACTCCTTGTAGTTCTCGGCCCTCTTGGCAGGTGGCTCAGCCATTATCGCTGTTTGTACCTTGAAGAGAAAGTTAGCAGAATGTAAAGCTAGAGATCAAGCAGTCTTGATCGAGAAAGCGTTCGCGAAAAGGGAATCCGAATTCCCAGTAGCGCATTTATACGAACAACATTCTAACCCAACAGCAATCCAATCATACGCAAAATACACATGTATAATAGTTTGCCTCTTCAGAAATACGGTTCGTACTTAGTGATGAAACAAGAAATTCAGAAGACCGTACGAATAGAGTTCACAATTCAAATGCCCTACACCGCTTGATAATAATAGTTAAACAAGAGTGAGGATCCGAGACAAAATTGGCTCTGTACTTACATGTAAATGTAATTAATAATAATCATAATAATAACTTTATTAGGATGACTCTAAGGCTGACCGCCTATCGTGGGGTCCGTCGCATTGAAGGATGATGGTACAAGAGAGAATTGCCATGTGCTTCGTACTGCTCATTTTCTCTTCGAAATTAACCACTTACAAGTCAGATAAGAAAGAAAGGAAAGAATCATCACATGCATCCGTCATACCTCCAGAGACTTTGCATCATTCTGGCAACTCACATCACTCCAGAGACTTTGCATCATTCTGGCAACTCACATCACTCCAGAGACTTTGTATCATTCTGGCAACTCACATCACTCGAGACGACCATGGGCGTTTCGCTTGTCCGAATTTGAAATTGCAATTGGACAATTCAAACATACACTTCCTGAAAACCTTGAGCTTTTCCACGGGATCAGTGTCAGAAACCCGAACGAACTCAACTCTTATGGTCTGCATTTCCCTCGTTTTTCATAGCTTCAAATCTAGCAGGGCTTGGAACGGTTTCCCGAAGTCTCGGACTTCTATAACGTGTCATCCCGAATTCAAGCATTCTCTCTGGCCGCACTCTCACCGATACTCTCAGTATACGCATTGCATACCAGCAGTCCCATAAAGTTCGCAATTGATATGCCTGTGTACTATATTTGTCTCCTTTTATGTAACGCTTGATTACACTTTCGAACACACGAAATTTCGAATCACCAGGCAAGTCCTAGTGGTGACAATCCATATTTGGCCCAGAATCTGCAAAAACCAGGCTTAGGGTGAAATTTCCCAAATGACTGTTTCCCATTTTAAGCTTCTACTGGGCATGGGAAACAAAATATCACAGGTGTGGGTCGACTCATAGTGGTATTAAAGTATCTCTACCACCGCAGGGTATTATGTTCTAAAATATCAAAAAAACATTAACTTTTTATTACAGGAAAGAAAGGAAGAGATATCCACCAGAATATAGGAGGAGACATGGATGATTTTTGTTTGGGTAAGGTAGATATTTCGCGCTTCAATCACTTTGCGCGCCCTGTTTTAGCTACCTGACTGGGTATAAATTTGGACCCAGATGATGTACAGGTTATCAGTTGTCTGAGGATTGCCTTAGCTTTGCTATGTGCATGAAAAAAAACGTTAGAACAATGACCTAGCCGGCTGTCTCTGTTCTCTTCTGCCTTTGTGGTAATGCTCCATCCTTGTGGTGTTGAGCACTCTAGGCAATCTGGGAACTATCGCTATTGTGACAAGGTATATATTTGGGAACAGGCTTGTTGTGGCCCCTTGGTGCTGCAGGCTGTAGTGGCCATGCACAGTTCTGCATGAATTTTGTTTGCTCCTCACTCAGCACTTTCTGGGGTTGAATATACGTACTGGCGCATGGCGTGCTCTGGCGCGACACCCCATCAGAAAACCTGACTCAATTCGAGATGGCCAATTTTTAAAGGGTCCACCTAGTTAAACTGTTCAGAAACAAGCAAGAACATGGCCTTTCAAACTGTCGCACTGCTCATAGTATGAACATAGGGTGCTGGCGTGCTGCAGTGTCTGCTTGGTGCTGACCAGCAAGTGAAATCTCGCCACGCCGTACATCTAGCTTGGTTGCCCAGTGAGGAAAGTCTTGCATGGGGACTCTCGATCTGCTGGCTCATTCGCCTAGGATCCCGTGGCACTTCATCACCATGATTGCAATTCAAATCAGTTTTAACACTGCCTTTGCAGTCTTTTTCCTCGTGCACTTGCTGCAAACGTATGAGCTCTGCTGCGCGTTTTTAGCTTTGCGTGAGGTCCAGAAACAGCTAATGTCTCCGTAATTCGACTGGCTGAATCGAGGTCGTCCAGGTTCTCCTCGCTATCGCCATCACGACACTAACTGGAGACGATGTCTTAACCATTTTCCGCAGCAGCGGCAAGCGCAGTCATGAGTGCATCAGTTGGATACGCTCAAAAACCCTTCTTCGTGACTAGAGGAGTAGCAGAGAATATTCTACCGGGCGGTCTTTGACTTCCTTGACTGCTGAAACCCTTCCTCCCATGACTGCAACGTCTTCATACAAGCAAGATTCTCTTTGGGTCCACTTCAATGCACTCGAGCACCCACGCGACACAACCTTTTTAAAAAGCATCATTTTCTCCAAAAAACATTTCACCCTAAGCCTGGTTTTCGCAGAGGTTGGGCCATTTCCTGCGAACCTTTCCCGTTTGAATCTCTCCCTCAAACTAACGAACATCGGAAATGTAATATTTACATAGGAATATTGATTGCTCCACTCACCAGAGCTCGCGCTTCCTGCTTGATATCTGTTTTTTCCTTACGTCTACGGAGAAACATAAATTTTTCTTAGCTATTCTTGGTACTCTATTATTGGACTCGGATTGAGAGCCAAGGATAAATTGATAGTAAAGAAAAAGGACCAAGAAACTACAAGTTACGCTATAATGTCCACTGACACCACCAATTACTAAACAGCCAGCTCATGCGATAGCATTGCACGACACTGACCTACGGTACTGACGTTCTACAACTAACTGGTTAACAGCCCTAGCACATCTTGGATGCGCACTTCAACAGGCTTCCAACTTGGAAGGTTCTAAGTCATAGAAATACCATGAGGAGGGGAAGGTGAGCGCAACCAAGACAAGCACGAGCTGGTGGTCTTAGTAGACATTATAGCGTACCTTGTGGTTTCTTGGTCCATTTTCTTTACTTTATTAAAATTAACATCAATATTTTGAGTCACCTCCACCATAACACTGCGCTCTTTAGCCGACTAGACACGCAATCATCACCACTGCGAGGACCCTTCCGTAGACGATATTGATAATTCCTTCAGACAGCTGTTTCATAGCTCATCAGTGAAGGTAGATGGTGAAAGATTAAAAACATAGACCAAGCTGCTATTATAATTATAGGGTTTTCCACATACAAAACTGGGAGAGGGGCCGGTCACATTGAGGGAACAATCCTCAGATTAAAACCCAGGAATAATTATTTCTACTTTTCATCACGGCCACACTGGATACGAATAATGAAAAATTCTCACCCACACGAGCTATTTGTTTGTCATCATTCGTTTCTGGCAGTTGTTGTTGTTGTTTATTTATTTTACATCGCAAGGCAAACGGGCAGTTCTGCCCAATATTATGGAAGCGATGACAACCAGTAAGAAGAGTCAGAACTGAAGAGAAAAATAAATGAAAATAAAAATACGAAAATGGAAGTAGCAATCAGGGGAGGCAGGGTCAAGACGAGCAGAAAAAATGGATCTCAAATTTACAAGTCGGGTCATCGTAGCATGATTCTATCGAGCCTCATCAGCAGGTTACGAAAGCCATTACAGCAGTCTGTCAGCCCCACTCCTGGGCCTCAGCTGCATCAGGCCAGCCGCTCCACTTCATAACGTAATAAAAAACAGGGCAGCTCAAAGAAATCCAGTGGAAGCCGCGGGTGACTATAATCTTCGGCGGAAAAGCGAGGCTTCGAGCTGGTTTTCATCGAGTGGATTAAATCTCTCAATTGTCCTGCTCAACGCCAAATATGCATGGTAACCATGGGTTTTTTCCAATTTTCCTTCAGTATGACCGGCTCCATAGCTGACGTGATCACGCAGAAAAGGAAAGTGTGAAATACTGTTGACGCGCACGGGACATGCATGCAGCGCAGAAATTCGGCGCGGAAAATCAAACACTATGACTATCATTGCAGACATAATGAGCCAGAATCAGTGTACTGTGCAGCTAGTGAGAGTCTGTGTATTGAACTTGTCCGAGCGCCGTGAAGGCCTGAAAATTCACCCCACTACCCGCCGACGTCGAAAGCCACAGTAGCCCCTGGGGCATAACACTGCACTGCTCGCCAATCGCGCCGAAATGCTTGGCAGTTACTAGGCCTCACGGCACCAATACTGTCCGCAAGCTAGCTGGTCGTCATGTGCCCATAACCCACTGCCCGTAGTGCGGGAGGGTTTAGTCGGCTAAAGAGCACAGTGTAATGGTGGGTGTAACTCAACATTTTCTTCAATGGCGAAGAGCTACTTCCCTTTGTCTTGCTGTCCAGTGTCATTTCAGTTGTCCTCTTCCCCTCATTATTAGAAGGACTGTGTTTGCTAGTAAAAATAAATAAAGCTCGCTCGCACCCTGGAATATTATCATTATTCCCCTAGCTATGCAAAAGACGGTACTTCAGTAACGTCTGACGCTAACCAGGGTCTATACAGCTTTAATTCCGTGTGTGTTTGAGGTTGTGCCGTCTGCCTGCCTGGCGCTATCCCGTACCTGTCCCGTACCATCAAAGACAATATTCAATTAGGACTTTCAAATGCAAGAATATACCGTGAAGCAACTTGGAAGAACTAGCCAGGGTCCACACAGCTTTAATTCCCGTAGCTATGCAAAAGACGTTACTTCAGTAACTTTGGGCGCTAGCCAGAGTCCACACAGCTTTAATTCCGTGTGCGAAATGTATCGGGGGAATGCATGCAGGGCGATAGTGCGGATTCGAATCCTAGGTTATGTCTTGAAAAATAGGAAAAATGAAAAATTTAACATCCCTATGCGTGTTTTGCCTAGGTCATCAAGGTGGCAGACGGTTTCGTATTACCCTAGAATGACAAGAGAAAGTTTATTGCTTTCGCTCAGGGCCCTACGCCACGCTTTTTGCCTAGCTCATCATGCATGTTATTCAAACAGATGGAAACGTTTTTCAATACAATGATGTAGCCGATCAGCTCGTTGTGGTTGGGCATTGTAGCCCTCATGGTCGACTTAAAGTCACTGTATAGCCAATCAATGGAAAAACATTTCCATCAGTTCTAATAGCACGCATGATGAGCTACGCAAAAACGCATAGCGTAGGTCCCTGAGCTTCCAAGCTCTCTCGTTATGAACACTACTCAGAATCATGTCAGGAATGATCATGCTTAAACAAATCTCAGATTTTGAGTTTTTTTTGCACTCCATACACAATTTTATTTTATTTATTTTATTGGTTTTGGTGAGGCTGCCATGATAGGTATGATACCGTATCCATTTACCTCTGGAGAATACGTAACATATACAAACTGTACATGTCACTGAAAGAGAACAAAAGGGTTTTAGGGATTGCCGGCAGAGAGTCGTAAAATATGTACTTATAGGTATTTACGACTCCCTGATTACCGGTGTATGAAGGATATTGCGCTGTATAGTTTTATTACAGTACTATAATAACATAACTATGTTATTGTCGTGCACCGTATGGTATGGTATTGCATCGGAATGGTGTCTATTTTAAATCGCAAGTCGAACGGACAATCGCCCAGCGTGCAGATGACAATGGAAACAGGGAAAAAGATAATTATAAACTCGGATGGAGAGCCAACGATTAATTTATCGAAAATAAAAAGGACATGGTTTTTACGTAAATTAGTAACTGGTGGTGTTAGTGGACATAACAGCCTAACGTGTAGTTCCAATAGTCCTTTTTATTTTCTATCAGATTATTATCGTGTGTGGTATTCCTAACACTCTACAACTATGGTGGGCATGCGAAACACGACTCTACTGCTACCGTTAGCTCTTTCCACCTTATGTTACATGACATCACTGAACAGAGTGCCTAGCGGACCTGGGAACTGTTTTCAGGGATGCCTAGACACAATGGAAAGAATTTAAAGAGATGCAAAACATCACAATCAGGGTACCATGCTGCTGCGAGAAGCAGGGCAAACTTTGCTGCGACGAAAGAGTGCTGAACCATAAACACGCAAGGGAGCGTGTTCATACTGTCCTCGGACCTACGACATTCAGTGAAATGGTTTGAATGCTACCTCGATCAAGGAATTATCGCTGTCAAACTTAGCGGGAAAATCTCTCCACATTGCATTATGAACTATGGTGTTCCTCAAGCCTCACATCTTACACGCATGCTGTTATACAATATATCGATATTCTTCCCGAAGAAATCACCCACAGCGCACCTTACCTCTTTGCTGGTAATGTTACACCCTGTTCAACACTCACAACATGGCTCTACCTGTTGGTGAGAATCTTCCCAACTTCCAGAAGGATTTAACGAGCTGCCAGTACTGGACTAGAGGCATGCACTGGGAGTTTCTGGGAGCTCTCTGCGGCGAAGACTACTATGTTCTCCGACTCCTTCACCCTCTTCATTCTATATTTCAACATCCATCCGCTTTCCTGCCGTATCTCGCTAGCTCTTTACACCAAATCTATACGATTAGGCACCGTTAGGACTACGAACTGTCACAAAACTACCTTCAAGGGCCAGAAGAGAGCTTCGGAGGTGACGAGACATTCGCTGAAATAACCGATACTGTCGGGATTTATTCAACAATTTCGTTGCTCAGTAAACGGCTGACAATGACAAATGACAAATGTATTCAACAAGAACACGTAACTGCTCTAACAATTTTAACTAGCAACTAGACACTCGCCTGTAATTTTGCAATTGAACCCTCTACTTTTTCACCTTTACAACCCTTTACAATATGTGATGCAGATAAGCCAGCAATGAAAGGCAACACATTCTGGTGATACTTTCCTGACGATTTCCACGGGGAAAGGTTCGAAATGAAAGTCGACGATATTATTTTCATATGTTCCTTTCTCTATCCCATTAGATACCACACGACAACTTTACATTAATGTTATATGGTGGACCAGTATTTATGAACAATTTTTAGGAAACACTTACAGTTGAGCGCCATTTTTACCAACGGCGCATTCCCAAATTGAGGAGTTTGTATACAGTGCTCAGGAATATCGAACGAAAGGGACGGATTCTCCAACGAAGAATAGATAACTTTACGTTTGTTACATGATCTACAGCATGGCACGGAATGTATAAGGCTCAAATCAACTTCGCTCCGCGGATGCACGAGCCCCAATTGTGAATTCAAAAAAGAACCTAACGAGAAAACAGCCAACGATCAACATCCAGTGGCCAACAATTTGACAGGCACTAGGACCGGCTGTCTGACCTCTTGCTGTATATCCCGGGCAGTAATTGTACACGCACGGGTATACAGTGTACCTGTATGACGGACGCAATTATGACTTTTAACGATGAGGAGGAATCGCAATACGAAAATTTTTAAGGAACAATTGTCCGTCGTCACCTTCCCAACAACAATCCTGATTTTTTCATAAATAAAATCACTAATTTTAGTGGAAATTTATTTTATTAGCATACAAAGAGCTGAATTACAATTTTACCAACGCCTCAATTCCAGATTAAGGAGTTGGTAATATTGTACTCGGGAACACTCGAGGGCGGGAGCGTCACATTCTCCCACGCAATAGCTTAGAACGTTACATTTGACACATAATCTACATGATGTAACGGAACGTACACGGTTCGATACAACTTTGCTGCGTGGATGACACCAGCGCCAATGACAAACCCCGCAAAGAAACTAAGGAGGAAACAGACGACTATTACTATCCATTGGCCAATAACTCGACAAGCACTGGTTCCCGCCTCCCTGACCTCTGGCTGAATATCCTGGGCAGCAGCGGGCATGGCAACAGCTACATCGCGGTGTGACACATATCTGATGGACTCCATGATGACTTGCAACATTATGTTAAACAACACTACGCACACGGTCACAGACACACACAAACAGTTGTCAGTCATGAAGCTTTTATACCAACATACAGCTTCAATCCCATTCGATAATAAGGTTTTATACCAAGCTCATATTAACCCCCACTAATTCCTGTGATCTATAACTGAGGAATATATCTCCATATTCAAAACAAAAAAGAATAGAATGGGATACAGAGCTTGGGTTGGCTGTGACTCAGAGTTTCACGCCTGTGGCGATCATCAGACAGCAACGATAACAAAAACTCAATGAATGTTCTTGATATAGTGTGGTTAGGTGCTAGTGGTATCAGAGAATTTAAACTCCGTATCCCATTCTATTCTTTTTTGTATGAAGCTCTGCACCCCGTTGCATTGAGCACTCTTTCGAGGACCACACCCAACTTTCTCCATATTCACCACTTTAACTTGGGGTATATACTTTGTTATATTACCCACTTAAAAGTTGTAAATGTTCAACTTCCAAGGGATTTAGAAAGTTTCTCTCCAATTCAAAAAGAAAAAATCGAAGACAAGAAATAAGTTTGGAATCGAACCTAAAACCATAAGATTCCCAAGCACCTATCTTGACTTGTCTGTAACACGCAATGCTGCCAACACATAATAGTATACTATAGTATACTGGGATACTAAAAAAGCTATTTCGGACCAGTTTTTCAGGCCAAAAACGAAGCTAGGTATAAGTTGAATAAACACCTCTGTCTTGTGTTTATGGGAATATAAACGCTGTCTGTAAACACTGTCTATAAAAACCTCGGCTACGCCTCGGTTTTATAGCAGTTTTTATCACTCTTTTATTATTGGCCCCCACAGAAACTTGTGATCTCTAAGCCGTCAAATATCAGCATAATATTGACCGCTTATATTGACTACTTATTATTGAGCACTTTAATAGTCCAAGAACTTTTTCCTCAACTTAGAAAAAAATCAGAACTAGAAAAATCTGAAGCCAAATGCTTGGATTTGAACCCAAACTGTCAGATTCTCCATCAATAAACTTGGGGAACATGCTACAAGTGACAACTGAAAACTTCTCTTTACAGAGAAGTAATGCCCAATGTAAACGGCATATGTACATACTATGTACTATTACAATAGTATTCCTTTCTTCTTATAACAAAGCAAAAACAGTTTAGGGATGCTATGTCGTGATAAATCTATTATTGCCCTATTATTGCTCTCATAATATATTAACCTCTTTAATCGTGCAATAATAGATACTTATATTCTCATAAACACTACGACATCGGTGTTTATTTTATACATATAATATATGTATAGAATAAACACCGATGGCACTACATATTATGTAGTATAATCTGTAACGTACCTGCACTGACATACTGCGTCTTGCACTAACGTATGATTCAATATGATCAGCATACATGTGTCTGAAGAATCACATGCTTAATGAGAGAGTTGTACACAGCAATCGATTTTCTTATAGACAATGGATAAAATCAAGAGTACGTCATGAACCTCTTGATAAAATAAACTCTGAACATAATCTAGGACATGACCAACCCGACCGGGAAACTGAACAAAATCAGGCCACAATCACTCACGAATTGCAACTACATATATCTCACACAAGGCGAGCGGCAGGGGTATCTCACACATGTGGTCGCTCCGCTCGTATCCCTACTTCACGATATCATCAGGGCATGTGATGCCTACTAGAACCACGCGTTAAACTTAATCTTTACGATTCGATACAACTTGGCTCCGTGGGTGCACCAGATCCAATCATCGCGGTGTGCTTCATATCTAGGCCTTGGCGGATAATGCTCGAAAAGGTGGCAGATTCTGCTTTTTTTGCACCGAAATTGGCAGAACCATACAAACCTTATGGCGGGCAATTCCTCGAATTCTGCTACATTTCTTTATCCACATACCAAACATGCATGAAACTTACCAGAAAAAGTACCGAATTCTGCCAATTTTTCTGCCCGCATTATCCGCCAAGCCCTATTCATATCTCACCGTTGCCATGATGGATTGCAACCTCATCGTCAATAACACTTCGCACACTTTCAAAGCACCATTGTCAGTCACATTGCCTTGTTTTACACTCGAGGGAGGGAACGTCACATTCTCCCACGGAATGGCATAGAAAGTTACAATCGGCACATAATAATATTATTATGATGTAACGGAAAGTACACGGTTCGATACAACTTTACTGCGTGGATGACACCAGCGCCAATGACAAATCCCGCAAAGAAACAACAGACGACGATTACTATCCATTGGTCAATAACTCGACAAGCACGGGCTCCCTCCTCCCTGACATCTGGCTGCACATCAGACAATGCATAAATTCAAGAGTACATGAACCTCTTGATAAAATGAACTCGGAACATAATCTAGGATATGACCAACCCGACCGCGGACCGGAACAAAATCAGTCCACAATCACTCACAAATTGCAACTACATGTAGCTCATACATTTAGTCGCTCGCCTCGCATCCCTACTTCATGATATCATAAGGGCATGTATTACCTACTGGGTCCACGCATTAAACTTAATCTCCGCTCGACTGTTAACATAATACAGTTGTGTATAGAGAAAGTTACGTTTGTTACATGGTCTACAGCATGTGACAGAATGCATGCAGTACGATACAACTTGGCTTCGTGGATGCGCCAGCCCCAATCATCGCTGGGTGCTTCATATCTCAAGGATGCCATGATGAATTGCAACCTCATGGTCAATAACACTTCGCACACTTTCAAAGCACCGTCGACAGTTACATTGTTTTTATGCCAGTTCCCCGCCATCATACCATTCAAAATTTACTGTTATCCTATTTTCTGTCGAGTACCTACGCTGGTATTCTGTGTCTGATGGACGCAATTATGACTTTTAACGATTATGAAGAATCGCAATATGAATAATCTGAAAGAAAAGTTTTCGTCATCTCCCCAACAACAATCCCTGATTTCACAATATCAAATCACGCATTTTAGTGGAAAATTATTTTATTAGCATACAAGGAGCTGAATTACAACTTTACCAACGCCTCAATTCCAAATTGAGGAGTTGGTAAAATTGTACTCGGGAACAGTGGAGGGAGGGAACGTCACATTCTCCCACGGAATGGCATAGAACGTTACATTCGGGACATAATCTATAGGATGTAACGGAACGTTCACGGTTCGATACAACTTTGCTGCGTGGATGACACCAGCGCCAATGACAAATCCAGCAAAGAAACTGAGGAGGAAACAGACGACGATAACTATCCATCGGCCAATAACTCGACAAGTACTTGTTCCCTCCTCTTGGACCTCTGCCTGCACATCCTGCGCAGCAGCGGGCATGGCGACAGCTACACCGCGGTGTGACACAGATCTGACGGACTCCATGATGACTTGCAACGTTATGTTAAACAACACTTCGCACACGGTCAAAGACACACACAGAAAACAGTTGTCAGTCATGTAGCTTTTATACCGGTCTGCAGTTTCAATCCCGTCCTATAAAATGGTTATGGTATAATCTGTAACGTACCTGCACTGGCATACGGCGTCTTTCACTAACGTATGACTCCAAATGATCAGCATACATGTATCTGAAGAATCACATGCTTAATTGCAGAGTGGTACACAGAATGCCAGTACAGTAATCAATTTTCTTATCATCATCATTATTATCATCATCGGGCTTTTTTCGCGTTGACATCGCTAGCTTTATGTTGGGCCAAATGGAATATGAAATGAGGAACGGGCGGGGTCAATGAGGTGCTGATAGGCATGCAAATGCACGAACGGCAACAACGAAAAATGTATATCAAAACAGTCCCAAACCCTTACGAACTGTTAACTATTAACGAAGTGTTAACTATTTACAAAAACAACTAAAACCCAAAACAGCCGAGTATATAACTAACATATACAGTTGTTTAAAATCCCTAGGCTGCTTACAGTGCTCAATGCCCAGTGGGAAGAGCAAGTACAAATATTGCACAGCAATGAATCAAACAAGTCTCTTTCCGCTGTTACTTCGAGTTTCGTCATCAGACAGCATAATTATGCTGTCAGCACTGTATTTGAATCGGAGCAGACCGTGCACAACTTGTCGTATCATGTAAACACGCGAAAGTGTGCAGAAGTTTGTCCAAAGGTCAAGTTCTTTAGCCACGTGTTGGGCTGCATGGTGGCGGGCTTCGCCTGACGCCGTGCAGCAGGACTTTTGCCAGCACCCTCGTGACGTTGCAGATATGTGGCTTGATTATTGTTGATGTCGTTGATTTAGTGACTTTGGCAAGTTTGAGTCGGGTCAAGATGTCAGGTAGGATTCAGTACTAGGCAGTAGTGGAACGTGAGTCGAAGACTTTGCCGATTTTTGAGGGTATCCTGGATTTGGTGTGTAGCGCTGTGGAAATGGCTTGCTGTGGACGTCCCAGCACTGGATGTTGTATCAAAGGTACGACCTCGTAGCACGTGCTAAACCTAAACAAATTCAAAAATTGAATTGGGTCTGTGGGAGTCTATTAAACGCCTACTCGTTCCGTCGTGACAGATTCCAGGGCCACCTTGAGGGGCCCTACCCCACCACCCAAATGTCACTTAGATCCATTCAGAGACATCAAAGTCACGGTCAATTGAATGCCATATGAAATTTATGGGTAGGCTGCCCCTTAAGTGACCCGGGATGCTGCATAATCCAGACACAAACCAAATAAAGCCACCCTTATAATGATAATAATAATAATAATAATAATGAGGAAGTTTGTGCCTTAAGAGCACAACTTTTATAGTGCTCTACAGGCACAAACATCACCAGGGATACAAAGAGACGCTCCGTTTCCGAGTCAAAGGTTCGATGGACTTCTCGTGTGCTCTGGATTGCAGTCATGCGCCAGTCAAGTGTCAAGTAAAGTCGGCGGAATAGCGCGAGCTCCGGTGTGGGGAGCAACCCCTTTCTTACAAATAATAATAATAATAATAATAATAATAATAATCTATTCCCAATATCTAATTCTGTGGTTGGTTTTCCAACTCATTGGGTTGTAGTTTCCATCATGAGTTTGATTCCATCGTGAGTTTGATTCCATCGTGAGTTTTGATTCTAATTGCTATTTTTCGTTCCATTTTTGAGCTCATATTTTATTTTCCTGATTTCTTCTCCAGTGTATGTTGTATTGCATTTTAATTCCCTTAGCTATGCAGAAGACGTTACTTCAGTAACGTCTGGCGCTAGCCAGGGTCCACACAGCTTTAATTCCCGTAGCTATGCAGAAGACGTTACTTCAGTAACGTCTGGCGCTAGCCAGGGTCCACACAGCTTTAATTCCCGTAGCTATGCAGAAGACGTTACTTCAGTAACGTCTGGCGCTAGCCAGGGTCCACACAGCTTTAATTTGGTGTTTGTTTGTTTGTTTGTTTGTTTGTTTGTTTGTGTCACGCCTGGCGCTATCCCGTATCTGTACCGTACTGTACCGTACCAGCAAAGACAACTGGCTACTATATGTTTGTTTGTTTGTGCCATCGACATGCCAGGCGCTATCCCCTACCTGTCCCGTGCCATCAAGAGTACGGTACCATCAAGAGAATGAGTATATATGCGAAGTGTATCGGGGGAATGCATTCAGTGCAGTAACATTTTGTGTGGATTTGTGTGCGAGGCCGAGAACCCACTAGCAGGCTGGCTGGTCCGCCTGTCGACCAGCCCGGGGATCGCATGTAGGCTGATAGCATAATAATTATAACGTATCAGATTGAGTAATTATAACGTATACAGTCATGTAGATGTATAGCAGGGAGTCATATTATGTAAACGACTCCCAGCTGTATGGGGAGATTTTCTGAAAAAATAATACGAAGTAGGGAGACGAGTGAATGCAATCAGAATGGATGTTAGTTGCCGTCAGTATAATAATAATAAGAAGAAGAAGAACGCCCGTGATCGGCAGAGTCAGCGCCGGTCCCAAGAAACGTCAGGACAGACATCCCGCCGACTCCAGAACGCCCGTGATCGGCAGAGTCAGCGCCGGTCAAATAGCTATGCAGAAGGCGTTACTTGTACTGCAGTATCTCATTGAAACGTTTTGCAATACAATGATGTAGCTAATCAAAGGAAAAAGCATTTCCATCAGTTCTAACAACATGCACGATGAGCTAGGCAACAAAGCATAGCGCAGGGCCCTGAGCTTCCAAGCTCTCTCGTTTGGTGTTTGTTTGTGTGTTTGTTTGTTTGTGTCACGCCTGGCGCTATCCCGTATCTGACGGCAAAAAATCATAGGGATGTTATAAATTTTTCAATTCTCCTATTTTTTCAGGCATACTGTATCCTGGGATTCGAACCCGCACTATCGCCCTGCATGCATTCCCCCATACACTTCGCATTCATACCCATTCTTCCAAGTTGCTTCACGTTATGATCTTGCGTTTGAAAGCCCTATTTGAATATTGCGGGCAGCTGTATGTGGCCAGCTGTGTTTGATGGTACAGTACGGGAGACGGTGTCGTATTACCCTCGATCGTACCTCTCCCGTACCTATCCCTACCGTACCGTACCATCAAAGACGGCTGGCCACAATGCATATTCAAATAGGGCTTTCAAATGCAAGATCATGAACGTGAAGCAACTTGGCAGAATGAGTATGAATGCGAAGTGTATGGGGGAATGCATGTAGGGCGCGATAGTGCGGGTTCGAATCCCAGGTTATGTCTTAAAAAAAAGGATTTTTTTAAAGACCGGGGATGCATGCAGGGCGCGATAGTGCGGGTTCGAATCCCAGGTTATGTCTTAAAAAAAAAGGAATTTTTTAAAGAATTTATAACATCCCTATGCTTTTTTTTGTCTAGGTCATCAAGGCAAAAAAGCATAGCGTAGGGCCCTGAGCTTCCAAGCTCTCTCGTTTGGTGTTTGTTTGTTTGTTTGTTTGTTTGTTTGTGTCACGCCTGGCGCTATCCCGTATCTGTCCCGTACCGTACCGTACCGTACCAGCCAAGACAGCTGGCCACAATACATGTATATTAATTTTTGGTTTGTTTGTGCCATCGGCATGCCTGACGCTATCCCGTACCTGTCCCGTACCATCAAGAATACGGTACAATCAAGAGAATGAGTATATATGCGGAGTGTATCGGGGGAATGCATTCAGTGCAGTAACATTTTGTGTGGATTTGTGTGCGAGGCCGAGATCCCACTAGCAGGCTGGCTGGGCCGCCTGTCGACCAGCCCGGGAATCACATGTAGGCCGATAGCATAATAATTATAACGTATATAGATGTATAGCAGGGAGTCGTATTATGTAAACGACTCCGTGCTGTCTAGGGAGATTTTCTTGAAAGAAATACGAAGTAGGGAGATGAAGAAATGCAATTAGAATGGACGTTAGTTGCCGAATATGTGACATGATGCGTCAGCTAAAACAACCTTTGGAAGAGAGATCCCGTCGTCTCCAAAATAATCCTGAACGGGCGAGTCAGCGCCAGTCACAGGAAACGTCGGAAGAGAGATCCCGTCGACTCCAGAACGTCCGTGATCGGCAGAGTCAGCGCATGTAACAGGAAACGTCGGAAGAGAGATCCCGTCGACTCCAGAACATTCGTGATCGGCATAGTCAGCCCGGGTCACAGGAAACGGCAGGACAGACATCGCGTTGACTCCAGAACGCCCGTGATCGGCAGAGTCAGCGCCGGTCACTAGGGGTGTGCGGATAATGCTCGAAAAGGTGGCAGATTCTGCTCGAAAAGCAGTGAAATTGGCAGAACCATACAAACCTATGGCGGGCAATTCCTCGAATTCTGCTCCATTTCTTTATCCACATACCAAACATGCAGGAAACTTACCAAAAAATGAACCGAATTTGCCAATTTTTCTGCCGGCATTATCCGCATACGCCTACCGTTCACAGGAAACGTAACAAAAAAATTAAAAATTAAAAATATACGAATAATCGACGTGGAGACAACAATTTTATAATAGCAATAAAAAGAACAAATTCTGCAGTCATCGCCACACTACAACGAAGTCTTGAAGGTTTACCAGAATTAATTTTCTTGTCACATTCATCAGTGGAAAGTCGTGACTGAAGAGTAACCATGCTGAACAATGATTAAAAATATACATTCAATGATGTGCTACGAGAACAAAATACAGTGCCAAAATAGAAAGAGGGAAGGTGAGACAATAGCAGTGAAGTGAGAGCTAAGTGCAACGGTGGGTGAAAAACTAATAATTATAACGCTAAAACTGTGTAGTGAGACAAACAATCATGCTGTGCACCTACGAAAACAATTTTAACGCAACTACATGTTTCTTCTGCTTACAAAGATCAGGCTTATGCAAACGAATACAAACAGCCTCAAGTACTTTCAACTGACTAGCATACCGTGCACGACAAAGAACAGAAAAACTAAAATCATCATACACCTGCAGACACTTAGGGTGAGACAACAAGTGAAGAAAAACGGCAGACTTCTTACGATCACAATCACCATCTGATTCCTCGTCTCCAACAACCGCAACCTCGTCCTCCGTTTCATCTCCCAACTCGTCCTCAGTGTCGTCCTCCGTGTCATTCTCCTCATTAACACTGATCGGTCCCAGGCTCGTTTGACGTTGTTTAACCTCTGTTCGTTGACTCCTCCTTTGATCTTGATGGCAACTTGTTACCATTGTTGTTGTTGTTGTTGTTGTTGTTGTTGTTGTTGTTGTTGTTGTTGTTGTTGTTGTTGTTGTTGTTGTTGTTGTTGTTGTTGTTGTTGTTGTTGTTGTTGTTGTTGTTGTTGTTGTTGTTGTTGTTGTTGTTGTTGTTGTTGTTGTTGTTAAATCTTGTGTTCCCAGTGTCCTCGCCGGTGCTTGATCTCCAGTACTGTAATAATTCATTGAATAATTAGCCGTTGATCGTCTAGGTCTTTGAATGTTGATTGTGTTACTTTCTTTGTTGAATTCCGTTCCCTTCAGCCTTCTTTCTCGTTGTTCACAATCAGTGCTTGCCTCATCCATATATGCACGTGCCACCGACACCACAGACTCAGCCCCAGCACCGCCGATGATAGATGTAGGTGGCGGTTCTGGGGGAGGCAACGGCAAAGACGGCGATGAGGGCATTACCTCATCACAGCGTCCACTTTGGTCTTGAGCTGAATGTTGTTGTGGTGTGTTATCTTGTGTTGTTATGGTGCATTGTGTTGTGGTGACAATATGCCCATTACCCGACTCCAAGGCTCTCGATACGGGTAATGGAGGCACTATTGCCGATGACGGAAATTGTGCTAACGATGGCTGTGGCCGAGGGTTCTTCAGTGGCCTGCCGCGTTTTGGTCGCAGTGCCCGTGCCGAGCCAGTCAGCATATGCAGTGGTACGTGCTGCTTGATACGTGCGTTCAGATGTTGAAGAGTCCTACCAACGTACCGACTACCGCATTGTCGGCACTCAAATTGGTATACCAATTTAGCGGTTGTTGGAGACGAGGAATCAGATGGTGATTGTGATCGTAAGAAGTCTGCCGTTTTTCTTCACTTGTTGTCTCACCCTAAGTGTCTGCAGGTGTATGATGATTTTAGTTTTTCTGTTCTTTGTCGTGCACGGTATGCTAGTCAGTTGAAAAAACTTGAGGCTGTTTGTATTCGTTTGCATAAGCCTGATCTTTGTAAGCAGAAGAAACATGTAGTTGCGTTAAAATTGTTTTCGTAGGTGCACAGCATGATTGTTTGTCTCACTACACAGTTTTAGCGTTATAATTATTAGTTTTTCACCCACCGTTGCACTTAGCTCTCACTTCACTGCTATTGTCTCACCTTCCCTCTTTCTATTTTGGCACTGTATTTTGTTCTCGTAACACATCATTGAATGTATATTTAATCATTGTTCAGCATGGTTACTCTTCAGTCACGACTTTCCACTGATGAATGTGACAAGAAAATTAATTCTGGTAAACCTTCAAGACTTCGTTGCAGTGTGGCGATGACTGCAGAATTTGTTCTTTTTATTGCTATTATAAAAATATACAAAAAATATTAACGCCGTAGTAGTGCAACAGACGTTACTTCAGTATCGTTTGGCGCTAGCCAGGGTTCACACGGCTTTGGCACGTCACATGCATGATGACCAGACAAAAAAGCATAGCGTAGGGCCCTGAGCTTCCAAGCTCTCTCGTACATTGTGTTAATGTTTGCCCGTAAAAGAGGCTTGCACATTATTAAAAAAATGAAATAAAATAAAATAAAATAATAATAGTAGAAAGGAAAAGGACATAATTATGGAAACGAGTTAAGAGTAACTCTCCACCACTGTAACTAGATACTATATACAGTCAGAAAGTGCAACAACTAGGCACAAAACTGACAGAGTACTGAGGCATTCGACGTCCTGACACCTAGCTTCAACACATCTCCGTAGCGCTAACCGACAGCCTTCCAACTTGGAAGGTTCAAGGTTATGGAAAGACCAAAGAGGGGAAGGCAAGCGCAACGAAAACGAGCACAAGCTACAGTCCCAACGGAACAAAGAATGTCGATTGTCACTGGACGATGACGAGACCAGTAGGCGATTTGACAAAGCGGTCTAACTACAATTCGAAGCAGCAAAGCAGCACACCACCCAACTTGGGTGGGTCAAAAATATCAAAGATAAGTTAAGAAGGGGGAAGCTTTGCGAGAACGAATTGTACAAGCCGAAATCTAAACTCCTACAGTACTCCTCATGCATGACATTTTGATGGACTAGTTGACTACAAAACAAGTTGTTTCACACGACGTACGTTTCGCCGTATGGTTCGTGACGGCTCATCAGGTGTGCAGGCTGTCGGTTAGCGCTACGGAGATGTGTTGAAGCTAGGTGTCAGGACGTCGAATGCCTCAGTACTCTGTCAGTTTTGTGCCTAGTTGTTGCACTTTCTGACTGTATATAGTATCTAGTTACAGTGGTGGAGAGTTACTCTTAACTCGTTTCCATAATTATGTCCTTTTCCTTTCTACTTTTATTATTCACTCAATACCCGCGTTTTAAAATAACAATAATAATTTGAAACTCGGATGTTGAGCCATAAATATATTATTATTACTTGCATGTACGCGTTGGAGTCAACCATGCAAGCATGATCCACAACTTCGCTTATGCTGAACATGATAAACAGGACTATGACAGGGGAAAAAATGAGCTAGAACGATGATAATAATAATTATGATACTTATATCATATATATTATATACAATGTAGCTCATGGGTATTGAAGATATGTCATTTATGAATATGTCCATAATATGAATATTGCAGCCTGAGTGATAATGATAGTGCTATTTCCTGAGTTTGACTGTTTCAGGATCTGTCGGAATATCACAATGCACAGACCCTCATGCATAGATCTCGCCATGCTGGTCTGTCATGGGCAATGGCTCCCAGGCTCTGCAGAGCGTCTACTATTGAACAATCCAGCATTGGCTTGGCGCAGATCTCCCACCATAAAAACTACAGCCGCGAACCACGTAGTGGAAAGCTACAAAAGATGGCCAACCCATTTTCACATGTACAGACAATTTGCAAAAACGTTCCGAACATTCAGGGAGAAGACATTACTTGCATGACACATTGGCAGAACGAACAAGGCAGACTCGAACATTCCAAGATTCTGCAGCCGTTGCGTTTCAGGTGTTGGGTGGCAGCTCCGTTACTGAGGCCGTATACAAGTCGTCGAGCTCGGCTAGCCGCCGCCAACTAGTCAGCGCAACCTCGGCCACGCGCTCGCATTAGCTCCATGCCCGCGTTGACGGAGCTCCGGGTGACCAACAAGCCGAACAGCTGCAAGTCGCGACTCCACAATGACACTGGCCGTCCGCGTGCTCTAACACTCCGCTCCACTCGTACTCCCTCTTTAGCCGTTTCGCTGCTCGTCAAGCCCTGCAGGTAACTTGATTTCTTGAAGGGTACAGACGTCTATGCCGTAGAAAGAGAGGTACCGACACAAGCCAGTTCCTCTTGACGGCCGACATGAGGCCCCGCACATTGAAAATTCCGACAGCAAATTTTTCTTTTCCTCCGTAAAGCGTTCGTTCATCAGCTCGTACCATTGATTCCCGTCGCATCGTCCCGTCACTAATGTCCAATGAAAACTGCTCCCCAGTTGCGCGAGGAGACTACATTTCCTCCGGTGAGCGAGGAAGAAGAGCGGAGTTACCCAACTCAACCAAACTATAAATATATGTGGAAGAGAAAAAGACATATGGATACGAGTTAAGAGTAACTCTCCATCAATGTAACATGATACTATATACAGTCAGAAAGTGCAATAACTAGGCACAAAACTGACAGAGTACTGAAACATTCGACGTCCTGACACCTAGCAGTGATGGAGAGTTACTCTTAACTCGTATCCATATGTCTTTTTCTCTTCCACATAATAATAATAAAGGGTTTGCTCCCCACACTGGAGCTCGCGCTATTCCGCCGACTTTACTTGACACTTGACTGACTCACGACTGCCATCCAGAGCACACGAGAAGTCCATCGAACCTTCGACTCGGCAAACCTGCAAGAAAGCACCACTCCCTGCTCAATAACCAGTGTTTCGGGGAATTCACCCCTCATCAGTTGAGCTTGAGTAGGCTGAGGAAGATTGTGCCTGAAGAGCACCACTTATATAGTGCTGTCCAGGCACAAACATCACCAGGGATACAAACTTACAGAGACGCTCCATTTCCAGCGCGACAAACACCTCGTGAACACCAGATAACAGCGTGAGTCAGTGTCGCTCCTGGACAATCCTTTCCAAATTTAATCACTTTCTTTTACCTCTGCCGTAGTTTCCAGAAACTGACCGTGGTTGGTTCCCTGGGGGAGGGAAAAAGACATAAGTGCCATCAGTATGTGTGGCATGTGTTGTGAGCTGCCTTTGGAGTGAAAAACTTGTCAGCGCCTTCTAGATTCAGCCTGGTCCCATAGCTCAGTGGTTAGAGCATTGCTCATGACAAGCAGGGTCCCAGGTTCGAGTCCTGGTGGGTCTGGCGTTTTTTTTCTCTTTTCAGGCAGTTCACTTCCCCGACTGATACTTTGAATAATAATAATAATAATAATATTGACTGGTTTTGAGGGAAAGAGACAAACGGGAAAAGTCTGAAGAAAAAATTGACTGTCACCACCAGGACTCGAACCAGGGACCCTCGCTTGTAGCCAGCGATGCTCTAACCGCTGAGCTATGGTGTAGTCGTCAACCAAGCAGAGACCGTTCAACGTTTTCTTCAGACTTCGTAACTCACACTTCCTGTAAAGCCACACAGGCGGGTGGGACGCAGCCCTCACTGTAACCCACACACTTCACGTACAAACTAGCACGCGGGGAGCCCCAAGTCATAAAATATTGACTGGTTTTGAGGGAAAGAGAAAAACGGGAAAAGTCTGAAGAAAATATTGACTGTCACAACCAGGACTCGAAACAGGGACCCTCGCTTGTAGCCAGCGATGCTCTAACCGCTGAGCTATGGTGTAGTCGTCAACCAAGCAGAGACCGTTCAACGTTTTCTTCAGACTTCGTAACTCACACTTCCTGTGTATCCACACAGGCGGGTGGGACGCAGCCCTCACTGTAACCCACACACTTCACGTACAAACTAGCACGCGGGGAGCCCCAAGTCATAAAATATTGACTGGTTTTGAGGAAAAGAGACAAACGGGAAAAGTCTGAAGAAAAAATTGACTGTCACCACCAGGACTCGAACCAGGGACCCTCGCTTGTAGCCAGCGATGCTCTAACCGCTGAGCTATGGTGTAGTCGTCAACCAAGCAGAGACCGTTCAACGTTTTCTTCAGACTTCGTAACTCACACTTCCTGTGAATCCACACAGGCGGGTGGGGCGCAGCCCTCACTGTGACCCACACACTTCACGTACAAACTAGCACGCGGGGAGCCCCAAGTCATAAAGTATTGACTGGTTTTGAGGGAAAGAGACAAACGGGAAAAGTCTGAAGAAACAATTGACTGTCACCACCAGGACTCGAACCAGGGACCCTCGCTTGTAGCCAGCGATGCTCTAAAGGCTGAGCTATGGTGTAGTCGTCAACCAAGCAGAGACCGTTCAACGTTTTCTTCAGACTTCGTAACTCACACTTCCTGTGAATCCACACAGGCGGGTGGGACGCAGCCCTCACTGTAACCCACACACTTCACGTACAAACTAGCACGCGGGGAGCCCCAAGTCATAAAATATTGACTGGTTTTGAGGGAAAGAGACAAACGGGAAAAGTCTGAAGAAAAAATTGACTGCCACCACCAGGACTCGAACCAGGGACCCTCGCTTGTAGCCAGCGATGCTCTAACCGCTGAGCTATGGTGTAGTCGTCAACCAAGCAGAGACCGTTCAACGTTTTCTTCAGACTTCGTAACTCACACTTCCTGTGAATCCACACAGGCGGGTGGGACGCAGCCCTCACTGTAACCCACACACTTCACGTACAAACTAGCACGCGGGGAGCCCCAAGTCATAAAATATTGACTGGTTTTGAGGGAAAGAGACAAACGGGAAAAGTCTGAAGAAAAAATTGACTGTCACCACCAGGACTCAAACCAGGGACCCTCGCTTGTAGCCAGCGATGCTCTAACCGCTGAGCTATGGTGTAGTCGTCAACCAAGCAGAGACCGTTCAACGTTTTCTTCAGACTTCGTACCTCACACTTCCTGTGAATCCACACAGGCGGGTGGGACGCAGCCCTCACTGTAACCCACACACTTCACGTACAAACTAGCACACGGGGAGCCCCAAGTCATAAAATATTGACTGGTTTTGAGGGAAAGAGACAAACGGGAAAAGTCTGAAGAAAAAATTGACTGTCACCACCAGGACTCGAACAAGGGACCCTCGCTTGTAGCCAGCGATGCTCTAACCGCTGAGCTATGGTGTAGTCGTCAACCAAGCAGAGACCGTTCAACGTTTTCTTCAGACTTCGTAACTCACACTTCCTGTGAATCCACACAGGCGGGTGAGACGCAGCCCTCACTGTAACCCACACACTTCACGTACAAACTAGCACGCGGGGAGCCCCAAGTCATAAAATATTGACTGGTTTTGAGGGAAAGAGACAAACGGGAAAAGTCTGAAGAAAAAATTGACTGTCACCACCAGGACTCGAACCAGGGACCCTCGCTTGTAGCCAGCGATGCTCTAACCGCTGAGCTATGGTGTAGTCGTCAACCAAGCAGAGACCGTTCAACGTTTTCTTCAGACTTCGTAACTCACACTTCCTGTGAATCCACACAGGCGGGTGGGACGCAGCCCTCACTGTAACCCACACACTTCACGTACAAACTAGCACGCGGGGAGCCCCAAGTCATAAAATATTGACTGGTTTTGAGGGAAAGAGACAAACGGGAAAAGTCTGAAGAAAAAATTGACTGTCACCACCAGGACTCAAACCAGGGACCCTCGCTTGTAGCCAGCGATGCTCTAACCGCTGAGCTATGGTGTAGTCGTCAACCAAGCAGAGACCGTTCAACGTTTTCTTCAGACTTCGTACCTCACACTTCCTGTGAATCCACACAGGCGGGTGGGACGCAGCCCTCACTGTAACCCACACACTTCACGTACAAACTAGCACACGGGGAGCCCCAAGTCATAAAATATTGACTGGTTTTGAGGGAAAGAGACAAACGGGAAAAGTCTGAAGAAAAAATTGACTGTCACCACCAGGACTCGAACAAGGGACCCTCGCTTGTAGCCAGCGATGCTCTAACCGCTGAGCTATGGTGTAGTCGTCAACCAAGCAGAGACCGTTCAACGTTTTCTTCAGACTTCGTAACTCACACTTCCTGTGAATCCACACAGGCGGGTGAGACGCAGCCCTCACTGTAACCCACACACTTCACGTACAAACTAGCACGCGGGGAGCCCCAAGTCATAAAATAGTGACTGGTTTTGAGGGAAAGAGACAAACGGGAAAAGTCTGAAGAAAAAATTGACTGTCACCACCAGGACTCGAACCAGGGACCCTCGCTTGTAGCCAGCGATGCTCTAACCGCTGAGCTATGGTGTAGTCGTCAACCAAGCAGAGACCGTTCAACGTTTTCTTCAGACTTCGTAACTCACACTTCCTGTGAATCCACACAGGCGGGTGGGACGCAGCCCTCACTGTAACCCACTCAATTCACGTACAAACTAGCACGCGGGGAGCCCCAAGTCATAAAATATTGACTGGTTTTGAGGGAAAGAGACAAACGGGAAAAGTCTGAAGAAAAAATTGACTGTCACCACCAGGACTCGAACCAGGGACCCTCGCTTGTAGCCAGCGATGCTCTAACCGCTGAGCTATGGTGTAGTCGTCAACCAAGCAGAGACCGTTCAACGTTTTCTTCAGACTTCGTAACTCACACTTCCTGTGAATCCACACAGGCGGGTGGGACGCAGCCCTCACTGTAACCCACACACTTCACGTACAAACTAGCACGCGGGGAGCCCCAAGTCATAAAATATTGACTGGTTTTGAGGGAAAGAGACAAACGGGAAAAGTCTGAAGAAAAAATTGACTGTCACCACCAGGACTCGAACCAGGGCCCCTCGCTTGTAGCCAGCGATGCTCTAACCGCTGAGCTATGGTGTAGTCGTCAACCAAGCAGAGACCGTTCAACGTTTTCTTCAGACTTCGTAACTCACACTTCCTGTGAATCCACACAGGCGGGTGGGACGCAGCCCTCACTGTAACCCACACACTTCACGTACAAACTAGCACGCGGGGAGCCCCAAGTCATAAGATATTGACTGGTTTTGAGGGAAAGAGACAAACGGGAAAAGTCTGAAGAAAAAATTGACTGTCACCACCAGGACTCAAACCAGGGACCCTCGCTTGTAGCCAGCGATGCTCTAACCGCTGAGCTATGGTGTAGTCGTCAACCAAGCAGAGACCGTTCAACGTTTTCTTCAGACTTCGTACCTCACACTTCCTGTGAATCCACACAGGCGGGTGGGACGCAGCCCTCACTGTAACCCACACACTTCACGTACAAACTAGCACACGGGGAGCCCCAAGTCATAAAATATTGACTGGTTTTGAGGGAAAGAGACAAACGGGAAAAGTCTGAAGAAAAAATTGACTGTCACCACCAGGACTCGAACAAGGGACCCTCGCTTGTAGCCAGCGATGCTCTAACCGCTGAGCTATGGTGTAGTCGTCAACCAAGCAGAGACCGTTCAACGTTTTATTCAGACTTCGTAACTCACACTTCCTGTGAATCCACACAGGCGGGTGAGACGCAGCCCTCACTGTAACCCACACACTTCACGTACAAACTAGCACGCGGGGAGCCCCAAGTCATAAAATATTGACTGGTTTTGAGAGAAAGAGACAAACGGGAAAAGTCTGAAGAAAAAATTGACTGTCACCACCAGGACTCGAACCAGGGACCCTCGCTTGTAGCCAGCGATGCTCTAACCGCTGAGCTATGGTGTAGTCGTCAACCAAGCAGAGACCGTTCAACGTTTTATACAGACTTCGTAACTCACACTTCCTGTGAATCCACACAGGCGGGTGGGACGCAGCCCTCACTGTAACCCACACACTTTACGTACAAACTAGCACGCGGGGAGCCCCAAGTCATAAAATATTGACTGGTTTTGAGGGAAAGAGACAAACGGGAAAAGTCTGAAGAAAAAATTGACTGTCACCACCAGGACTCGAACCAGGGACCCTCGCTTGTAGCCAGCGATGCTCTAACCGCTGAGCTATGGTGTAGTCGTCAACCAATAATAATAATAATAATAATAACAATAATAGAGTATTTCTCTCTTTTTTCTTTCTTTTTTCTCAGTCTTCCTTATTACATTTTCTTCACATACAACAGCAGTACTCCCCATGGTCTTAAATGACCCGGGATGCTGCATAATACAAACACAAAACCAATAAAGCCACCCCCATAATAATAATAATAATAGTAATAAGGTCTTCTTCGTCTCCGTCTCGTCTCCGTCTACGTCGCCATCGGGACGTGGAGAGTCGACGCCAGGAGGGTCGCTGCCCTCCTCGGGACGTGGAGAGTCGGCGCCAGAGGGGTCGCTGCCCTCCTCGGGGGTGTCCTCCCCATCGGCGCTGGCTGCGGCGACCCGAGCACGATAATAATAATATTATAGCTATGCCGCCATGCTGCACGTGCGGAAAGGCCTCGACCTGTTCAGGCTGCAAATGCGCCAAAGCTGGACGTCAATGTACTAACTGCTCCGCCAATCGCCATGGAACGTGTCGTAACTCCTGTCGCTCAACATCGTCACAGACGGCCGGCAGCGCTGCTGCCGCCTCTCATCTGGCTTTCTCTTCATCGTGCCCAGTACCCTCCGCCGTGAATACTCGAAATTCAAGAACTCGAAATTCGAATGTTCAAGGAATATCTCAAATATCGGCCTCCTCTTCCTGCCACGATGGTCGCGGAAACCCTTCTACGACGTCCTTACAACCCAGCGGTGCTGCCGCGGAGACGTCTGTTTCATCCTCATGCCCCACTGCGGCTTCTGGCTCAGGCACTCAAACTCCCCAGGTTCGAAACTCCCAAGAGAATTCTCAGCCGCCTTCCGGTACGCACAGCACTGGGGATGCGCACGCCCTGGACTACTCTGCCATTTCATCCCAGGACATTGACCTGCTTGCGAACTTGGACGCCTCTCAGCCACCTGATCGACTCCCTGGCGCTGCACCAGCCCTAAACTGCCAGCCGTTCACCTGGGCTTCCGTCCCATCATCGCAGTTTGAGCAAGCCCTGGAGCACGCGAGAGAAGTTGTCGTCAACTGGCGCCGCAACATTTTTGCAATACCATCTGGAAAAGCAGGCTGTGCGTTCGTGGAGGAGTAGGCTCGTCTCCTGCAACTCCTGTCCCCTGACACACCCCAGGAACGCATCGCTCTGAAAGCTGCTATGGTGTTTCCGCCGCTTCTCCTGCAGAAACCTTTCCGGACATCAAAGGCTGCTGATCATGTCCGCTGCTTGCAGCGTCGACTCCAACTATGGAAAGATGGTGATATCACTTTCCTGCTCCACGAGGGTCGGCAGATCCAAGACCACCTACCATCTGGTCCTCTCCAGCGTTCTGATGACGCAGCGGTGAAAGGCTTTACCCGTCTCATGCTCGCGGGCAAAGTGAAAGCAGCAATTCGTTGCATGCACACCTCAGGCGGGGGGGGGGGCGTCCTTCTCTTGCAGGCTGACTGCGGTGGTGGCCAGTCCACCATAGATATTCTGAAAGCCAAACACCCATCACCGGACTTGGATGGCCCCTCATCCGATGTACTGCTACAGGGTCCGTGCCGCCCAACGCATCCCGTGCTGTTCGAACCGGTGAATGCTGCATTTGTCCGGGCTACCTCTCTTTCCCTGTCTGGTGCGGCAGGGGTGTCTGGGCTGGATGCAGATGCCTGGCGGAGGATGTGTTGTTCATTTGGAAGATCTTCCACGGGCCTATGCAATGCTGTAGCCATGCTGTGGAAGCGCCTCGCCACCTTTCCTGTCGACTCGGGTGCTTTGGCGCCGCTGCTGGCTGGGAGGCTTGTGCCCCTGGATAAGAATCCTGGTGTGCGCCTGATCGGCATTGGGGAGACCCTCCGTCGCCTCATTGCCAAGGTGGTCCTCCGCATCACGCGTCAGGACATTGTTGAGGCCGCGGGGGCACTTCAAACCTGTGCTGGGCAGGAGGGTGGGGCGGAGGCCGCTGTACATGCCCTGTGTCGCCACTTTGACAGCAGCAACACAGAGGGAGCACTCCTGGTCGATGCTACCAACGCGTTCAACTCCCTGAACCGTGCAGCTATGCTCCACAACATCCACCTACTATGTCCATCAATAGCAACAATTTCGAAAAACTTTTACCGCAGCACAGTACCTCTCCACGTCAGCGGTACGGTCATCTGGTCTGCTGAAGGCACCACGCAAGGCTGCCCACTAGCCATGCCCCTCTACCGTATTGCCATTACGCCACTCGTCACTACCCTCGCCACCGCCCTTATGGACGGCTCTCCAGCTGGCACGGTGCATGACCGCGAATCGCCTGAGAGACCAGCCGGCGTCGGTGCGTCCGCTGCTCGACCGGACGCCTCGACCATCCAGCTATGGTATGCCGATGACGCGGGAGCCGCTGGCCTGCTGCGGCGCCTTCGCACCTGGTGGGACCAGATCTGTCAACTTGGCCCAGCATTCGGCTACTATCCAAACGCTGCCAAGACTTGGCTGGTTGTCAAGCCCGAGCATCTCGATGCTGCCAACGCTGCATTCGCCGACACCGATGTCCACATCACCACTGAGGGCCGCCCCTACCTGGGTGCTCCTCTGGGCTCGGAAGCCTTCAAGACAACATTTTGCAATGCTCGAGTGGACGCTTGAGCATCTGAGATGGGTGAGCTGGCGAACGTGGCCGAGGCCGAGCCCCAAGCCGTGTATGCCGCACTGGTCTTTGGGTACCGTCACCGCTGGACATTCCTGATGCGCGTGTCGAGCTGTGCACCAGACGTCTTCGAGCCTCTCGAGTCCTCTCTTCGCTCCGTCTTGTTGCCAGCTCTATTGGGTGTGCCAGTCGTCCCTGCCCCTCTACGCAGCCTTCTTGCTCTGCCTGTGCGTCATGGTGGCCTTGCAGTGCTCAATCCAGTTGAGGCTGCCCCGCAACAGCGGACAGCATCTCTGTCCATCACGAGCAGTCTCCAGCAACTTATCGCGGACCAGTCCTCCCTCTACAGCGTTGACCCAGCAGCCATTTGCGCCGCCAAGGCTGCTGCCAAGCAAGCCCAGTCTGTGACAACCAAGACCGTCCTGCAGACAGCTGGTCCAGAGGCCCTACCACCAATGCTTCTGGAGCACCTCCAGGCCAAGGCAACAGGTGCATGGCTGACCTGTCTTCCTGTTCGCGAGCATGGATACTCCCTCGACCGGCGGTCCTTCGTTGATGCCCTATGCATTCGGTATGGCCTCACCATCCACGGTTCACCTATGTCCATGCGGCCGGCCGTTCACCATCGACCACGCAATGATCTGCAAGTTGGGCGGCTATCCCATCCACCGGCACAACCATGTCCGCAACTACCTGGGCCAACTTCTTTCTCAAGTGTCTGAGGATGTGCAGCTGGAGCCACCGCTGCAACCTCTACCGATGGTCCGCACGTTTGACCATGGTCCTGCCCTGCTCACTGCGGACGACGCCAGACCGGACATCAAGGCCAGGGGGTTTTGGTCAGTACAGACTGATGCATTTTTTGATGTAAGTGTGTTCTATCCCAACGCACAGTCGTACCGATCTCGCCCGCTGGCTGAGGTGTTCCAATGGCACGAGCGTCAGAAGCAGTCGGCATACTGTGCCCGGACCCGGGAAGTTGAGCACGCGTCGTTCACCCCGATCGTCCTGTCTTCTGCTGGTGCCCTGGCGAAGGAGGCCACCCGGTTCCTGAAGCTGCTCGGAACGAAGCTCTCCACCAAGCTCTCGCAGCCTTATCCCCTCGTGATGGGAAAGCTGCGGACGGACCTGGCTTTCAGCCTTGTCCGCGACTCCGTCCTGATGGTTCGTGGGAGTCGCCGTGCATTCCGTGCACCTGGTCTGGCGGCGGATGTGGATGCCGTTTCTGTGGAGGCCCGCATTCCCGCCACTACGTGACGCTAAGTCCTCCTGGGGTTTGCCGCTCTCTGGTCCTCTTTCATCCCGTTCTCCCCTCTTTTTTGGGGATTCTTTGTACTTCGTCTTTCTTGTTTTTCTTGTTCCTTTGTTTTTTGTAGGACAGATTTTTGGTGTACTGATTTCGGTTGTTGTTGTGTCTGACTCTATTCCCAATATCTAATTCTGTGGTTGGTTTTCCAACTCATTGGGTTGTAGTTTCCATCATGAGTTTGATTCCATCGTGAGTTTTGATTCTATTTGCTATTTTTCGTTCCATTTTTGAGCTCATATTTTATTTTCCTGATTTCTTCTCCAGTGTATGTTGTATTGCATTTTAATACATTGTGTTAATTTTTGCCTGTAAAAGAGGCTTGCACTAATAAAAGAAAGGAAAAATAATAATAATAATAATATTGACTGATTTGAGGGAAAGAGACAAACGGGAAAAGTCTGAAGAAAAAATTGACTGTCACCACCAGGACTCAAACCAGGGACCCTCGCTTGTAGCCAGCGATGCTCTAACCACTGAGCTATGGTGTAGTCGTCATCCCAGCAGAGGCCGTTCAACATTTTCTTCAGACTTTGTAACTCACACTTCCTGTGAATCCACACAGGCGGGTGGGACGCAGCCCTCGCTGTAACCCACACACTTCACGTACAAACTAGCACGCGGGGAGCCCCAAGTCATAAAATATTCACTGATTTGATCGAAAGAGACAAACGGGAAAAGTCTGAAGAAAAAATTGACTGTCACCACCAGGACTCGAACCAGGGACCCTCGCTTGTAGCCAGCGATGCTCTAACCACTGAGCTATGGTGTAGTCGTCATCCCAGCAGAGGCCGTTCAACATTTTCTTCAGACTTCGTAACTCACACTTCCTGTGAATCTACACAGGCGGGTGGGACGCAGCCCTCACTGTAACCCACACACTTCACGTACAAACTAGCACGCCGGGAGCCCCAAGTCATAAAATATTGACTGATTTGAGGGAAAGAGACAAACGGGAAAAGTCTGAAGAAAAAATTGACTGTCACCACCAGGACTCGAACCAGGGACCCTCGCTTGTAGCCAGCGATGCTCTAACCACTGAGCTATGGTGTAGTCGTCATCCCAGCAGAGGCCGTTCAACATTTTCTTCAGACTTCGTAACTCACACTTCCTGTGAATCCACACAGGCGGGTGGGACGCAGCCCTCACTGTAACCCACACACTTCACGTACAAACTAGCACGCGGGGAGCCCCAAGTCAAAAAATATTGACTGATATGAGGGAAAGAGACAAACGGGAAAAGTCTGAAGAAAAAATTGACTGTCACCACCAGGACTCGAACCAGGGACCCTCGCTTGTAGCCAGCGATGCTCTAACCACTGAGCTATGGTGTAGTCGTCATCCCAGCAGAGGCCGTTCAACATTTTCTTCAGACTTCGTAACTCTTAATATTAATAATAATAATAATAATACGAATTAGTGGTTGCGACTTCGGCGATGATTTGTAAGAAAGGGTTTGCTCCCCACACCGGAGCTCGCGCCATTCCGCCGACTTTACTTGACACTTTACTTGACACTCGACGCCTGTCTCACCGTCCAGGAGCGACACTGACTCACGCTGCTATCTGGTGTTCAGGAGGTGTTTGTCGCGCTGGAAACGGAGCGTCTCTGTAAGTTTGTATCCCTGGTGATGTTTGTGCCTGGAGAGCACTATATAAGTGGTGCTCTTCAGGCACAATCTTTCTCAGCCTACTCAAGCTCAACTGATGAGGCGTGAATTCCCCGAAACACTGTGTATTGAGCAGGGAGTGGTGCTTTCTTGCAGGTTTGCCGAGTCGAAGTTTCGATGGACTTCTCGTGTGCTCTGGATGGCAGTCGTGAGTCAGTCAAGTGTCAAGTAAAGTCGGCGGAATAGCGCGAGCTCCGGTGTGGGGAGCAAACCCTTTCTTACAAATAATAATAATAATAATAATAATTCCATGTAAAAGAGAAAAGGACATATGGATACGAGTTAAGAGTAACTCTCCATCACTGTAACATGATACTATAATTATACAGTCAGAAAGTGCAATAACTAGGCACAAAACTGACAGAGTACTGAGACATTCGACGTCCTGACACCTAACTTCAACACATCTCCGTAGCGCTAACCGACAGCCTTCCAACTTGGAAGGTTCAAGGTTGTGGAAAGACCAAAGAGGGGAAGGCAAGCGCAACGAAAACGAGCAAAAGCTACAGTCCCAACGGAACAAAGAATGTCGATTGTTACTGGACGATGACGAGACCAGTACGATATTTGACAAAGCGGTCTAACTACAATTCGAAGCAGCAAAGCAGCACACCACCCAACTTGGGTGGGTCATAAATATCAAAGATAAGTAAAGAAAGGGAAGCTTTGCGAAAACGAATTGTACAAGCCGAAAGCCAAACTTCTACAGTACTCCTCATGCATGACATTGTGATGGACTAGTTGACTACAAAACAAGTTGTTTCACACGACGTACGTTTCGCCGTATGGTTCGTGACGGCTCATCAGGCTTTCAAATAATAATTCCGTTGGTGTACTGATTTCGGTTGTTGTGTCTGACTCTATTCCCAATATATAATTCTGTGGTTGGTTTTCCAACTCATTGGGTTGTAGTTTTCATCATGAGTTTGATTCCATCGTGAGTTTGATTCCATCGTGTGTTTTGATTCTATTTGCTATTTTTCGTTCCATTTTTGAGCTCATATTTTATTTTCCTGATTTCTTCTCCAGTGTATGTTGTATTGCATTTTAATACATTGTGTTAATTTTTGCCCGTAAAAGAGGCTTGCACTTATAAGAAAAAAAATAATAATAATATTAACTGGTTTGAGGGAAAGAGACAAACGGGAAAGTCTGAAGAAAAAATTGACTGTCACCACCAGGACTCGAACCAGGGACCCTCGCTTGTAGCCAGCGATGCTCTAACCACTGAGCTATGGTGTAGTCGTCATCCCAGCAGAAACCGTTCAACGTTTTCTTCAGACTTCGTAACTCACACTTCCTGTGAATCCACACGGGCGGGTGGGACGCAGCCCTCACTGTAACCCACACACTTCACGTACAAACTAGCACGCGGGGAGCCCCAAGTCATAAAATATTAACTGGTTTGAGGGAAAGAGACAAACGGGAAAGTCTGAAGAAAAAATTGACTGTCACCACCAGGACTCGAACCAGGGAGCCTCGCTTGTAGCCAGCGATGCTCTAACCGCTGAGCTATGGTGTAGTCGTCATCCCAGCAGAAACCGTTCAACGTTTTCTTCAGACTTCATAACTCACACTTCCTGTGAATCCACACAGGCGGGTGGGACGCAGCCCTCACTGTAACCCACACACTTCACGTAAAAACTAGCACGCGGGGAGCCCCAAGTCTTAATATTAACTGGTTTGAGGGAAAGAGACAAACGGGAAAGTCTGAAGAAAAAATTGACTGTCACCACCAGGACTCGAACCAGGGACCCTCGCTTGTAGCCAGCGATGCTCTAACCACTGAGCTATGGTGTAGTCGTCATCCCAGCAGAAACCGTTCAACGTTTTCTTCAGACTTCGTAACTCACACTTCCTGTGAATCCACACAGGCGGGTGGGACACAGCCCTCACTGTAACCCACACACTTCACGCACAAACTAGCACACGGGGAGCCTCAAGTCATAAAATATTAACTGGTTTGAGGGAAAGAGACAAACGGGAAAGTCTGAAGAAAAAATTGACTGTCACCACCAGGACTCGAACCAGGGACCCTCGCTTGTAGCCAGCGATGCTCTAACCACTGAGCTATGGTGTAGTCCTCATCTCAGCAGAAACCGTTCAACGTTTTCTTCAGACTTCGTAACTCACACTTCCTGTGAATCCACACAGGCGCTTGGGACGCAGCCCTCACTGTAACCCACACACTTCACGTACAAACTAGCACGCGGGGAGCCCCAAGTCATAAAATATTAACTGGTTTGAGGGAAAGAGACAAACGGGAAAGTCTGAAGAAAAAATTGACTGTCACCACCAGGACTCGAACCAGGGACCCTCGCTTGTAGCCAGCGATGCTCTAACCATTGAGCTATGGTGTAGTCGTCATCCCAGCAGAAACCGTTCAACGTTTTCTTCAGACTTCGTAACTCACACTTCCTGTGAATCCACACAGGCGGGTGGGACGCAGCCCTCACTGTAACCCACACACTTTACGTACAAACTAGCACGCGGGGAGCCCCAAGCCATAAAATATTAACTGGTTTGAGGGAAAGAGACAAACGGGAAAGTCTGAAGAAAAAATTGACTGTCACCACCAGGACTCGAACCAGGGACCCTCGCTTGTAGCCAGCGATGCTCTAACCACTGAGCTATGGTGTGTTAGTCATCCCAGCAGAAACCGTTCAACGTTTTCTTCAGGCTTCGTAACTCACACTTCCTGTGAATCCACACATAATAATAATAATAATGATATTAACTGGTTTGAGGGAAAGAGACAAACGGGAAAAGTCTGAAGAAAAAATTGACTGCCACCACCAGGACTCGAACCAGGGACCCTCGCTTGTTGCCAGCGATGCTCTAACCACTGAGCTATGGTGTAGGCGTCATCCCAGCAGAGACCGTTCAACGTTTTCTTCAGACTTCGTAACTCACACTTCCTGTGAATCCACACAGGCGGGTGGGACGCAGCCCTCACTGTAACCCACACACTTCACGTACAAACTAGCACGCGGGGAGCCCCAAGTCATAAAATATTAACTGGTTTGAGGGAAAGAGACAAACGGGAAAAGTCTGAAGAAAAAATTGACTGTCACCAGGTCACCACCAGGACTCGAACCAGGGACCCTCGCTTGTAGCCAGCGATGCTCTAACCACTGAGCTATGGTGTAGTCGTCATCCCAGCAGAGACCGTTCAACGTTTTCTTCAGACTTCAAAAAAAAAAATAATAATAATAATATGTAAATAATCGACGCGGAGACAACAATTTTATACTAGCTATAAATTCTGCTGTCATCGCCACACTACAACAAAGTCATGAAGGTTTACCAAAATGGATTTTCTTGTCACAATCATCAGTGGAAAGCCGTGACTGAAGAATAACCATGCCAAATCAATAATTTATCTACATTCAATAATGTGTTACGAGAACAAAAAAAAGTGCTAAAAATAGAATGAGGGAAGGTGAGACAATAGAAGTAAAGTGAGAGCTAAGTGCAACAGGGGTGAGGAACTAATTGCAACGCTAGAACTATGTAGTGAGACAAACAATCATGCTGTGCACCTACGAAAACAATCTTAACGCAACTACATGTTTCTTCTGCTTACAAAGATCAGGCTTATGCAAACGAATACAAACAGCCTCAAGTACTTTCAACTGACTAGCGTACCGTGCACGACAAAGAACAGAAAAACTAAAATCATCATACACCTGCAGACACTTAGGGTGAGACAACAGATGAAGAAAAACGGCAGACTTCTTACGATCACAATCACCATCCGATTCCTCGTCTCCACCAACCGCAACCTCGTCCCCCGTCTCATCTTCCAACTCATCCCCAGTGTCGTCCTCCGTGTCATTCTCCTCATGCTCTTCAGGCACAATCTTCCTCAGCCTACTCAAGCTCAACTGATGAGGGGTGAATTCCCCGAAACACTGTGTATTGAGCAGGGAGTGGTGCTTTCTTGCAGGTTTGCCGAGTCAAAGGTTCGATGGACTTCTCGTGTGCTCTGGATGGCAGTCGTGAGTCAGTCAAGTGTCAAGTAAAGTCGGCGGAATAGCGCGAGCTCCGGTGTGGGGAGCAAACCCTTTTCTTACAAATCATCGCCGAAGTCGCAACCACTACTTCGTACTGTTGTGCCCAGCGCGGGCTTGCGACTAGTTGGTTTGGAGGTGACAGCGTTGCGAATGACCGAGGGTCCTCGACGTCTGTCTCACCGTCCAGGAGCGACACTGACTCACGCTGCTATCTGGTGTTCACGAGGTGTTTGTCGCGCTTGAAACGGAGCGTCTCTGTAAGTTGGTATCCCTGGTGATGTTTGTGCCTGGAGAGCACTATATAAGTGGTGCTCTTCAGGCACAATCTTCCTCAGCCTACTCAAGCTCAACTGATGAGGGGTGAATTCCCCGAAACACTGTGTATTGAGCAGGGAGTGGTGCTTTCTTGCAGGTTTGCCGAGTCAAAGGTTCGATGGACTTCTCGTGTGCTCTGGATGGCAGTCGTGAGTCAGTCAAGTGTCAAGTAAAGTCGGCGGAATAGCGCGAGCTCCGGTGTGGGGAGCAAACCCTTTTCTTACAAATCATCGCCGAAGTCGCAACCACTACTTAATAATAAATAATAATAATAATAAAGGTTTGCTCCTCACACCGGAGCTCGCGCTATTCCGCCGACTTTACTTGACACTTGACTGACTCACGACTGCCATCCAGAGCACACCAGAAGTCCATCGAACCTTCGACTCGGCAAACCTGCAAGAAAGCACCACTCCCTGCTCAATACACAGTGTTTCGGGGAATTCACCCCTCATCAGTTGAGCTTAATAATAATAATAATAATAATAATAATTAATAATATGTTCAAGGAGTATCTCAAATATCGGCCTCCTTTTCCTTCCACGATGGTCGCGGAAACCCTTCTACCACGTCCTCACAACCCAGCGGTGCTGCCGCGGAGACGTCTGTTTCATCCTCATGCCCCGCTGCGGCTTCTGGCTCAGGCACTCAAACTCCCCAGGTTCGAAACTCCCAAGAGAATTCTCAGCCGCCTTCCGGTACGCACAGCACTGGGGATGCGCACGCCCTGGACTACTCTGCCATTTCATCCCAGGACATTGACCTGCTTGCGAACTTGGACGCCTCTCAGCCACCTGATCGACTCCCTGACGCTGCACCAGCCCTAAACTGCCAGCCGTTCACCTGGGCTTCCGTCCCATCATCGCAGTTTGAGCAAGCCCTGGAGCACGCGAGAGAAGTTGTCGTCAACTGGCGCCGCAACATTTTTGCAATACCATCTGGAAAAGCAGGCTGTGCGTTCGTGGAGGAGCAGGCTCGTCTCCTGCAACTCCTGTCCCCTGACACACCTCAGGAACGCATTGCTCTGAAAGCTGCTATGGTGTTTCCGCCGCTTCTCCTGCAGAAACCTTTCCGGACATCAAAGGCTGCTGATCATGTCCGCTGCTTGCAGCGTCGACTCCAACTATGGAAAGATGGTGATATCACTTCCCTGCTCCACGAGGGTCGGCAGATCCAAGACCACCTACCATCTGGTCCTCTCCAGCGGTCTGATGACGCAGCGGTGAAAGGCTTTACCCGTCTCATGCTCGCGGGCAAAGTGAAAGCAGCAATTCGTTGCATGCACACCTCAGGCGGGGGGGGGGGCGTCCTTCTCTTGCAGGCTGACTGCGGTGGTGGCCAGTCCACCATAGATATTCTGAAAGCCAAACACCCATCACCGGACTTGGATGGCCCCTCATCCGATGTACTGCTACAGGGTCCGTGCCGCCCAACGCATCCCGTGCTGTTCGAACCGGTGAATGCTGCATTTGTCCGGGCTACCTCTCTTTCCCTGTCTGGTGCGGCAGGGGTGTCTGGGCTGGATGCAGATGCCTGGCGGAGGATGTGTTGTTCATTTGGAAGATCTTCCACGGGCCTATGCAACGCTGTAGCCATGCTGACGAAGCGCCTCGCCACCTCTCCTGTCGATTCGAGTGCTTTGGCGCCGCTGCTGGCTGGGAGGCTTGTGCCCCTGGATAAGAATCCTGGTGTGCGCCCGATCGGCATTGGGGAGACCCTCCGTCGCCTCATTGCCAAGGTGGTCCTCCGCATCACGCGTCAGGACATTGTTGAGGCCGCGGGGGCACTTCAAACCTGTGCTGGGCAGGAGGGTGGGGCGGAGGCCGTTGCACATGCCCTGTGTCGCCACTTTGACAGCAGCAACACAGAGGGAGCACTCCTGGTCGATGCTACCAACGCGTTCAACTCCCTGAACCGTGCAGCTATGCTCCACAACATCCACCTACTATGTCCATCAATAGCAACAATTTCGAAAAACGTTTACCGCAGCACAGTACCTCTCCACGTCAGCGGTACGGTCATCTGGTCTGCTGAAGGCACCACGCAAGGCTGCCCACTAGCCATGCCCCTCTACCGTATTGCCATTACGCCACTCGTCACTACCCTCGCCACCGCCCTTATGGACGACTCTCCAGCTGGCACGGTGCATGCCCGCGAATCGCCTGAGAGACCAGCCGGCGTCGGTGCGTCCGCTGCTCGACCGGACGCCTCGACCATCCAGCTATGGTATGCCGATGACGCGGGAGCCGCTGGCCTGCTGCGGCGCTTTCGCACCTGGTGGGACCAGATCTGTCAACTTGGCCCAGCATTCGGCTACTATCCAAACGCTGCCAAGACTTGGCTGGTTGTCAAGCCCGAGCATCTCGATGCTGCCAACGCTGCATTCGCCGACACTGATGTCCACATCACCACTGAGGGCCGCCCCTACCTGGGTGCTCCTCTGGGCTCGGAAGCCTTCAAGACAACATTTTGCAATGCTCGAGTGGACGCTTGAGCATCTGAGATGGGTGAGCTGGCGAACGTGGCCGAGGCCGAGCCCCAAGCCGTGTATGCCGCACTGGTCTTTGGGTACCGTCACCGCTGGACATTCCTGATGCGCGTGTCGAGCTGTGCACCAGACGTCTTCGAGCCTCTCGAGTCCTCTCTTCGCTCCGTCTTGTTGCCAGCTCTATTGGGTGTGCCAGTCGTCCCTGCCCCTCTACGCAGCCTTCTTGCTCTGCCTGTGCGTCATGGTGGCCTTGCAGTGCTCAATCCAGTTGAGGCTGCCCCGCAACAGCGGACAGCATCTCTGTCCATCACGAGCAGTCTCCAGCAACTTATCGCGGACCAGTCCTCCCTCTACAGCGTTGACCCAGCAGCCATTTGCGCCGCCAAGGCTGCTGCCAAGCAAGCCCAGTCTGTGACAACCAAGACCGTCCTGCAGACAGCTGGTCCAGAGGCCCTACCACCAATGCTTCTGGAGCACCTCCAGGCCAAGGGAACAGGTGCATGGCTGACCTGTCTTCCTGTTCGCGAGCATGGATACTCCCTCGACCGGCGGTCCTTCGTTGATGCCCTATGCATTCGGTATGGCCTCACCATCCACGGTTCACCTATGTCCATGCGGCCGGCCGTTCACCATCGACCACGCAATGATCTGCAAGTTGGGCGGCTATCCCATCCACCGGCACAACCATGTCCGCAACTACCTGGGCCAACTTCTTTCTCAAGTGTCTGAGGATGTGCAGCTGGAGCCACCGCTGCAACCTCTACCGACGGTCCGCACGTTTGACCATGGTCCTGCCCTGCTCACTGCGGACGACGCCAGACCGGACATCAAGGCCAGGGGGTTTTGCTCGGTACAGACTGATGCATTTTTTGATGTAAGGGTGTTCTATCCCAACGCACAGTCGTACCGATCTCGCCCGCTGGCTGAGGTGTTCCAATGGCACGAGCGTCAGAAGCAGTCGGCATACGGTGCCCGGATCCGGGAAGTTGAGCACGCGTCGTTCACCCCGATCGTCCTGTCTTCTGCTGGTGCCCTGGCGAAGGAGGCCACCCGGTTCCTGAAGCTGCTCGGAACGAAGCTCTCCACCAAGCTCTCGCAGCCTTATCCCCTCGTGATGGGAAAGCTGCGGACGGACCTGGCTTTCAGCCTTGTCCGCGACTCCGTCCTGATGGTTCGTGGGAGTCGCCGTGCATTCCGTGCACCTGGTCTGGCGGCGGATGTGGATGCTGTTTCTGTGGAGGCCCGCATTCCCACCACTACGTGACGCTAAGTCCTCCTGGGGTTTGCCGCTCTCTGGTCCTCTTTCATCCCGTTCTCCCCTCTTTTTTGGGGATTCTTTGTACTTCGTCTTTCTTGTTTTTCTTGTTCCTTTGTTTTTGTAGGACAGATTTTTGGTGTACTGATTTCGGTCGTTGTTGTGTCTGACTCTATTCCCAGTATCTAATTCTGTGGTTGGTTTTCCAACTCATTGGGTTGTAGTTTCCATCATGAGTTTGATTCCATCGTGAGTTTGATTCCATCGTGAGTTTTGATTCTATTTGCTATTTCTCGTTCCATTTTTGAGCTCATATTTTATTTTCCTGATTTCTTGTCCAGTGTATGTTGTATTGCATTTTAATACATTGTGTTAATTTTTGCCCGTAAAAGAGGCTTGCACTTCAAAAAATAATAATAATAATAATTTGCTTTCCCAACTCATCACAACCACGCGCTCTTCAGCCGAACCATACAGACACCAGCAAGAACACTTCCGTTGAGAGATAATAATTATTGCTCCACGCCTCTAGACAGCTGTTTCGCTCCCTGTCGGAGCTCATCAGTAGAGGATGATAATAATGATAATGGAGGAATGATCATTCTTATACACCAGAAATGGCGCAAGTGTGCGCTTTCCACATATATCAATGGCATATGCAAGCTGCTAAAATGGTAAAGTGTGAGAACAGCGATAAATAATCATAGTACGCGCTCATTGGTGGAGAAACACACCACACAGGCGACGAAAATCTTACGCGGAATACTGATGCCAAAGGAAAGTACATGTATGTTGTTTATTATTATGATGTTGCAATGTCCATGTATGCAGGCCAGGCGAGACTCACCGCCGAGATCCCCCAACGCGACAGGCTCGGTTGCCGTTCAGGATTCACACCGACCTGTCCGCCCGTCAACAGGATCGACAGCGGGAGGCCCCACTGATGCCGATGTGGATGCACACCAGGAAACTTGTAGTCGTGAGTGTGATACTAACACGTCCATCGGCAACCACTGACAAACGAGAGGCCAGCTGGGGCATTTACTCCAGTCAGGGATGCTTGGTCGACGCTTCGTATCAGCAGCTCAGCTCATTTTGATCAAACAAAGATATTGCAGATGTGTCTTGCTTTTCTCCTTCCTTCTTCACCGACTCGTCTTGTCATCTCTCCTTCTTTCTTCACCGACTCTTCGTGTCCACTCTGCTCTGCCACTAACGGCGCATTAAAACTTGCGCCATTTCTGGTGTATAAGAATGATCATTCCTCCATTATCATCATTATCATCCTCTACTGATGAGCTCCGACAGGGAGCGAAACAGCTGTCTAGAGGCGTGGAGCAATAATTATTATCTCTCAACGGAAGTGTCCTTGCTGGTGTCTGTATGGTTCGGCTGAAGAGCGCGTGGTTGTGATGAGTTGGGAATGCAATGAATTGAAAATATGGCCGAAAGCTCTGTCGCAATATTTATTCCTGAATAATAATAATAATAATAATAATAATAATAATAATAATTCATTGCATTCCCAACTCATCACAACCACGCGCTCTTCAGCCGAACCATACAGACACCAGCAAGGACACTTCCGTTGAGAGATAATATTGCTCCACGCCTCTAGACAGCTGTTTTGCTCCCTGTCGGAGCTCATCAGTAGAGGATGATAATGATGATAATGGAGGAATGATCGTTCTTATACACCAGAAATGGCGCAAGTGCGCGCTTTCCACATAATATCAATGGCATATGCAAGCTGCTAAAATGGTAAAGTGTGAGAACAGCGATAAATAATCATAGTACGCGCTCATTGGTGGAGAAACACACCACACAAGCGACGAAAATCTTCCTCGGATTACTGATGCCAATGGAAAGTACATGTATGTTGTTTATTATTATGATGTTGCAATGTCCATGTATGCAGGCCAGGCGAGACTCACCGCCGAGATCCCCCAACGCGACAGGCTCGGTTGCCGTTCAGGATTCACACCGACCTGTCCGCCCGTCAACAGGATCGACAGCGGGAGGCCCCACTGATGCCGATGTCGATGCACACCAGGAAACTTGTAGTCGTGAGTGTGATACTAACAGGTCTAGTAGCAACCACTGACAAACGAGAGGCCAGCTGATAATAATAATAATAATAATAATAATAGGAATGGGTTTGCTGCCACACTGGATCTCGCGCTATTCAGCCGACTTGACTTGACACTTGACTGACGCACGACTGCAATCCAGAGCACACCAGAAGTCCATCGAACCTTCGACTCGGAAACGGAGCGTCTCTTTGTATCCCTGGTGATGTTTGTGCCTGAAGAGCACTATAAAAGTTGTGCTCTTAAGGCACAAACTTCCTCAGCCTACTCAAGCTCAACTGTTGAGGGGTGAATTCCCCGAAACACTGTTTATTGAGCAGGGAGTGGTGCTTTCTTGCAGGTTTGCCAAGTCGAATGTTCGATGGACTTCTCGTGCGCTCTGGATGTCAGTCGTGAGTCAGTCAAGTGTCAAGTCAAGTCAGCAGAATAGCGCGAGCTCCAGTGGGGCAGCACACTAATTCCTAAAAAATTATCGCCGAAGTCGCAGCCACAATAATAAAAATAATACCATCTCTCGATCCATTCGTTTTCTTCTCTTTCCTCGGTAGCTGTTTATACCAGACTTTAGGAGTGTGGGGTTTATCGGATGTTAGCGGCCGTTGTGAGATCCCTTCGGGAACGGGCACGATAATATACTTTTTTTGTTTTAGCAGTCTAGGCACCACCAAAAATTCCAAATTATCACTTCCAAAGCCAGCAGAGAGCTTTGAAGATTAGAATAGTACATTCGATATTCACCGTAATAATTAACTATATCCTCACATAAATCTTATAATTTATATTCCTGCTGCTTTATTCGTGTTATGTGGATTTCGCGGAGAAAGTTGTGGACATCACGCAAATGCATTATGAAGAGAAGAGGGTTGGCCAACTGACAACCGCTCTATTCAGTTGCTATTCACAATCTGTGCACGCGCAGCATTTAAAATTCTTTATTTTGATTACAAGGGGGTATGATGAATAAAAATATATTGACGTTTCGGGACAGTGACCCATTGTCAGAACCGCTGAATGGCAACTGAATAGAGCGGTTATCAGTTGACAAACCCCCTTTTCTTTATGTGGATTTCATCCTTGAAACGTATAATAATAATTATTTTAATTTTTCAACATTACACGCTATTTAAAGTCCACAATGTCAATACAGTGTATCCACCTACATTATAGCAGTATCTGCATTCCATCCATTACTTATGATGGTGTGCACAAAGGTACGCCACAAAATATGCGCCCCATGTCCAGCGTTCTTGCCGTACAAATACGCCTCGTATGCAGATATGCACCCGCACATAGTAAGGCCCTGCAAACCGGTTCTCTGATATTGTAACGTTGACGTAGCCGCGTTGATGTCAGAAGGTGGCACCGAACAGGCTTACACTATCCTAAACTGTGTCGCGCCCCAATCTTATACAGGAAATTTAATTGTCAACAATGCCAGATCCTAACGATCCTAAAGATGCCAGCGCCGAGCCTCTTTCTGATCAGGAAAGATTTCGTGCTGAAATCCAAGCCCTCCGTGCAAACTACGGAGCTCTCTTTCGTTCCGGTGTTCGACAACTAAGCGCTGCAGAACATGTAAGAAAAGAAACTGAACGGAATGAACAACGGTTGGCCAATCTCCACGCTCTTGTCGTAGAAGTAACCGAAGACGAAAGTAGGCCTGTTATGTGCGGTAACAACCCAATCTCTGCGTCGGATCTCGTAAACATTCTTGATGAAGAAGTAGTTCCACGACTCAAGGCGGAGGGTGAGCCTGGAAAGGTTAAGCTCCGCGTCCGGAATTATCACGCAATTAGTTTGGAGCATGTAATCCGAGCTCTTCATAAAGTAATGAAGTATTGCATGTCCAACATTTGCTACATGGAAATCGGATCGAGCGAACTGACGAATGCACTGCTGGTCAAATTGATCAGCGACCTGAGATCGACTAGCGAGAATCTCATGTCGAACATGACATTTCATTTGCAGAACGCCACATCATTGACTTCGGATTGCCTACAAGCGTTGACAATAGATACACGCTCATTCGCCGAACTGTTCCAGGAACTGATATTCGCCAACGTGCCTTGCATAGCCGATCTCACTACCTTGCACTTTTTGTTTAGCCCCGGTCTTAAGGAAAGCAAACTGCAATGTCTGACTATCACGGATGTGGATTTAAAGGACGAGGCGCTGTCATACCTTGGAATGTGCATCGGGTCTCCATCGAGCCAGCTAAAGAAGGTGAAACTGAACAGAGTGACAAATTCAGTCAAAGGTATCAAGGAGATGCTTATGCAGATAGCCCAGCCGGGGTGTGCCTTGCAATGCTTGGACATTGGTAACAACCTTGGCCTAACGGATGCGGTTGCGCTAAGATTGCATACCTTGTTCCAGTTAAACAAGCTTCTATTCCTTAAGGAGCTGCACGTGGGTGGTTGGTCGGCGATGACGCCTGTAGGAGCGGCACTGCTTGTTCGGTGTATGCAGTTTAGGCACAACGTGGAAGTACTAACTCTGCCCTCAAGTAGTATCAAAGAGAACCTCGGCGATGATCAACCAGTCGCTTGTGTTACGGCCATGGATACGCTTGCAAAGCTAATTCTCAACAGAGCCGAACGCGATCCATGTAATGGGGCCCTCAATCTCCGTAAACTTGTAGCCGATTTCCGCCACAACCCTGAAACCCGGAGCACGGCAATGATTGTTACAGCGATGATGATTAGAATGCCTGAGTTCGCTCTTGTGCCTGCTAATCCAAACCGAGCGAACCGGGTGAGAGTTCCACTCACGATCTCCGCCGCCCCTGCCCCCGCCCCCGCACCACAATAATGCTTCGGCTTTAGGAAACCTGTAAATTTACTTACAAGTAATAATTCGAGTTTTGAATCGCCTCTGCTGGGATGATAGCTACACCATAGCTCAGTGGTAAGAGCATCATTGGCCTCAAGCCAAGGTCTCTGGTTCAAGTCCTAGTCGCGACAGTCCATTTTTTTGTTAAGAATTTCTTTTCGCTGTAACCAATGCATACTCTTAGAAGTAAAATTTGAATTTTGTTGAACCTTTCCGCACCTAAGCCTTCTAAGTTGGAAGGTTGTTGGTTTGCGCTTCGTAGATGTATTGGAACTTGGTGTCAGGTGGTCGAATGTCGCAATACCCTTGTCATTGTTGTGCCTTGTTGTCGCACTATCCAAGAAATAGGTCATTACTTGCTCAAGCTGGATTGTAATAGCTGCAGAATTATGACAAAGTTTTCACAATTCCTTATTGGGACATACTCGAATAAAAGAAGCCATATCGTAGAGAAAAGTACACTGATCGGTCGCATAATATTTTGTTTCGTTTTCCAAGAGTCCATCAATGAAAACCTGGTTTCACCAAAATGTCCCCGAAGGTCAATTTTCCAAGGCAACTGGCCACTTAATTATGAACACACCATAGGCGAGGGTCTCTTTAGGTGTAGCTCAAAATTGGACACATATCATACACCGTCTAAGCAGTTGTGTATGAAACCATCTAACCTCTCTTGGTGAACACCGGAATCCACTGAGGCTGTACCACAGAAACAAAGAGCATGGAGGAGAATCTGCGCCGACTGGTCAAATGCCCGGCTGCAAGCCCGTTACAATGTCGCCAAGCACTCAGCTAACCATTGCCTGGCAACTGCCAAGCAGGCATTCGCAGCAAGCCTGGCGCAGAAGTTAGCCTCTGGGTGTATGGCGTCTGGTGAATGGTGGCGAACCATCAAGAAGGCTTCTGGCCACGGAAACCGTCCATCCATACCTACTCTCCGCAGCACCGATGGTACGGAGCACGACACCAACCGCAGAAAGGCAGAGTGCATGGCCGAACACTTCGCCAACAAATGCAGTCTAGGGGCAGACGACCTATCAGCTCCATTTCCTCACGTCCGACTACGTACTGACCGCAACCTCTGCACCGTCCGGTTTCGCGAGACCACAGTCGAGCGAACTCTCAGCCAGCTCAACCCCACCAAGGCCACTGGTCCAGATGGGATACCTGCCCACGTCTTGAAAGCTTGCTCTGCAGAATTGGCACGGCCGCTTTCAAAATTATTCACATGCTGTCTTCGCTCCGGCATCCAGCCACAACAGTGGAAGGTTGCAAACGTAGTTCCAGTCCACAAGCGAAAGTCTACTTTTTTTTTAATCGTCGCCATCAAACTATCGACCAGTGTCGTTACTGAGCATCCTCTCCAAGGTCATGGAAGCCATAGTCAACAGGGCAATGAGCAACTTCATGGAGACGAATCACGTCCTGTCAGAACGGCAATTTGGCTTCCGTCGCGGCCACAGTGCAGCAGACCTGCTGACTGCTCTCCACCACCAGTGGATGCACACCGCAGGAGATACAGGAGCTTCTCGAGTGCTGGCCATTAACATTGCTGGAGCATTTGACCGGGTGTCTCACACAGGTGTATTGCACAAGGCTAGAGTGTATGGCATCTCGGGAGACCTGCATCAGTTGCTCCAAGACTACCTCTGCAATCGCACACTTCAAGTTCTCATCTCCGGCCAGACATCAGCCAGACGCCTAGTTAAGACTGGGGTGCCACAGGGCAGTATCCTGGGCCCCACCTTATTCTTGGTCTACGTCAACGACCTTGAAGACCACCTCCCAATCGGCTCCAACCTTGCCTCATTCGCCGACGACACAACCCTATACGCCGAAATTGCAACTCTCGCTGCTGTTCCTGACAACGTACTCTAGGCTGCTGTTGACCGAGTATCCAGTTGGGGTTTGGATTGAAAAGTGCAGTTCGAGCCAGCCAAATCCCGACCCTTACAATTTCCCACCATCGCCGGGACTGGCCAATACCCCCCATTGTCTTCAATGGAACTCCTGTCGAGAAGCCGCCCTCCATCAAAGTACTCGGCGTCACGTTTGACCATCAGCTAACATTCAGCCAGCATATCCGAACTGTTGTAGTCCGAGCAACGCAGAGACTTGGAGCCTTGCGCAAGGCATTTCACTTGCTGGCTATTCCTGCCCGGCTTCGAGCCTACAAAGCCTTTGTCCGGCCGGTTATGGAGTACTGCCCAATTGTCTGGATGGGGGCAGCTCCTTCCCACTTGAATCGACTGGACTGGGTGCAGGAGCGAGCCATCAAGGCAATACATCCACAATGCTGGCTTCCTAGCCTCATAATTCGCGGCACCATCGCTGTCCTCTGCCTCCTGTATAAAGCCCTTTGCGATAATTCTCCCTCTTTTCTCTCGAGAATGTTTCCACCCCGACACACCAACCCAGGACCACACGCCTCACCCGCCAGGCTGTACGACTGTCCACCGCGCATCCCCATCAGTTACAGAATGTTCTTCCTGCCAATTCCCGGAACAATGTGAGCCGAGCCTTTCCCCACTGCGTCATCCCAATTTGTAACCAGCTGGCTTCCTCTATCATTCCCCACCCATTTCACCCAAAGAACATCCAAAAGGTCAAGACAGCAGCTTATCACCATCTCCTCA
>NC_088648.1:15198000-15240500 GCF_964019385.1 Sycon ciliatum | reverse complement strand
GTGTAGACCCAGGTGCATCAAGTCCGGACGGGCGTCCTAAGTCCGTACGCCCACAATTTCTTATTCTGTTATTGTATTCGACTCAAATATGTTACCCTACTGGACAATGTGGTAAGTTCTCCTGGCATACCGAACACCGGGGTCTATAATAAACAAAAATCCCATACCACACGAGTGGGTTTTCCAGTGTCAATACGAATTACATGGTGGGTTACATTTCATGCAAGAGTCAACCTTGGCACGACTGATTTCGAGCGAACCCAGCGTCGAACAGCCCTTCACTCAATCATTAACAGACAGCTTAGAACTGAGAATGACCAGAGGAGAAGCATTTACAGAACGCCGCCAATCCTCGCAAGGAGGTTGACACTCCAGACATCACCACCACTGTTTTCCCGCGCGGGCTCTCTGCGCCGGCTAAAAACAGCTTACCTTTCGCCAATGAACTACACTTTGCAATGGAAACTGGTGGGGGGGGCATGATCTTTCATATTTCTACTTATACAATTTCTATCTCCTCGTCGACTTTCATTATACAGAACATAATATTAGAGACGCGACAACGGTCTAAACTAACTGTCAGTACCTTCAACGTTCGCGGCCTATCATCAGGCATAAAGAAGCAACAGCTGGCTTCCGATTTTGTTTGGAAGACTCGATCTCTCCTGTTTGGCTGTTGTCGCTTAGGCTTATGCGAAAGCTATACATGCTGTGTATATCTACATTGCATTGATGCCAACGCGATGAAGCTTCTAATAATCATAAACAATAATTATTGTAGGTGTAACCGTTTAGCCCGCACAGAAGGACAGTGTTGTAGGCACAGCCGGATTATGCCGGCAGAAAAATTGACAGAATTCGGTACTTTTTCTGGTAAGTTTCATGCATGTTTGGTATGTGGATAAAGAAATGGAGCAGAATTCGAGGAGTTGCCCGCCGTAAGGTTTGTATGGTTCTGCCAATTTTACTGATTTTTGAGCAGAATCCGCCGGTGCCTACAGATTTGTTGGATTCGACATTGCTCTTAGAACAAGAAATACAGAGCAACTAGTAGCGGTTACAACAACAGAATCGGCGGGATCGCGACGGACGAATCTGGTGCCACTCTTCACGACTCCACCACAGAATCGGAGACGGCCGGACGATCGCTCATCGACAACCCTCACGGGCGGCGGTCACGGGAAGAGCGTCAGGAGAAGGAAACGAAATCAAAATAGATCTGAATAGAAGCCAGGGACTAGTGGAGACGCGACTGAGACAAATCGAGAAGGTGGAACAAGGAGACGTGGCTGAAGGTACAATCGCAGCAAAGAACAGATCAAAGATAAAGAAGAGATGGTGCGGTTCCTGGTTTAGTGTTTTGAGCAGTTGCATGTCTTAGAAAATATCTATATTCCACTGAGACTCGGGAGACGCGATTGAATGTACAAACGCAGCAAATAACGAGTCAAAAAAAAAAGAAGCAATGGCGCGCGGTTCTTGGCTAAGTGTTATTTACTATGCACCTTTCAGTTTCAGGTGTTAGAAACTGTTTATATCCGCACCCGTGACTCTGTGCTTTGTAAGCAGAAAGAAAACAGTATAGCACTCACACTCTTCAAATAAAACGCACTCGCCATTTGTTTACACACGCACGCACACACACACACACACACACACACACACACACACACCTAGCTGCCACATTCATCTCCTGCTACCATTTTCACATTCACTGTATACGCTCACGCGACTGATGTAAATGACTCTGTATGTAACCGCGAGCTGCTACTTTTCCACACTCTTAATTTTAATGTTGTGACATAATTCTGGCTATATAAATGGTTGTTTTAGTGATTCTTGCCATGTGACGATGTTCAACTCATGATAGTCACGAGAAACGTACATTGTTTCATTTTATCAATTGTTGTACACATGCTCATGAGTGCACAATTGGTTTTATCAAGAGTACATACTCTTGGTTTTATTCATTGCTCTTGTCTCCTCGTTGGATATTTTAATAATGATAATAATAATAACTTTATTGGGATGACCCAAAGGCTGACCGCCTATCGTGGGGTCCGTCACATTGAAGGATGATGCATTCATGCCACAAGGGAGAACAGAGGTTTAAATCAGGATATTGATACAGATACTCAGCATACTCTGCATACTCAGCATACTCAGCATGTCGTAGCCGTTCCCTCATGTCTTTCGCGGTCTCACATCCAGTATCGGCTATTGATACGTTCTTCGAATATTTCTTTCATTCATTCACACTTTCTTGATCCTCGTGTCGCAGTGCATCCTGCGCAATTCCTGCAAGGGGCGCGATTGCAACAGCAACGGCTCGGGAACCACCTTCAACTGTGTTCATCGCCATGATGCTAAATTCTTTTATGCATGTAATGTCACCGAATCATGGCTTGCCAACCTGCCTTTATACTCCGTTTCCAGCGTGCATGCTTCCAGGATATTTTGGAATTGCCTGGCACTTTCGGTCAGATGTTAAAGGGTAAATCTACCTATAATATATGATTGTACTTGTAGCTAGATCGTAGGTAGATCGTCGCGATTAAAATAATATCCTGTCAGTTCCCGAAGGGAGCTTACCCACTGATGTATTTGTTGCTTACACCAACATTCAAATTTGTTCCGTACAATAGTATACATTCGAAATTGTGCGGATGACATGACTGTATGCTACCTTCATTTGTCCTACTCACTTACTTTCGCACCAGTCATATTTGTCAAATGACGCGGAACCTGATGGCAAGACTCCCAAGGCTAGATTTAAGCGATAGGATGAGGAGACGAAATCAGCTTTATTGGTACATAGTGAAAATAATAATCTCACGGAGACGACATGTGTGCATACCCACTGGCCCCGTACACTGGAGGCCAGCCGTTCTTCTGGCGATAGTAGTCACGGGTTGCACAATACTTCTTGTCGCGCTCTAGATGCGAGATATCTGGCACTGCTTCCATCGCATCTATAACGTTCCGTTCGGACATTTCTATCTCATCATCCACCGTATCCAGGACTGGTTTGCAGAACAAACAACAACCCATCATTGACTATCGAAGAAATCGGCCTCTTGATTGAGTTCGGTGGTCAAAGGAAAAAGGTTTTCAACGGACCGTAGCGTGGATGAAATGTATCAAACTTATACTTATAGTCTTGAGTCAGAGTACTATGCAGTATGGTACTCCCAATTTTAGTTTCGTATTTAGATACTAGAAAATACTTACTAGTAGAAATTCTATAGGAATGAACTCCTTAGCAGGATTGGATTGGCTGTTCCAGTCAGCACTGTCGTATGTCCACACATTGCGGGAGGCTGTTGTATTCAGTAATGTTTGAATTGTATCTTCTAGCGCAACGTCATGGGATTGATCAGGTGACCTAAACATCGCAATAGAAGTCGCCTCGATATTAACTGTGCGCAATCTGGTGGATAGTGCGTAGTTTAATTGAAGAGTAGAATACGTTTCAATGCGTTCCATGCCTTTCCAAAAGCTTTGAATTTGGTGTTCTCCAAATGCTTTCAACATTAATATAGGAACCTTCAAAATTCATCTTTGCGAGCATGTGACTGACCACTTCCGCTGCATAGCTGGCTGAGCATCTCATTGCTTTTTAAGTTGCTAATCCCTTCCCACTTTGTGTACGTGCTCTTCATTTTCTTTTTTCTCTTCTTCCGTGGTTGGTCTCACGCTCTCCTCAATTCAATTGGCTGTCTTGACATGCCACGAGATGCAGAAATAAATAAATAATAATATTAATAAAATAATGTCATCAGCATGCTCACGTGGCAGAGCTCGCATTGTTGGTGCTATGTCACATGTCAAGGGCGGAAGCCCACGCCTCGTGGGCTGCGTTGTCTTTTAGTCTCGAGTCAAAGTGCATGTACAGTCAAACCTCTTTAGGACGAACACCAAAGGACCGATGGTATTTGCTCACAATAACGGGAGTTCTTCTTATCCATACCTTATACCCAGTGAATACACAGTGAATTATTCCATGAGCTATGAAAACTAGTTCTTCTGAAGCAAAATTTTGTCTTATCAGTGGTCTTCTTAACCAGGTTTTGCTGTACTATGTTACTGCCACAGTTCTTAGTTATCTGAACAGTACAGCTCCACAGTCAACACAAGTGGGGTCTCAGCAGCTCAAAATAGAGTGCTCGATGCCCGATGGCACGGAAGAGCAACACACACACACACACACACACACACACACACACACACACACACACACACACATTTTGAAAAGCTTCACTCAGATTCCGGTTTTTGTGCATTAGTGTTGGAATGGTTACAATAATGTTCTCACCTAGTGTAAACATGCATCACGGAGTGTGCTACTTCTGTCCTTGCACACCAACAGCCCAGCGCGGCAACTTCCACATGTCGCCACCCCCGCCGACCTTTAATACTCGAATAATATTCTCATGATCACTTCTTCTGGTGTGTAAGCCTATGAACACCGGTTGAAGAAAAAAGGTCATTGTTCCAAGTGTCTGCGACTGAGGGGATTCAAGTCCTCACCTCGATGCGCAGTCACTGCAAAGTACACCAAAGAGTAAACCAATGCAGAATGTACTGAGATGGTGAGCCAAGGAAAATATTAAATTCAAACAAGGAAAACGGTTTGGGGCACAAGTTACGCGTTAGGAGTCCACCAAGTAAACCGGGTTTTGAACCGTCAGACGTGAACAAGGTAGCACCAGATTCACAAAAAAGTACTAAGACATTGCACGGCAAGGAAGTGAGCTGCTCGAGCACTGCTCAGTAGCACTAACAAACGGCCTTCCAACTTTGAACGTTCATCGATATTCGTGATAATGCCAAAGAGGGGAAGGTAAGCGCAATGAAGCCGAACACAAGCTACATTACAAGGCAAGGTGGAATGCTTTGGAATTCAAGGAAGAGACCAGTGATGGTCTACTCTACCTTTCTTGTGTCGTTCAGCGACTCATCCTGTTTCTTCGGACTTGTACATAATATAGAAGGTGTACCATTAGACCATATCTTCACGTAAAAAGAAATTTCCCTGACAGATTCTGTCTGCAATACTCCATTGCCAAGGTTGAACCTTCCATTGCCTTCGTGTATGAATAAGGGCAAGAGTAGATAAACAACTCTTGATAAGGGTAAGAGGCTTTCTAGAATGCTGTAAGAGTCCTATCTCCAACTTCACCTGTCCCCGATAATGTTCCCATTCAATGCAATTCCGAAGTAAAAGGTTACAAACTACTGCCGTATACTTCGAAGTAAACCTTTGCACATGACCTGGTAGTATCCACGAGGTCACCAAATCCGGCACGGCCTCTCTTACGCCAACACCGCTGTATACTCTACATCATTAATTTTCATTTTCAACTTGAATCATGAAAGTGCTCTTGAGAAGAGGTTAAATTCAAGGCTAGCCGAACAATACCGGGTATCAAGCTTTGGGACTGCGCTCTGCATCTTGGTATGACAGCCAATCGACGCACAATACGCTACGCTTCCTTCTCCTTCTCCTCTTCTCTGGCCAGCTCCGCCTCAGCTGCCTCTCTAAACATGTCCATTGTCTGTTGCAGTTCTGGATCGGACACCTCCAAAAATGCATCTGAGGTTATGGGATGTGCTGGTTCCAATGCGTCCTTCTCCTCTTCGTCCACTTCTCTGGCCAGCTCCGCCTGAGATGCCTCTCTAAACCTGTCCATATTCTGTTGCAGTTCTGAATCGGACACCTCCCAAAAGACGGGTTTTGGTCGTCCCCATGCGTCTTCCTCCACTTCCTCCTCTTCCTCAGCTACCTCTCTATACGTGCCCATATTCTGTTGCAGTTCTGGATCGGACACCTCCCACATGTCGTCCCCGGTTACGGGTTGTGGTGGTCCCCATGCGTCTTCCTCCTCTTCGTCCTCTGGTCTGGCCAGCTCCGCCTCAGCTGCCTCTCTAAACCTGTCCATATACTGTTGAAGTTCTGGATCGGACGCCTTCCAAAATGCGTCCGAGGCTACGCGTGGTGCTGGTCCCAATGCGTTTTTCTCCTCTTCATCCTCATCTCTTGCCAGTTCCGCCTCAGCTACCTCTCTAAACCTGTCCATATTCTGTTGCAGTTCTGGATCGGAGGCTTCCCAAAATTCGTCCGAGGTTACAGGTGGTACTGGTGCGAATTCGTAACGGCGGGGGCGGATGGCCTGAGGTTCCATCTCCCTTGCAGTTCTTTCAAGTTCGGATAGCGGGGCAGCTGCGCTGTCTTTGCCGACAGTTGGGATAGGACTCCCCAGCGTGTTCCCCAATAGTGGATTCTCGGGCTGCGCTAGCATATTCTCATTTTCAGGACTCTCGGGCTGCGCTAGCGTATTCTCATTTTCAGGACTCTCGGGCTGCGCTGGCATATTCTCATTTTCAGGACTCTCGGGCTGCGCTGGCGCGTTCTCCATTGTATAACTATCGATCTCTACACCACTGAAGTCGTAGCCGTTCGCAATTAGCTGATGCCACAATGCGGCTTCACGCTCACGTTGCACAATCTCTCGCATTGTAGAAGAGAATTCACCCATCTTTAAGCCTTTCTTTAGACACAAATCTATGGTTAGGCGCTCGTCCATTCAACACATGGCCGCGCTCTGCCCTTGTCATCTTTCCTTTCAAACTTTGTTAGTCGCATCTTGTATGTGCGCCGTACAAGGACAATTATTCCCGTAGCTATTCAAAAGACATTACTTCAGTAACGTCTGGCGCCAGCCAGGGTCCAACCAGATTTAATTCCGTGTTTGTGCCATCGGCATGCCTCACGCTATCCCGTACCTGTCCCGCACCGTACCATCGAAGACAGCTGGACACAATATTCAAATAGTGCTTTCAACATTAATGCAAGATCATAACATGAAGCAACTATTACTTGGAAGAATGAGTATGTATGCGAAGTGTATCGGGGGAATGCATGCGCTTTCACTGGAATCTTAGTCCGTAGATCTACGTGCTAACCTGAGATCATTGGCATTACTGCCCACTTCAAACCTTTTGAGGATCGCCATATCTAACAAACGGACAACTGTACAGACTTGCCGATACTTTTATCGTCTTCAGCAGCCACAACTAAGTCAGAAACAGGTCTTAAAAGGTTGTGAGCTCCTATAGGTTACGAGTTTCTAGAAAATACCACCTTGGACCTTAGACTATTTCCTTTATCACCCAAGTTGGGTGATGTGTTGCATTCCTGCTTAGAATTGTAGTTAGACCGCATCGTCATGATATTAACTGATCTCTTCATCGTCCTGTAACCGTCAGTATTCTTTGGTGCAGTGGGAATTAGCTCGTGCACATTTTCGCTGCGCTCACCTTCCCCTCTTCAGTCATGTGTAACCATGAACCTTCCAAGTTGGAAGGCTGTTGGTTTGCGCACTGGAGATGTGTTAGAGCCAGGTCTCGGGTCACTAAATGTCTCAGTAGCCTGTCAGTGTTGTGCCCAAATATTGCACTTTCTGACTGTTCATCATCTTGTTACAGTCGTGGATAGTTGCTCCATAAATGGTTCTCATGTGTTTTTTCTCCTTTCTACATTTATTACTGGCTCCGTATCCGAGATGAAATTGATCGTTACAGAGAAACAAAAAGGATGTTTTTTCCCCCGTTACTCCAATACAAAGCTTATCTCTGACGTCATCAATCCCGCATGGTCTGGGAAGTTAATGGCGTCATCATGATGTCACCAAATTTAGTGCAAACTTCAAGCTAGCATAACTCGGGAACGGCTGCTCCGATCAACCTGGGACCTTCACCATTGGAATCAGTGCATTTTTCGCGACAGGTTGTAAAGTTTTCATGTTAGGGTGAAATTCCCCTAAATGTTGGGTACAACGTACAACGTGCTCTCCTCTCTTCACTTCTGTAGTGCCAATGTCTCAATGTCTCAATGCTCCGCTATTATAGTTTGCTACAGAGCCAGTTTCATTTTATTATTATTTTTCTCCCTTCTTCTGTTTCTTTTGAATAAAATTTGCAGCGTCAACGACCTTTGTGTAGTGGTTGTGACCGATCGTAATATGAATTGGCTGCAGTGCAGTGCAGCCTCCGTGCTCTGAAAAACAACGTAAGAAGGCGTGTGAAATAGCTCATACTCGACTCCTCAGTGACGATAGTTATAGTTATGTTGAGCACTCTCATGTGGGGTAGTGCCTTTGCTGCTTGCATAACGCAGAGCTCACTGACTTGTCAGTTTGAGCACTCTGGCAAAGTACGTTCGGGCCTGATTTAAAACTGGATTTGGAAATGTAATTTTCATTGCTATTAGGTTCGGGCTCATTTTCTCTGTGCTGCGCTGATGAGTTCACAAAGAACGAAACAGCGTGCTGTCCGCAGATTGAGTACTGTATTTCGCTCCTGCTCTTGTAGTAATTGAGCACTCTCATATCAAATAAAAAACAACAACAACAACATATGGGGTAGTGCCTTTGCTGTTTGCATTACGTAAAGCTCACTGACTTGTCAGTTTGAGCACTCTGGCAAGAAACGTCCGGGCCTGGCTTAATCTTGTTTTAGAAATTTAATTTTAATTGCTATCAGGTTCGGCCTACTTTTCACTGTGTTGTGCTGATGAGTTCACACAGAACGAAACGAAGCATGCTGTCCGCAGATTGAGTATTATAGTTATGTGTTGTTTTCCAAATTTCCAACATTCCCTGCACTATCCTGAAAAGAAGAGAAAGAAAACGTTTGATAGAAGGACGTGTCTACTTGATTGTCTGGATCTGCGTCTTTGCATGCGAACGTACAGATTGCGAAACTTTCACCAAATGAGAAGTAATTTTGAGGCATCTTGCATATTCATGCGTAAAGAGTAGTCGGGTAGACGCACCTATGGCCAAAGCTCTACGAACCGAAACGTTGTACGTAAAAGGATTTGGTTAGGTTTGCATTTCTTTGGGAATGCATGTTTCCATCCAACTACACTCTATTATCAACTAAGTCACTCCAAGTAATCCGTACCATTGTGCCCATTCCGGGCTGGCGGCTTGCTGGTGACAGCATGTCACATTACAGGCTCACACTGCTACCTGATGTTTGTTGCGCAAGAAACTGAATATTTCACGAATCTTTATGGTCGAGAAGCAGTCAGTCGTGTGCTAACTGTTCTAAGCCCACGGTTCTAGCTCACCAGCACCTCAATTAATGTCACATTCGGTGTTGAACGACTACGGGTAACTGGTAAAATTCTGGCGCTCCTCATTTATAATCCCTTTGCTTTATATCCGCCACTGGCCATACATCAGCCTTCCGCTCCTACAACTCGGCTCACCTTGCAGCCACGGCTGTAAGCCTGTCTCCATCTTGGCCGGCTTCTTTCAATTGCTACTCGTAAAGCTTTTCTCGCGTTTTGTTTTAGTTTCGTGATGGCAAATTCATTTCAGGACAGCCTCTATTTTGGAGGCTGAAGAATCCGTTATTGAATGGAAAAGCCATAAATCTCTTGTTAATCTAGAACGGGCCTTTACGATGGTACCCATGGCCAAACATTCGCCGTTACATATGTTATCTTCAATAGCCGTTTCTGCACTCGCGTCTGTGGATCCATATCGCTAACAGCTTCGCTCATAGACTGGCCATACACTCGCGCTACATCCCCATGTTCCTTTCATTGGCGATTTTAATGAAGCTTCATACCGTGTATCTCTGTCATGCATCATGTTCAGGTCAAAGACCGCAATATCAGTAACTCAACAACGCTGGTATGTTCCTACTAAACTCTTCTTGACTGTGCCGGTGGCCACACCTTTGCTTATCCTGCTTTCATTTCTGCTACTGGAGTGTAATTCTAGCCGCTGGCGAGCGCCTGATGATATCGTATCCGACTTCCTAAATCGCTGCGCATTGCATTCGGAAGTCCCTCTTCTGCAGATCCTCTTCCTTGCAACAAGATACACAGCAACCCGTGATATTTTTAGTTCCCACCTTCCAACCCGGCAAATATTTAGATTTTGATAAAAACGATTCAAAGCATCTCAATTATTTTGTAATACTTCTAAATATTAGAATAATATTAATAATATAATATACTTTCACACAAAATAAGCTCGGTGCAGCACTAATCATGGGAGGGGAACCCGACCCTTCACCATCGCCAACTCACGAAGCATGTGAGCTGGACGGTGACGGGCCGACGAAGCGCCCCGGACACACAATACAGCGGAACGTAGCAGCGCGAAAGACACCCGACAGCGATAATATCCCATCAACGACGAATAGCTACCTCCCGAAGATTGAGACGTGAGCAGGCAAAGGTGCTTGCGGAAGGCCGTGGGTGCCGGCGCAGCTGCCCCATTCACGAAAAAACCAAAGGTGCAAAGGCACCACGCTCAACATTCACTACTCTCTCAGCAACCCGTGATGATATTATCCATCAGCGCCCGGCCAAAAGCCAAAAATTGGCAGTAGCATACAGCGGTCAGAAGTAGGGCCATGAGTCACGTACAGCCTTGTGCCTTGCTCTCACAGAATATGCTACGATTCATATCCACAGCACAGATGCCTGGAAAACTAAACGCACCATTTTCGAGTGTAGTTCCGTCAGGGTGCTCTGTCCACGTTAAACTTACAGGCAGATACACATCAACCCTGATATTATCATTCATCCAGGTATACTTGCACTTGAATACCTACTGGTAAAATTCGCACACAACAGGCCAAAGGTTGTGTAGTTGTAACTTTACGTTTCACGCATTTCAGCGTTCATCAGACAGCAAGTACACAACCTCGGTCGTGAGTGTACGCGGCTCTGCACATTTGTGCATTAAGCGCTCTACCTCTCGCTGTCCAGATCGCCTTGTTTGTACTGGCAAAATTCCATACCTTGGGGTATTTGGTTGATTCAGATATATTGCCTTGACCAGTAGCAACGTTCTCAAATGGCCAGTATTCAGTGTTCTTCAAATCATTTTATTACAACTTAAAATCAATCACAACAATCATGTAAACAACCGTTGAGGGGATTTGCAATGTGTGCTTGTCTTAAATCGTTAGAAATAATAATAGAAGCAAATCAATAGAGGGGAAGCACACATTGCGGGGAGAGAATAGTCCGTTAACATTGTAACACGAATCAAATCAAGGACGTTACTACAATTAACTCAACAACATGGAGGAAACCCGCCTACTGCAGGTATCTCGCCCTGGACTGTGCCGGTGGCCCTACTTCGGCCCGTTCTTGGATCCTCTTCATCTCGGCCAGTTTCTTCGCTGCTGGCGACGGCTGATGCCCGGCTTCCTTCCGCAAGGCTTCATTCTTCGCTTCAAACTTGCGTATGTCTCGCTCCACTGGGTCCTCACACTTGCAACACGATACACAAGAACCCATGATTACAACCAAACTTTCCGAAGTATACTTCAACAGGAAGACCAACGTAGGATGCTTAGCTGCTTCACTTTATAGGTTTTGTCAACACCATTAGTCCCTCCAAAATACAAATGGAAACGAGCGGAAATAGTACAAATGGATATACAAATAGAATGTATGAGGTACAATCTGCCACTACTGACAATTTCATACGCAGAGCTATAAAAATATTTCGGATACTACTGAAGTACGAGCATGATATTCCAAACTTTGCCATAAGTCCCTCCAAATTACAAATGGAAACGAGCGAAAACAGTACACATGGATATACAAATGGAATTTATGAGGTACAATCTGCCACTACTGACAATTTCATACGCAGAGCTGTACAAATATTTCAGATACTACTGAAGTACGAGCATGATATTCCAAACTTTGCCCGTGCTATAATCGTCTAATGCTGTAAGGCCTGTTTCTGGCACGTCACGGGATTCACATCCACAGCCACAGATGTACAGTATGGAGAAATACACACACACAATTGTCCACTGTAGTTTGGTCAGGGTGCTCACTCCACATTAAACTTGCAGCAAGATACACATCAATTCTTGATATTATTATTATTATTAATCCAAGGATACTTGCACTGGGATACCTACTTGTACTGTTCACACACAACAGAGGCCATCAAACAGCAACATTTACCATAATTATGTCTGCGGGCTGATGATCGCTGAAATACGTCACACTTAAGTTGCAGCTGCACAACCATTTGCTGTGTAGCAAATGTACACTGCTCTGTACATTTGTCGATTGAGCACTCCTCTAACTCGATCTGCCTAGACCTCTGGCCTTGTTTGTAGCTTGTAAAGTTCCATACCTTGGGTTGTCTGGTGGCTTCAGATATAATTATAGGCTTTACCAGCACCAATGTTCACTTCAAAACGCAACCCCTCGCCGTAGATATCTAAGTTCCTTTTGTCTTACATGAAGCATAACAAACCATTATCACATGGCACGTGATTGTTGCCCGTACTCCAGCGAATCAGCACCTTTCGCGCCGCGGGCAATAATATGCGATATTGCCCGCAAAAAATAGTCTATTTGCCGCAAAAAATAGTTTATTTCAGTGATCGCGTGACTACACGACGACTCTGTAGACTAGACTGTACATGTACGACTCTACGACGAGTCGCAGTGTACCATTGTGGCATTGAGACGAAGATGGAATTCTTTTTGGAGATGGACGTCCCGGCAATGGACATGGCCTCGGCTGTCTGCCGTGTGGTGCTTGAGGGATCATTTGTTCAGTCATGTTGGCAGCGTGACCGTCGGTAAGCTTGTGGATAAGATTCAGTTCTGCTCGATGTGGTACTGTGATCACAAACAATTATTTGAAATAACACACACTCAGCATCGTGCGTTTTCAGATCCTCGCAAAGTCACTTCCTGGGGGTGGTCTTCCTGTGCCACGCAAAACTCTTACCAGGCTCATCAGTTAATTCTGTCCTCTGCCTTCACCTTTGCTTGAACAACAAACACAACAATTCAGGAATGTTTTGCAGTGAAAAATACAGCCATATATCTTGAGCTGAAAAAAAGAAGAAAAATTGTCCTCAGAATTACACACCAGGGAGTCGTCAAATACTTGCAGGACTGTATTTGACAACTTCCTGATACACATGTAAACATGAAGAAACTCTTTGTGGTAGCACTCTTTAATTTTCAACTGAAATAATGATTCTGCTGTGTTTCATTGTGGTTGCCATGTCTATTGCTATGACAATGCCGTGTCGGCACCTTTTTCTGTCTCCGTCTTTCAGTACTGTATATCTCTGATGGCCTGTAGCAGACTTTTTGTTAGGGTGTAGGAGAAATATCTTTATTTTTCCTGTTTTGATAATGATAGCACATCAATATACATTGTGTTCATAATGTGGTGGCATTTGGGTTAGTTTTAACAGCAGCCCAATGGTGTGCTCTATGGGCCATGTGATAAATTTGTTATCGCATGGTTGCTGCGGGCCTTATGGCACATTATTGCCCCTCGCGGTTAGCCTTCGGGCCTACGGCCCTCGGGCTAACCTCTCGGGGCAATAATATGCCATAAGGCCCTCGCAACCATGCGATAACATATACTTATCAATAATAATACCTTGGTATATTTGTCACTCGTACACCAGTTCTCTGGTTAAAAGGCTGGTAATCCAAACATTCAATTATTACCAGCCGCCACAAGTCAAATGAATGAGACCCTAAAATGGAAAAAAATGGAGGTAGAGGGGAAGCACCCATTGCGGGGAGAGAATAGTAAAGCGAATGGCATCAATCACGTACAAATCAAGGACGTTACTAGAAGTTACTCAACAATAAGGAGGAAACAATGTAAGGTGCTAGCCAGTTCACTGCTGGTGGTGGCGGTTTTTCATCATAACTGGGTTCCTTCGCCGCTTCTCGTGCCATCCTGATGTTTCTGCTTCTGTCAATGGCGTCCTTCTTACAGCAGGACACACAGGAGCCCAGACTGTATGAGAAAATAGTCCTTTAACATTATAACATTATATTGGTGCAGTGGGAATTAGCTCGTGCACATTTTCGCTGCACTCACCTTCCCCTCTTCAGTCATGTGTAACCATGAACCTTCCAAGTTGGAACGCTGTTGCTTTGCGCACTGGAGATGTGTTAGAGCTAGGTCTCGGGTCAATAATTGTCTCAGGAGCCTGTCAGTGTTGTGCCCAAATATTGCACTTTCTGACTGTTCATCATCTTGTTACAGTCGTGGATGGTTGCTCCATAAATCGTTCTCATGGGTTTTTTCTCCTTTCTACATTAAACTGGTTCAGTATCCGAGATGAAATTGATCGTTACAGAGAAACAAAAAGATGTTTTTTCCCCCGTTACTCCCATACAAAGCTTATCTCTGACGTCATCAATCACGCACGGTCTGGGAAGGTAATGGCGTCATCACGATGTCACCAAATTTAGTGCAAACTTCAAGCTAGCATAACTCGGGAACGGCTGCTCCGATCAACCTGGAACCAGTGCATTTTTAGCGACAGGTTGTGACGTTTTCATGTTAGGGTGAAATTCCCCTTTAAAAATGTTGGGTACAACGTGCAACGTGCACTCCTCTCTTCACTTCTGTAGTGCCAATGTCTCAATGTCTCAATGCTCCGCTATTATACTTGTAGTTGAAGTTGCAGTTGTAGTTTTGCTACAGAGCCAGTTTCGTTTCATTATTATTTTTCTCCCTGATGAAGCCTCCAGGGAGAAAATTAGGATATTCTGTTTCTTTTGAATAAAATTTGCAGCGTCAACGACCTTTGTATGGTGGTGGTGATTAATCGTAATATGAATTGGCTGCAGTGCAGTGGAGCCTCCATGCTCTGAAAAACAACGTAAGAAGGCGTGTGAAATAGCTCATACTCGACTCCTCAGTGACGATGACCCATATCTTAATCTGGTGAGATACGTCATTTGGATTACAGCAGTCAGAAGTCCGATCACGGAGAGCTAATCTCAGACTAGCGTGAGGTAGCGAGGGAGATCGTCCCGAAAACCACCGAATGTGACCCTGGAGCTTACAGGCACCGGAAGAGTTACGGGAATCAAGGTGAAGAGACGAAGTACTGGAGATTTGAATACGTCGATACTGGAAGTGACAACAACGATCAACAAGAGGAAACGAGTAATATCAATAAGTCAAACGGGAACGACCATGCATTCAACGGACGTTGAAGGTGACAGCCGGAGCAGTCAAACAAACAAGCCCAACGGAAGAGAACAACGGCAAGTGTCGAAGGTGACAGAGCTAGGTGATCGGACATCGTCCATCATGCGTCATTTGTCGGGCAGTGCTAGTTGGCGTAAGTTGTATAGTGATGATATTTTTTCGATTTTAACTCGTGGAAGGTCTAAGTTACATCCTGCTGTGTTAGAAGCTCTGTATATTCGTACACTAGATCCAGAACTATGTGTACACAATGAGAATGTGTTATCGTTGCAGATGTTTGGTGTCACGCCTCGTGAAAGTGTGAAAAGTGTTTCCTGATGTGTTCAACGTATTGATCTACAACTTGCAGCTTTTGTTTTTGAGTTTTTACCACTTTAATCACCCACCTGTATGTTGAAGTGTTGACTTTTGTTTTTCTTTCTTGTTTGCAAGCTCTATAATTATAGTTATGTTGAGCCTCTCATGTGGGGTAGTGCCTTTGCTGCTTGCATTACGCAGAGCTAACTGACTTGTCAGTTTGAGCACTCTGGCAAAGTACGTTCGGGCCTGATTTAAAACTGGATTTGGAAATGTAATTTTCATTGCTATCAGGTTCGGGCTCATTTTCTCTGTACTGCGCTAATAATTTCACAAAGAACGAAAGAGCGTGCTGTCCGCAGATTGAGTACTGTATTTCGCTCCTGCTCTTGTAGTAGTTGCGCACTCTCATATCAAATAAAAAAATAAAAAAAACAACATATGGGGTAGTGCCTTTGCTGTTTGCATTACGTAAAGCTCACTGACTTGTCAATTTGAGCACTCTGGCAAGGAACGTCCGGGCCTGGCTTACATCTAGTTTTAGAAATGTTATTTTCATTGCTATCAGGTTCGGCCTAATTTTCTCTGTGTTGCGCTGATGAGTTCACACAGAACGAAACGAAGCATGCTGTCCGCAGATTGAGTATTATAGTTATGTGTTGTTTTCCAAATTTCCAACATTCCCTGCACTATCCTGAAAAGAAGAGAAAGAAAACTTGTGATAGAAGGACGTGTCTACTTGATTGTCTGGATCTGCGTCTTTGCATGCGAACGTACAGATTGCGAAACTATCACCTAATGAGAAGTATTTTTGAGGCATCTTGCACATTCATGCGTAAAGAGTAGTTGGGTGGACGCACCTATGGCCAAAGCTCTGCGAACCGAAACGTTGTACGTAAAAGGATTTGGTTAGGTTTGCATTTCTTTGGGAATGCATGTTTCCATTCATTTACACTCTATTATCAACCTAGTCACTCCAAGTAATCCGTACCGTTGTGCCCATTCCGGGCTGGCGGCTTGCTGGTGACAGCATGTCACATTACAGGCTCACACTGCTACCTGATGTTTGTCGCGCAAGAAACTGAATATTTCACGAATCTTTATGGTCGAGAAGCAGTCAGTCGTGTGCTAACTGTTCCATGCTCACGGTTCTAGCTCCCCAGCAGCTCCATTAATGTCACATTCGGTGTTGAACGACTACGGGTAACTGGTAAAATTCTGGCGCTCCTCATTTATAATCCCTTTGCTTTATATCCGCCACTGGCCACACATCAGCCTTCCGCTCCTACAACTCGGCCCACCTTGCAGCCACGGCTGTAAGCCTGTCTCCATCTTGGCTGGCTTCTTCCAATTGCTACTCGTAAAGCTTTTCTCGCGTTTTGTTTTAGTTTCGTGATGGCAAATTCATTTCAGGACAGCCTCTATTTTGGAGGCTGAAGAATCCGTTATCGAATGGAAAAGCCATAAATCTCTTGTAAATCTAAAACGGGCCTTTAAGTTGGTACCCATGGCCAAACATTCGCCGTTACATCTGTTATCTTCAATAGCCGTTTCTGCACTCGCGTCTGTGGATCCATATCGCTAACAGCTTCGCTCATAGACTGGCCATACACTCGCGCTACATCCCCAGGTTCCTTTCATTGGCGATTTTAATGAAGCTTCATACCGTGTATCTCTGTCATGCATCATGTTCAGGTCAAAGACCGCAATATCAGTAACTCAACAACGCTGGTATGTTCCTAATAAGCTCTTCTTGACTCTGACGGTGGCCACACCTTTGCTTATCCTGCTTTCATTTCTGCTACTGAAGTGTAATTCTAGCCGCTGGCGAGCGCCTGTTGATATCGTATCCGTATTTTTTTATAAAAACGATTCAAAGCATCTCAATTATTTTGTAATACTTCTAAATATTAGAATAATAATAATATAATACTTTCACACAAAACAAGCTCGGTGCAGCACTAATCACGGGATTTAGGTTTACGTATTTCAGCGTTCATCGGTCAGCAGTTACACAGCCTTCCGCCTCGGTCGTGAGTGTACAGGGCTGTGCACATTTGTGCATTAAGCGCTCTACCTCCAGCTGCCCAGATCGCCTTGTTTGTACTTGCAAAATTCCATACCTTGGGTTATTTGGTTGATTCAGATCTATAGCCTTGACCAGCACCAACGTTCTCAAATGGCCAGTATTCAGTGTTCTTCAAATCATTTTATTACAACTTAAAATCAATCACAACAATCATGTAAACAACCGTTGAGGGGATATGCAATGTGTGCTTGTCTTAAATCGTTAGAAATAATAATAGAAGCAAATCAATAGAGGGGAAGCACACATTGCGGGGAGAGAATAGTCCGTTAACATTGTAACACGAATCAAATCAAGGACGTTACTACAATTAACTCAACAACATGGAGGAAACCCGCCTACTGCAGGTATCTCGCCCTGGACTGTGCCGGTGGCCCTACTTCGGCCCGTTCTTGGATCCTCTTCATCTCGGCCAGTTTCTTAGCTGCTGGCGACGGCTGATGCCCGGCTTCCTTCCGCAAGGCTTCATTCTTCGCTTCAAGCTTGCGTATGTCTCGCTCCACTGGGTCCTCACACTTACAACACGATACACAAGAACCCATGATTACAACCGAACTTTCCGAAGTATACTTCAACAGGAAGACCAACGAAGGATGCTTAGCTGCTTCACTTTATAGATTTGTCAACACCATTAGTCCCTCCAAAATACAAATGGAAACGAGCGAAAATAGTACACATGGATATACAAATGGAATGTATGAGGTACAATCTGCCACTACTGACAATTTCATACGCAGAGCTGTACAAATATTTCGGATACTACTGAAGTACGAGCTTGATATTCCAAACTTTGCCCGTGCTATAATCGTCTAATGCTGTAAGACATGTTTCTGGCACGTCACGGGATTCACATCCACAGCCACAGATGTACAGTATGGAGAAATACACACACACAATTGTCCACTGTAGTTTGGTCAGGGTGCTCACTCCACATTGAACTTGCAGCAAGATACACAACAATTCTTGATATCATTATTATTAAACCAAGGATACTTCCACTGGGATACCTACTTGTACTGTTCACACACAACGGAGGCCAAAGGCTGTGCATAACATTTAGTTTAACGGATATAATAAATTATAGGAGAAGAGATCATCAAACAGCAACATTTACAATCATTATGTCTGCGGGCTGATGATCGCTGAAATACGGGACACTTAAGTTGCAGGTACACAACCATTTGCTGTGTAGCAAATGTACACTGCTCTGTACATTTGTCGATTGAGCACTCTAACTCGATCTGCCTAGACCTCTGGCCTTGTTTGTACTTGTAAAGTTCCATACCTTGGGTTGTTTGGTGGCTTAAGATATAATTTTAGGCTTTACCAGCACCAGTGTTCACTTCAAAACGCAACCCCTCGCCGTAGATATCTAAGTTCCTTTTGTCTTACATCAAGCATAACAAACCATTATCAATACTTATACCTTGGTATATTTGTCACTACGAGTCGTACACCAGGTCTGTGGTTACAAGGCTGGTAATTCAAACATTCACTTATTACCAGCCGCCAGAAGTCAAATGATTGAGACCCTAAAATGGAGGTAGGGGGAAGCACTCATTGCGGGAGAGAGAATAGTATAGCGAATGACATCAATCACTTACAAATCAAGGACGTTACTAGAAGTTACTCAACAATAAGGAGGAAACACGACTACTTGTCGTATCTCCTTCTCGACGGTGCAATTGGCCATATTTGGGTCCATTCCCTGTCCACTTTCATCTCTGCTAGCCGGTTCGCTGCTGGTGACGGCTGATTTTCATCATAACCGGCTTCCTTCGCCGCTTCCCGAGCCATCCTGATGTTTCTGTCGATGGGGTTCCCCTCCTCACAACAGGACATACAGGTAACCATGACGGTATTCTATGAAAGTTTACTGGCACAAGAAGACCTACTATGAATAACCACAACGAGCTTCGAATGAAAACCCTGCTCGTAAAGAACGACCGTTGTCTTTTTACGTCATTTTGGTGTTTCCGTCACTACACCTGTCTATTGTTACAACGCTTGTAATCCTAAAATTCAATACTAGTATTACCTTCCGCCAGCAGTCAAATGGATAAAACCGTAAGGAGCTACTTTGGGCGCTTTTCATTCATACCGATGATGACATTCGAATCAAAGGGGCAGTATTCAGTTGTTTTTTCAAATCATTTTATTACAACTCAAAATCAATCACAACATCGAAGAAACCGTTGAGGGGATTTGCAATGTGTGCTGAATAGAAGCAAATCAATAGAGGGGAAGCACACATTGCGGGGAGAGAATAGTCCGTTAGCATTGTAAAACGAATCAAACCAATCACATACAAGTGAAGGACAATACTACAAGTAAGTCAACAACACGGACGAAACACATCTACTGCTCGTATCTCCTTCTCGACGGTGCGGGTGGCCATACTCAGGCCCGTTCCCTTTCAATCTTCATCTGTGCGAGGCTGCGAGCCGTTTCGCTGCTGGTGACGGCTGACCTTCATCATATCCGGATGCCTTTGCCGCTTCTCGAGCCATCCTGATATTTCTCTCGACGGGGTGCTCCTCTGCCCTGCACATTTGGGCATTTTAAGCACTCTATCTGGATCTGCCTAGAGTTTGTACTTGTTAAGTTCCATACCTTTGCTTGTTTGGTGGCTTCAGATATAAATATTAATGGCTTTACCAGCACCAATATTCACTTCAAAATGCAGCCCCTTGCGATAGATCTTCAAGATTTTTGTTTTATCCTCCTTCTCACATCATCATATAACATTAAACAAAGCATCATCGAAAACTTTGAATGGGAAACCTGATTGCAAAGAACGACTGTTGCCTTTTTGCATCATGCTGGTGTTTTCGTCACTACACCAAGTCTGTGGTTACAAAGATTGCAATCCAAGATTTTATATGACCTACCACCAGAAGTCAAATGGATGAACCGTATGTTATGCTACTTTAGGTTCTTTCATTATGCCTGATCACGACAGTCTAATCAAATGCACAGTAATCAGTTTTTCAAATCATTTTATTACAACTCACAACATCAATAATTATAACCGTTGAGGGGATTTGCAATGTGTGCTGGTCTTAAATCGTTTCAAATAATAATAGAATCAAATCAATAGAGGGGAAGCACACATTGCGGGGAGAGAATAGTCCGTTAACATTGTAACACGAATCAAATCAAGGATGTTACTACAATTAACTCAACAAACATTGAGGAAACCCGCCTACTGTAGGTACCTCGCCCTTGGCTGTGCCGGTGGCCTTTCTTCGGCCCGCTCCCGTTCTTTCATCTGTGCCAGCCGTTTTGCTGCTGGTGACGGCTGATCGAGATCATATCCGGCTGCCTTCGCCCTTTCTCGAGCCATCCGGATGTTGCGCTCGATGGGGTCTTCCTTCTTGCAACATGACACACAGGAACCCATGACGATATACTACCAAAGTATACTGGCCCAACAAAACCTTCTAATTAGGTACGACAAGGTAAGGTGCTTGCCTGATTCAATTTATAGGTTTTGTCAACAGTACTATTCACTACAATATAGAAATGCATACTAGGGGAAATAGTGCAAAATGGAAATACAAATGGAATGTATGAGGTACACTCAGCCATTTCTTACACTTTCTTATGCAGGGGCGTACCAATATTTCGGATACTACGTGCATGATAATCCAAACTTTCCCCATTCTATAATATCACTATTGGAGGACTTTCTATAGTTGTGATTTATACACATGTACAACTGAGGGGCCGGTGGCAGGGCCGGTGGCAGGAGAAAATTGTGCCCCGGCTTTTTCCATACTGGATGCTTGGATATCGGATCAAATAGTCCCGTACGTTGTCCTCCTAGTACCGTCTTACCCTGGTGGACCTGTTTCTGTCACGTGGCGTGGTTCATATCTTCAGCTACAGATGTATTGAGAAATAAACGCCCCATGTTCCAGTGTAATTTGGTCAGGGTGCTGACTCCACGTTGAACCACAATAATCCATACTTGCAGTTATTCGCTAACAGAAAACGTGTTCACTATTGCTTGGTGTACATGTATACCTGTAGTCCCTAAGGCTGTAGACCGCTACTGTAGTTGTTTCGGCCATCTAGGCCTCATCAGTTCAGATTTAAATACGCTGAACTACAGGCCATAGCCTTAGCGCAATGATTTGCGTGATGCCTATAGCATTGAGCGGCGGTACCACGTGCGTCAAAGAATATTTTTCAAAAGAGTGTTCTCCTAAAATGGTCAGAGAGCAGCTACTGCAGTTGACCATGGGCGCAGCGTGTATTGGTGGACCTGGCGAATTTTATCTTTCTGATAACGAATAAACATTCTGATCGTGCTTGTTGATATGCACGGCAACGCTTCGCATATGCAAGTTTTGCTTTTACTTGAAACGATCACAACCACCAGGTAAGCACCAACGCGTATCCTACAGTGCTGGCAACTGAAATCTGGTCCCCTGAGCGGTGGGTTCACATTGTAGCGGTCTCTGTTTCGTAGTTTTACCATCCCGTGTTGGGTCTTTGCGATGTGAGTGGACCGGTCAGGGGGTCGGATTTCAGTTGCCAGCACTGTAGTAGCGGATGGGTTCGTCGTGTTGCCTCCTAATCATGAGGTTCTGAGTTCAAAACTTGCCCTGAAAACAAGGAGTTTGTTTTGTGCTGGGACAATCGTGGTGGTGCGGGCGAGTACCACTTTACATGTGTAGGGTTGTACTTTTGTAGGGGCTTTCACACGCCCCACTTGTTTGAGAGATTTATCCCCACATCCCTGACTCACTTGTGAGGTCTGGATTCGACACTCAAGATATGTGTGAGCGGTGTGGTGAATTGCTGATACAAACGCCTTTGCTTTATGTGTTCCTCAACACGTCAGGTGGCGCGGCCACGAATACGGCTAAGTTGCCTTCTTTTCTCGTTTTAAGTTTTAAAAAGAAAAGGGGGAAAAACAATACGACAGGTCAAATGCACGCCTTACTGCGGAAATCATAAAGAAGGAGAAAGACATCATGCATGCATACATTACGTGTCGCCTTTTTGGTGCTTACAGCAAGGATTTCCAGTGATTTTCCGCAGACGAAAGTGGTCGGTGTAGTGCTGACACACTGCACTCCGCAATTTGTCTTCACATGTCATTTTAATAGTCTACTACCTGAGACAGTTTGAGTCGAAGTTCTTAGCTCTACCGTAGATAGGCTGTCACACATGTTCACGTTCAGCAGGGTAGCAGGCTCCAGGGCGCTATATTTGATTGACATGCAAGGATAATGAGAAGGATGATCGTGAATGAGTGACATTTCACAGGCTACGTTTTATTATTATTGTAAAGCTTTCCTTTTGATCTTGTCTCTTATTGTTGTGACCTTTCCACAATTTAGTGTTGCATTGTTTAAAAAAAAATATAAGAAATACTTCTATTGTTCTATATATATATACTCAATCTGCGGACAGAACTGTTTCGTCCTTTGTGGACTCGTCAGCGCAGCACAGAGGAAATGTGGCCGAACCTGATAGCAATGGAAATAAAAATTTCCAATCAGGTCCGAACGTACCTTGCCAGAGTGCTCAAACTGACAAGTCAGTGAGCTCTGCATAACGCAAACAGCAAAGGCACTACCCCACGCAAGAGTGCTCAACTACTACAAGAGCAGGAGCGAAATACTCAATATATATATAAAACAATCATGTATGCTGCCTGATGAAGTGTTCTGACACGAAACTCGGAGTAACAGCGGAATGAGACTTGTTTGATTCATTGCTGTGTAATATTTGTAAAAAAACAATCATGAATGGGGAGAGCAGGAATGAACAACCCAAGCGGACAACAGAGGATGAGTACAGCACGCAGCAGTACAATGTACTTTCAGCCACTGGAGCGTGTATGCTGATAGAGAACTGACAGAGATTCCATAGTGTAAACGATCCTGCTGTCTCCCACAACACCAATATCACATTGTGGCTCATCTTAGCCTTCCGTGCGATTTGTAGACGATTGCAGGAGTAACTCTGGGCCGTTCCATGTTCTTTGTTCTTTTCATCATTTTTCCTTCCACAGTTCCTTTCCACTCTCTGCAACATTTCAGATATCGAAATTTATACTATAAGATCATATGATCAGCAGGCGCGTTCTCGCGCTGTCGGTTTTCTTGTCACAGGGATTATATTCGTATCCACAGGTGTCTGGAACATTTCCACAGGGATCTCGCAGGGGAGTTTGTTCATCATTCTTGCTAGATTTTGAAAAAATGCAGCCCATCCTATCAACCAGTCGCTAATAGTCGCTTGCTATACACGTAACCAATTCGATTTGGAAAATAAACATGCATGAAACGCGATCCGAACGCTATTTCAACCAGCCTCCCTCTTGCTTTGCGGCTTGATATGCATAGTAGCGTACTACTAGGATACAAGGTAATGAATAGCCTGGCCTTTGTATGGCATAATCACAATCTACTATTTTTACATGTGCTATCATTGACCGAAATATTTCAAAATGTGCTTGGACTGTGAACGTTGATATGCTAAGATAGGCGTACCGCTTTTTTTCTTTCTTTTTTTTATTATGTTCACATTCCCAGCTCAAAAAATTAATAAAGAAAGACAATCATACTGAGACTAGGACGAAAGTGACAACTATTGAGCAGGGGCTGCACCGAGACGCAGCAATGATGGTGGGGCATTGATGGCTCTGCCGACCTGAGGTCTCGGCATCACGGCCAAAACCACGCACCAAAAACAAAAGGTAGAGCTGTACGAGTCAGCAAAATGAAAAGAAAGGAAGAGTTAACACCAGCGAGTGTGCGGGAGAAACTGTGGGACTATAAACAAATTACAAGGGCTGTTACTGAGGGGAGCATCATCATGGCTGATCATGGCGAGTCGGTTGTCCGAGCCAGTTGTGGTGCATATATGGGGATAGAGGAGAGGCGATAAACGTTAGTTTTGAATGCTTGCATTCCCTTGCTGTGGGGAGGCTGGGACAGAAGAGCGGCGGGGATGGAGTTCCAGTCACTAATACTGCAGTGTGAGAATAAGCGCTTCAATCCCAGCGGGACACATACAAGCAACTGGTGTTGGAGCTGGTGGTCATGGCCAATGACACTACCATGCTCGCTGCGAGTTCTGGGGCTGGATGAGGGGAAATGGTGCGGTGGCAAAGCAGAGAGCAGCTGCGGAGGACCGGGCAGGTACTGCAGCTTGTAAAGGCAGGCAAGCGAGGCAACAGGACAACGGATGGCCAGGCTAGGTAATAGTGCACCTGGACCGATGATTCGCAGAGCACAGCGTTGGATATGATCCAGGCGTTGCAGGTAGCTGGGCGGAGCACCTATCCAGATTAGGGGGGGGGGGCATACTCCAAAACCGGTGGGACAAATGCCTTGTATCCTGTGGTACGGCAGGCTGGATAGAAAATGTGCGCTGCATGGCGCAGGAAGCCCAGGCGTTGTTTGGCTCGAGCGGCAACCTTCCAGAGATGAGTGCTGAATGACAGCTTCGAGTCAAAGGTCACTCCAAGTAAAGAGAGAGCCTTCTCCTCAAGGACAGGAGTGCCGCCGAAGACAATGCGAGGCAAATTGATGGGCGTTCTGCGGAGAGTGGCGGTCATGGCTTGGGACTTCGACGGTTCGAAGGAGATGCGCCATCTGCGGCCCCACTGATGCAAGCGATCAACAGAAGTCTGGAGGCTCAATGCTGCGTCGACTCTGGATGTGTCGTTTGTGGAAGAACTACCTAATTTTAAAATGTCGTTGCCGCATTATACCCCTTGTGCAATCGACATGGAATTAGGCCCAGGCGGATAATGCCGGCAGAATATCGAGCAGAGTATGGTTTAAAAATGGAGGCGTATCCAATTTGTGAGCAGTGACGCAATCCACACAGTCAAGTAAGCCAATTTAGTAACCAGGTAACCGAACGTTTTCGTTCCCTTCCAATCATGGGTAAACACATGGAATAATGGAAAATGTCAAATACAGCAACCTATAGAGCTAGAGCAAAAGCATAGATAGAGAACGTCACACTCCTACATGTGGAAAATATATACCCAATGCTGTAGACAGCAAGCTGTTTCGGCCATAAAGGCCTCATCAGTACAGCTACGAGCTAAATAGGCCGAGCTACCAGCCATGGTGCAAAGGAGGCACCACAGATATTAAGATAGCTCGTCGCTCTAGCGCCAGAGTGCTCAAACTACAAAAAGTAGCGGGCATTGCGCGATGCAGCAGCACTAGAGCAGCCTACTGAGAGTGCTCAACAAGGCGAAAGCCGAGGAGCGTGTTACCCAATGCTGTAGACAGCAAGCTGTTTCGGCCATAAAGGTATATAGATATATATATATATATACTCAATCTGCGGACAGAACTGTTTCGTCCTTTGTGGACTCGTCAGCGCAGCACAGAGGAACTGAGGCCGAACCTGATAGCAATGGAAATAAAAATTTCCAATCAGGCCCGAACGTACCTTGCCAGAGTGCTCAAACTGACAAGTCAGTGAGCTCTGCGTAAAGCAAACAGCAAAGGCACTACCCCACGCAAGAGTGCTCAACTGCTACAAGAGCAGGAGCGAAATACTTAATCTGCGGACAGAACTGTTTCGTCCTTTGTGGACTCGTCAGCGCAGCACAGAGGAACTGAGGCCGAACCTGATAGCAATGGAAATAAAAATTTCCAATCAGGCCCGAACGTACCTTGCCAGAGTGCTCAAACTGACAAGTCAGTGAGCTCTGCGTAAAGCAAACAGCAAAGGCACTACCCCACGCAAGAGTGCTCAACTGCTACAAGAGCAGGAGCGAAATACTCAATCTGCGGACAGAACTGTTTCGTCCTTTGTGGACTCGTCAGCGCAGCACAGAGGAACTGAGGCCGAACCTGATAGCAATGGAAATAAAAATTTCCAATCAGGCCCGAACGTACCTTGCCAGAGTGCTCAAACTGACAAGTCAGTGAGCTCTGCGTAAAGCAAACAGCAAAGGCACTACCCCACGCAAGAGTGCTCAACTGCTACAAGAGCATATATATATATATTATATTTCGCTCCTGCTCTTGTAGCAGTTGAGTACTCTTGCGTGGGGTAGTGCCTTTGCTGTTTGCGTTATGCAGAGCTCACTGACTTGTCAGTTTGAGCACTCTGGCAAGGTACGTTCGGGCCTGATTGGAAATTTTTATTTTCATTGCTATCAGGTTCGGCCTCATTTCTTCTGTGCTGCGCTGACGAGTCCACAAAGGACGAAACAGTTCTGTCCGCAGATTGAGTATTTCGCTCCTGGTCTTGTAGCAGTTGCGCACTCTTGCGTGGAGTAGTGCCTTTGCTGTTTGCGTTATGCAGAGCTCACTGACTTGTCAGTTTGAGCACTCTTGGAAGGTACGTTCGGGCCTGACTGGAAATTTTTATTTCCATTGCTATCAGGTTCGGCCTCATTTCTTCTGTGCTGCGCTGACGAGTCCACAAAGGACGAAACAGCTCTGTCCGCAGATTGAGTATATATAAACAAAATCAGACAAGCTCCCTAGATTGTGGAAACTTATTAGGAGGTTTCCTAATGCCTGTACACTTTGATAGTATATCATCATGGGTACCTGTAGGTCCTTTTGTAAGGAGAAGGACCCCATCGAGCGAAACATCAGGATGGCTCGGGAAGCAGCGAAGGCAACCGGATATGATGTAGATCAGCCATCACCAGAAGCGAAACGGCTCGCGCAAATGAAGATTCAAAGGGAACGGGCCGAATAAGACAAGCACCCTACAATGTCGTACCTAATTAGAAGGGTTTCTTGGGCAAGTATACTTTGGCAGTGCATCGTCATGGGTTCTTGTGTGTCATGTTGCAAGGAGGAAGACCCTATCGAGCGCAACATCCGGATGGCTCGAGAAGCGGCGAAGGCAGCCGGATATGATGTCGATCAGCCGTCACCAGCAGCAAAACGGCTGGCGAAAATGAAAGGTGAAAGGGAACGCGCCTAAGAAAGGCCACCGGCACCGTCGAGAAGGAGATACGAGCAGTAGGCGTGTTTCTTCGATGTTGTTGAGTCACTTCTAGTAGCGTCCTTCACTTGTATGTGATTGATTTGATTCGTTTTACAATTTGTGACGGACAATTTTCTCCCCGAAATGTGTGCTTCCCCTCTATTGATTTGCTTCTATTACTATTTCAAAGGATTTAAGACCAGCACACATTGCATATCCCCTCAACGGTTGTTTAGATGTTGTGATTGATTTTCAGTTGTAATAAAATGATTTGAAAAAACAATGAATACTGTATATTTGAGTAGATGGTCGCCATTGGTCAGAATGAAAGCGCCCAAAGTAGCATTTAAAGGTTTCATCCATCTGATTTCTGGTGGAAGTTTATAGTGAATTCTCGTTGCAATCGTGGGTTCTTGTGTATCGTGCTGTAAATGTAAGGACCCCGTGGAGGGAGACATTCGCAAGTTTGAAGCTAAGAACGAAGCCTTGCAAAAGGAAGCCGGCCAGCAGCGAAGCATTCGCCGAGAAGAAGATGATCCAGGAACGGGCCAAAGTGGGGCCACCGGCACAGTCCAGAACGAGATACGAGCGGTATTCCTGCTTCCTCCACATTGTTGAGTTACTTGTCGTGACGTCATTGACTTGTACGTGATTGATTTGATTCGCTTTAAAATTTGAACGACTATTTTCTCCCCGCAATGTGTGCTTCCCCTCTATTGATTTGCTCATATTACTATTTCAAAGGATTTAAGACCAGCACACATTGCATACCCCCTCAACGGTTGTTTAGATGTTGTGATTGATTTTCAGTTATAACTTTTAATACAATGATTTGAAAAAAACTGAATACTGTGGTTGGGAGTATATGGTCGTCATCGGTCAGTATGAAAGCGACCAAAGTAGCATCTTACTGTTTCATCCATCTGATTTCTGGTGGAAGTTAGTTGTGAATTCTCGTTGTAATCATGGGTTCTTGTGTATCGTGCTGTAAATGTGAGGACCCCGTGGAGCGAGACATCCGCAAGTTTGAAGCTAAGAACGAAGTCTTGCAAAAGGAAGCCGGGCTTCAGCCGTCGCCAGCAGCGAAGCATTAGCTGAGGAGAAGATGATCCAGGAACGGGCCAGAGTAGGGCCACCGGCGAAGCATTAGCCGAGAAGAAGATGTAAATTCTCGTTGTGAATGATGTGAATTCTCGTTGTAATCATGGATTCTTGTGTATCGTGCTGTAAATGTGAGGACCCCGTGGAGCGAGACATCCACAAGTTTGAAGCTAAGAACGAAGCCTTGCAAAAGGAAGCCGGGCATCAGCCGTAGCCAGCAGCGAAGCATTAGCCGAGAAGAAGATGTGAATTCTCGTTGTGAATGATGTGAATTCTCGTTGTAATCATGGGTTCTTGTGTATCGTGCTTTAAATGCGAGGACCCCGTGGAGCGAGACATCCGCAAATTTGAAGCTAAGAATGAAGCCTTGCAAAAGGAAGCCGAGCATCAGCCGTCGCCAGCAGCGAAGCATTAGCCGAGAAGAAGATGTGAATTCTCGTTGTGAATGATGTGAATTCTCGTTATAATCATGGGTTCTTGTGTATTGTGCTGTAAATGTGAGGACGCCGTGGAGCGAGACATCCCCAAGTTTGAAGCTAAGAATGAAGCCTTGCAAAAGGAAGCCGGGCATCAGCCGTCGCCAGCAGCGAAGCATTAGCCGAGAAAAAGATGTGAATTCTCGTAGTGAATGATGTGAATTCTCGTTGTAATCATGGGTTCTTGTGTATCGTGCTGTAATTGTGAGGACCCCGTGGAGCGAGACGTCCGCAAGTTTAAAGCTAAGACCAAAGCCATGCAAAAGGAAGCCGGGCATCAGCCGTCGCCAGCAGCGAAGAACCTGGCCAAGATGAAGATGATTGAAGAACGGGCCAAAGTAGGGCCACCGGCACAGTCCAGAACGAGATACGAGCGGCATGCCTGTTTCCTTCGCATTGTTGGGTTACTTGTCGTGACGTCATTGACTCGTACGTGATTGATTTGATTCGTTTTACAATTTGAACGGACTATTTTCTCCCCGCAATGTGTGCTTCTCCCCTGTGGATTTGCTTCTATTATTATGTCGAGCTATGATGATGATGATGTCATGAATACACTAAGGGGTACATACACACACACACACACACACACACACACACACACACATTCAATTGAAAGGCCACTCGTATGATTTTAGTTACTGTGCTGCACATCGTGAAGACTGTGTTATATTCATTCGTGGCATATCAGTTTGTATTCTCTGTAGTACATGCATGAATAGATACGCGCTTTCTGTAGAGTGCGCGTACTCATCCGTACGTGCGGTCTCAGGGTTTAAAAAGCAACCGAGGAGTTTCGTTCATTGGGCACTTGAACGTGTTCGTGTTGGGCTATGGCCGCCGTTATCAGTGAAGAGACTCCTGTGGACATCTGGTTCCCTTTACCCCTTGACCATCCATCAATGCGGACACGAGATATCCGCTTGGTTGTCGGCAGGGGAGGGCGCAGGCTCCCTGGCAGGAAAGTGCCAGCGGATCGGTCCTGTTGTTGTTGCTTCGTCTGGCGTCGCTTCTTATCCATGATTGGAATAAAGCGTCGACGTTGATTTATTATTTGCGTTCTGATTTATTATTTGCGTTCGTTGCGTTCTTTACGTCTCATTGTGTCCCTTGTGTGCCTAATAAAATGATTTATATTAAAAATACCGTTGCAATGTGCTGGCGCATTCGTAGCAAAATGAATATCTGGGAAAGGTTGGATTATGATAGATGATTCCGTGTCATATAGTGCGATGCATACAGGGAAGATTTCCTATATTCGCGTAATACAGGGCAGCAGCTAGGCACCGGCGGATTATGCTCGAAATGGTGGCAGATTCTGCTCGAAAAGCAGTGAAATTGGCAGAACCATACAAATAGGGGAGAAGCGCACGTTGTTGGGTTACTTGTCGTGACGTCATTGACTCGTACGTGATTGATTTGATTCGTTTTACGATGTTAACGGACTATTCTTTCCCCGCAATGTGTGCTTCCCCTCTATTGATTTGCTTCTATTATTATTTCAAACGATTCAAGACCAGCACACATTGCATATCCCCTCAACGGTTATATTGATGTTGTGATTGATTTTCAGTTTTAATAAAATGTTTTGAAAAATCCTGAATTGTTAGAAGTTTTGGGCAAACGTTATGCGATCGAGTCCACCAACTAAACTGGACTTTAAACAGTCAGACGTGCAAAAACTAGCACAAAATTAACAAGAATTACTGAGACATTCCACGGCATGAAAGTCAGCTTGAGTACTGTTCTATAGCGCTAACCAGCGGCCTTCCAACTTGGAAGGTTCATGGATATTAGTGCTAATTTCAAAGGGAGGAAGCCGAGCACAAGCTACATTCCAAGGCATCATGGAATTCTGGCCTGGTGTGATGACGGGACGGCAAAACCAGACAGAACGGTCATACCACAATTCGACTACGCAAAGCAACAACCACCCAACTTGAGAGGCTCAGTATTATCAGAGATGAAAATATGAAGGGGAAGCTTCGCCAGGACGAATTGTAACAAACCGAACGCCAGCATCCTACAGTACTGTACTTAGTTGATGACAATGATTGACTAACTAATTGCAATTACATGTATAGTATCACACGACGATCGTTTCGCTATACTGTTCATGACGGCTCTTCAGGAGTGCATTAAGAAATCAGATGATGAGGCAAGGAAACAAATTGTAACATAGAAATTGTGGGCACAAGTTATGCGATCGAGTCCACCAACTAAACTAGATTTTGAACAGTCAGACGTGCACAATCTAGCACAAAACTGACAAGGAGTACTGAGACATTCCACGGCAGGTGAGCTTGAGCACTGCTCGATAGCGCTAACCAATGGCCTTCTAACTTGGAATGTTCATGCATATTAGTGCTAATTCCAACCTTTCAAGTTGGAAGGCCGTTGGTTAGTGCTAAGTTGTCAAAATCTCAACTTGAAATGAGAGAGCTCCAGTGCATACAATGACGCCAAAAGAAGCAAAAAACGAAAAGAAGGAGCGGAAATAGCAGAAGTGGAGAGAGACAGCAAACTCGCTACACCTTCCTGCTGTGAGATATATCTTTACACAGTGCAAGTACAGTGAAACCTGTCTAACACGACCGCTCAATGGACCTTCAAAATGTGGTCTCTGTCACCAGGTGGTCGCCTTATCCAGGTTAAATTGACTGCGTGGAAATAGCTCCCCTTGGTCCTGGTTGCAGAGGTATTCCAGAGCAGGTGGTCGCCTTATCCGAATGGTCGCTTTGACAGGTTCAACTGTAGCCTGTTGCACGCATCATTCATTTTTTCAGTGCACGCAAAAGAGATGCACATAACGCTACTATCCATTAGATCTACTGTTTCTCTGAAATGAGTCTGAAGGCACACGAGAAATGAACGAGTATGCATTTGTCCGACACGCATGTAGTCTGTGACTTGACTTTGGACGCCCATGCCATTGGGGAAAGATTGCGAAAAAGTTGCAAAGTAGTTCACGAAATTAAAGAAAGTTGCGATTTCTTCCAAAACAAAAATAAATTGTAGAAAAAGTGGCGAGCATCTTTGGGAAAGGGCTAGTGATGGTAAAGCCTACTATATCTGTAGCCACCAAACAACCCAAGGTATGGAACGTTTTAAAAGTACCAACAAGGCTGGATGTCTAGGCAGATCAAGATAGAGTGCTCAATGCACAAATTTACAGAGCAGTTTACACATACTTCGAAGTACAACAGAGGAAAACGGCTGTGTCGCTGTAACTTTAAGTTTCACGTATGTCAGCGATCATCAGACAGCAGACATATGCCATTATAAGGTAAATTCTGCTGTTTGATGATCTCTTATTATATATGGCATCATTTCTCTTTTTGTCACGGCCGACCCCTGCCACTCTGGCTCTGTGTGGGCGCTGGAGGCCACTCTTGCAGCTCCTACAGTCCCTTCGCCACTGCAGACTGCTGCCCTCAGGGCGAAAGTCCTTGGCAAAATGTTCCTTTCACATAATTATTGAGATGTCGCTCTCCCTTGTCTTCCTTACGGAAGCAATATAGACATGAACACCCATTCCTACAGCAAGAGAATGCTGTGCACAATATATCTACACGAGTGCGCCCATAGAACCACCGGCATTCCTACACCTCAGCAGTAATTGCACATCACACTTTCTTTTGAAGTTTTATTGTCTCATTCCATGTGTATACTTGAAGTTTTATTGTCTCATTCCATGTGTATACTCTTATCCCTCCCCCCCCCCTCCCTTTTATGCTACCTATTCAACATCGCACATGTGGAGAACCCGTCGATAGGCTACCCGCCGCTGGGTCATCCCTCAAATAAAGATAATAATTATTCTCCTATGTACAGAGTAACACACAATTCCCCAAGTATCGCCGAAGTCGCACTAACCTTTTAAAGAAACAATAAGAGGACAGAAAAAGAGTTCTTATTCCCAATATCAATAATACTTTGGATTTTCATTATCGTTTTCTTATGAGGACATTTCCAACAGAGAGAAGAATAAACTAGAACTTAAACGGATAACAAATAATTTGGGAGCAGAGTAGAAAGGGCTGACCAGATAGAAGGTTTGCATATGCATTACTAGCTTCTGAAAAATAAAAATATGGTTCGCTCTTCATTCCCTCAAAATTGCTGGATGACTAACAAAGCGGCCAGTGTGTTCGATGAATGAAGACAAGGCTTGGCACAGGCTCATCAGGACATAGTTGATGTTCCGCTGCTGCTGGCTTCATCCACGATATCCCACGTTGGTGGCTCCTCCAAGTGCCATTGGCTGCTCAATTTGCTGGGCCTCTCAGTCATAGGCATGGATGGCAGTGGGTAGACATATTCAGCTTCCGGGATGGGTTGCGAATGGAAGCATCCCATACTTGCGAGAGGTCTCACGAGGCAATACCGGTACCGTATTTCCTGTGTACTGTGCGTTCCACTCCACAGACCAGCTGACACAACAAAGGAAAGTCAGTGCCGCTATTTAATCACGTCCTGAATATGTCCAGCACTGCAAGTTTTCTACCGTACCGGTCGCGAATGACATTTGTACCGTACTGGCGTACAACAATATCGAATTCCAGGACAGTGCGTATCGCGTATGAACTCCCGTACGAGATACGCACTGCCACCATTGCACCGTCAAACACCCGGGCTAAAACCGGGATTTTCTTGTCCCGGGGATTCCCCTAACCAAGAGTCCATCTTGCCCTAACGTATTGCACGTCAGCCAATGACATCATCACCAGCAGACTCTAGTATAACATCTTCTCAAATGCGTTTCTTCACTTACAAAACAGTGCTCAATGCTCAAACAGGGCTGAGCTTTCCGTTTTGCTCCGCTGAGTTTGACCGACAGCATGGTTCTCTAGTGACGTGACGGGGAACGAACGACAAAGCGAACTGGCCGACGCAGCATGGTTCTCGCAGCCTTTGATCGATACTTCAATAAAACCCAACCAATCAATCTACCGTATATTCTCTATTATAAGCACAGGTCTCCATTACTAGCACAGTCTCTAATACTAGCACACTTTGAGCACCTTTCGAAACATTATAAGCACGGTCTCTATTATTAGCACGGTCGTGGTGGAATCAATGCTGCACGCATAATATCTAGCATGTATTTCTTCCTGTTCTGTATGGATGTATTGGTTGAAAAAATAAAAGCACGGTCTCCAATATAAGCGCGGTCTCCAATATAATTATTATTATACGCATTCCCGCGTTGAAGTGTAGCAGCAGTATGCTGCGTCCACAGCTTCGCTTATGCAGAATGGCTTGGGTGAGAGGAGAGGGGAGAGAAAGCAACAAGGCAACCAACATCTATGAAATTGGCCACAATAACATGAAGAGAACCAACCATTACCTACATATGCATGATTGCACAAGAATGGGGACGACAAAAATGGCTATATAAATCATTGTGCCACAAAACCGGTACACAGGAGATCTGTCGACAATGTAACGAAACATAAAACTCAGTTACTCAATACAGGTTCCACTAAATTACAAGAGAACAACGCTACAACGTTAGAATTGCTGCTAAATTATCGCAAGTGTAGAGAACGAGTCAAATGAAAACCATGAACAGACTGTCCCGAAGTTATTTTGGGAACAAACTGTACTACATGTACTTGCTGACACTGACGCTGACGGAACACGAATTTGAGTTGAATACTCACGAAGTCTTGTACATGTACATCATTATGCGCCGGTGTTGTGGAGTAAGCAGGTACGTCAGTCACCAATCCAGCTTCAGCTCCACGCTCGCTTCAGCAGAATGTTGCCCGCGTTTGCTTTGCCTCCACACGGATAGACGACCAGCGCAGAGTCCCGCAGCTCCGTGGCCGTAAGGTCTTGATATTCGCCGTTAGCGCCGTCAAGTCTCAGTCCACCTCTCACACCAAGCCGCCCTATGAAAATCTTTCTCTCTCCATTGGAGTGCTCCCCAGTTGCGCGAGGAGACTAGAGAAATTCCTCCGGTGAGCGAGGAAGAAGAGCGGAGTTACCCAACTCAACCAAACCAAACTCTCCAATATAAGCACAGGGTAAAGGGGTGTTGAAAAATATAAGCACGGCGCCTATAATAGAGAATATACGGCATGTAGAAAGGAAAAGGACATAATTATGGATACGAGTTAGGAGTAACTCTCCATCACTGTAACCAGATACTATACATCCGAGTTTCAATCAATCAATGTTATTACGATGGTGGTGGGTCGGGTTTTCCTCGATGTTATTTGTTCTGCATCGTACTCGTCTTATTTTTGTTTTTCAGAATGAATGGTTTTGATTTTCACCAATTACTTGTTGGTTATAGTTTTAGTGTGACAAAATCAGAGGCCTTGAATCGTTTTCATCAAAGTCAAAATATTTGCCGCATTGGAAGGTGGAAATCTACGTTATCGCTCTGAAACATAATCATCAGGCAACTCAATCAACATTTTCTTGTACATACTTGTACGGTGTGCATACTTGCGTCGAATCTAGGTCAGAGTGGGTGCGTGTGTGTATGTTGTGTAACCGCCTGCTTGCTTTCAAGCACGCAGTATTTATTGTTGTTCCAAGACGGGCAATATTGTTTATGCTTTGAGCTCGTGGTGTGCGTGTGGAAAACCAACATTGAGGATGGGCACCCTGTCAGAAGACCTGTTGGGAATGCCAAAGTAAAATAATAAAATACAATACAAAATACAAAAGGATGACTATGATCAGATGATCGGGAACATTGCGATATGCTACGGTATACCATTTTACACAGTTCTTGGATCTCAGTACTAGTAACTGATATGTTGTACAGTGCGTACATGTAGTAAGATCCTCAGGCAGAAGTAACCAAATCGCTAGGAAAGCTGGAGCTGCGAGCGATTCTCCCTCCCCCTACAACACATACACGCACGCACACACACACACGATTCCCAGCTGCTAACTAAAAGAGTGTTCCGATGAGAAAGACATCAGAATAGCTTCAATATCCTGTAAGTGCTTGGGTCCAATCTAAGTCAGAGTGGGCATGAGTTGTTTAACCGCGTGCATGCTTATAGGCACACGATACTCATTGATGTCCCAAGATGGGCTATGCTTTTATGCTTTCAGTTCGAGCAAAATCGCTGATCACGACGTGGTGTACGTGCGGTAAAATAACCCTGAAGATCGCTACGAGCCGGACCACTAGAAAATGCGGTGCTTAATCAAGGAATTTGAAATTTTTACACCGCGCGGCCTGAATGGAATATCTTCTGTTGCCAGTATTCCTTTAAGTCACCAACTCTTAGTGACTTTTTTCTCAGTGTTGGGCACATCGATGAAGTGTTGAAGCTCAAATGGCCATAGATTAAATTCATTGTCGAACCAGATTGATTGAAAATTATGAAGATTCAAAAGAAGAGGAGAACATGAGACCGAAGAGCAAATTACCTCCTAGCCTTAAAACAAGACTTCTGGAATGCGGGCTAAAGAGTAACGTACAATAAAGCGGTGTGGACAATGAATGGCAAGCGCCAGACGTTACTTAAGTACTGTAACGTCTTTTGCATAGCTACGGGAATAGAAAGGTTAAAAATACTAATGAGACTAGTGCTAGTGCTGCTATAGCCGCCGATAATGGCGTACATGGATTCTGCATGATCAATGACGTCCGTGGACATCACGTGATCAAACATCTTGAAGTTCTTAGTCTTACATTCCAGTTCAATCATGCCATATGCTCGAGACCGTAATGACTGATAGTTGTGGGCATTCAATGATCGCTTAGGCATATGATGTTACTGGCACGATTAGTGTCGGTTACTCTCCACCGCTCGCCATAGTTTGCCTCAGTGACATCACATAGTATTCACCCTACAGCAGGCATGGCAATGTAGATTCGACGAACTTGATATCAGGGGTATCAGGGCTCTCACGATATAATATCTCCCGTACAGCGTGGTCCAGTCTTCCGTGGTTAGCTACTGCATTCTGTAATCACACCATGGGGTTGGTTGATCAGAATGCAAGCAGTCGAGAAAAGCTTCTGTCACATTAAATCGTGTGAGAGTATGTATATCGGTATCTTGGAGGCCAGCCCATTCTCCACCGATACTGGTCGCACTCGGCTTCGTTGTCGTCGCTGGATGGTTCGGAGAAGTTTATGTTCCATTCGGGCTCCCAGGCTCCGCGCTGTCGAGTTGGTGTGGCTATCAGTGGTACGGGCTGTGTACGCGGTTGTTGGTCCGGGTAAAAAAATTCTTGACTGCTCCCCTCCTCTTCGATAGTTGGGCAAAGACAGCACCCCATGAGATCGCCAGTGTTGGGTGTTCCGATCTACCGATGATACTATATTGGTATTTGATAGAGACTGCAGCGCTGTCACGGATAGGCGTGATTCGAAACCATCAGTGTTCTTTGCCGGCGATGTGAAAATGAAATGCTTTGGGACATGACCAGAACATCGAGTGATCAGATACCTGTCATAGCGTATATACGGTATAATGTTCCCCTGGCATGCGTTGATGGCTGTCTTGCGTGCAAGCGTGAGATACGTCAACCACTATGTACGGTGAATGCGTAGACCGTACGGACTTCCTACCTGTTGTACATGTATAAGCCCCGTACACACTCCCATACTCACACACTCCCATACATATATTCAAGCACTCCCCTACACATATTCATACACTCCCCTACACATATTCATGTACTCCCTGCTGGCCTTTGCCCTGTTGACCCCTTTTCCCGCTCACTCTATTCCCACCTACTGCGTGCACCCCTTTTTCCCTCCATAGCTTTAGACATACCCTCAAGGCTGCGCTTGCGCAGGCCGATCGCTCTCTAGTTTTATTCTAGTCTGGACCTCTTGTTCTCGCCCTCTGATCTCTCCGGTGACTTGCTTGATAAACAGAAAAAGGCCCAACTCTACCCTGCCAGTTATTTGGGCTTACGGGGGTCGCCATGGCAAATAATAAAAATAAAACTGCGCACGTTCGGGCTCTGCGCCTTCTCCGTGAAATAATAATACTGTAAAAGAAAATTAGAGGGAAAAGAAGCAACAATGAGGAACAGGAATTGGTTTAGGAACCACTTGAGATCAGTTATAGAGGGCAGCGGACCTCGGGAACTGCCAAGGTAGCAGATGCATCTAAGAACGAGAGGTGAAAAAGTTGTATGTTCGATCTCTCGAACAGTCAACACGCTCCTCATAGCAGCGGCGTTTCTCCCGCAATCCTTTTCCTCGTTTCTTTTTGTTCTCCACCTGTTTTCCAGTAGGGCTGTGTCAATAGTAAAAAAATCAACTAACGGAATACGGTAGAACGGCTCAATCTATTAGTACTATATTTTAGTCGCTGTTCCGACCTTCCAAGGCTTCCAGGGTCTTATCCGGCCGGGATAGCACAGAATGATTGGCTGAACTAATCGCAAAGCAAAGAAGACAAATGACCAAACACATTATTTCCGACCAATAATGGTTTACAGAATCAATGACAGAGCGCTGCAACCTGGCAAAATATAGCTGTGGTCCGAAGCAAATACACATACCCGTAAATATTGCGTGCCAGGATTGCGCACGCAGATGTCCCTTCAAAACACGATTTTTGACCGTTGGCAGAAAACAACATGTACGATGAGGTACCTACAAAGCCAGCGTCGCAAGGGCCCTGAGCTGATTACTCACTGCACAAGAGGAGCGCTGGCCTGCTACTATAAAACCGGAAAGTCTAATGCGGCGCAAAGTCTACCGTTTTAACGATCACTTTTTTCGTTATTTTAAAAAAACGTTATCGCGAGATGTCTGTGTAAAGATGTGCATACAGATGGGTGACCAGGTAGCCATCGTTATACTTTCTGCACGTTATCTTGCCAAAATTACAAGAAACGTTAAACTTTTTGGTCATAAAACTTTCCGGTTTTACGGTAATGCAGAGCGTAAGATTACTACAAGTAATATCAATACTAGAGGTGAGAATAGAAATAGTGAGGTAGTGACATTTGCTGGCAGCTTTGTGTTGGAGTCACCAAACCTATCAAAGCAAGTGTGTAACAGCAGTGTGATCGTATTGCCAGCGTGTCGGATCTGCTATTTACATGTACTTCGCCAAAGGTGCGGAAATTGCCGCCTCATCGATAATGCCACAGCTCCAAAGCCATGCTAAACAATTCATGTCTAATGTAAACTATGGAAAATTATGATTGCTACAATAGTAGTAGAGATTTGAAATACCGATATTACGCATCTTTCAAAAGTCGATGCATATGTAATAATGAAGCACGAGTCAAACTCCACAGCGCACAATGGACGATTGTCGCGGGCCGGCTGTTGATGCCTAGCGCCTGTTCCATGTACAATAATTTAGTACGGTATACCCGGTAATCGATGTAGTATGGTAACCATACAATGCTCAGATCCCGTAGAGCACTGCTCGTTGGGTTGAGAAAGCACAGCAGTAAGGTTTCGTTTGCGTCGCCTTAGAAACTCAAAACGCCGGTAACGCCAGGAATATCCTTGGTTGCATTAGAGCCTTGAATACTTGCGGAACTATGGCCATGAGCGAGAAGAGACAGGCCAGTACCTACACCACTGTGGATGGTGTCGGTCCGAAAGTAATCACTAGTAACAAGACACCTGAGCAAGGTAACCAGCTCCAGACGGCACCAGCTCTACCTGACAAGCCGATTGAGCGATACTCTTGGCATCGCACTGCCTTCCGTGACCCCCATAGACGGAGACGTGGCAATTCAGGGCAGTAGTTTATTGACTCGTTAAACCCTCGCTTCTGAACCTGGTCTGTACCAAGGATCTATCGAGCGGTATTACCCATAACCATATTCTTTGACTTCACTTCACTTGAAACCTTCGTCTGCTAAACGTCAGTTGCAGCCGGTGACAGCTCAAGTTTTCAGGTACCATTTCCTGCGGACATCTGTTACCGTAGTCCCATCTCTCTTTCAACAAATTGTGCTTTTCGCTGGTCATTAAAGTAATCCTCAGCGGCTGTTTGCCGAACAGTCGCTGAGGAATACTTTAATAAACAGTAGGCGAGCAGTGTTCGAACAGTGTTCGCATACCGAGAGGGGTTGTCCCGGTCTCACTTGAGCATAATGAAACGGCGAACAGCCGCTGAGGAATACTTTAATAAACAGTAGGCAAACAGTGTTTGAACAGTGTTCGCATACCGAGAGGGGTTCTCCCGTCTCTCTTGAGCACAATAGAACGGCGAATAGAGGCTGAGGAATACTTTAAATTTAATAAACAGGAGGTCTCTTGAGAGGGGTTTTCCGGTATCTCTTGAGCATAATGAAACGCATACCATTACCTGGGCATTGCTCGTGATTGCTGAAATTTCAAATCAAGCTGTTAGCTAGCAAGGTGGCCAGTGGTGCTCAGCCAAACTGGTCGCAATAATCATTGCCCATATTTTACGTATGTGCATGTACGCATTGTAAAGTCTGAGTGGGTATTTAAAAACATGTGACTCTGAGTAACGGCAGAGATCGAGAAGGACCGGGTCTTACATCGATGCGTGATAGCGTGATTGTACTGCACGTGTGTATATATGCTTGGTATTCCCCAGCATATGTAAAGCTTCACTTATCCAACTCCAAAAGTAAGATACGGGCAAAGGTGTTGTGTGTGGCTACGCCCATCGCTGAATACGTCCTATCTGTGACGTACGTATGACGTACCTTCTCTATTAGATACCGTATTCTGTATGATCAGAGTTGTGGCCAGCATACTCTCCTGCTGCCATTGATACTCTGTTCGAAATGAAGTTCATACTCCTTTGTAGTTCGTAGTTCGTACCCCATGTACTATAGAACCAGCCCTCGACACCCGCAAAACAGTATGCTCGAGAACATTATTGACTCTCGAAGTATTACCCGTTCACAAATCCTGCTGAATCCAGGTTCATTGCTACCTCTGCGCAGCTGATAGCTGCTAGCTTGGCATATAGAAATGGCTAGCCCTGGCGACAAAAGTCTACCCGGATCTCCCACTGGGTCTGTCAACAAAGGTCCGCCCGGGTCTCCAACTAGGTCTGGCAACAATGGTCCGTTTGGGTCTCCAACTAGGTCAGGCAACGAAAGTCCGCTCGGGTCTCCAACTAGGACTGACAGGGAAAGTCCGCCCGGATCTTCAACTGGGTCTAGCCCCAAAATTCCAACCAAACCTTCACCTTCTTCTACGCCGTCGCCGTCGGCTTCTTGGACAGACGCATCCAAAGCATGTGCTGCGTTCGGTACTCCCCCGTTGTTGCGGACGGATTTTTTGGCAAGAGCAGCCGAAGCAGTTGCTGACCTCGAAGCATTCGAAGCTGCGTTCTTTTCTTCCCCGTTGCGGTCGCCGTCGCCGTCGGCTTCTTGGGAAGAAGCAGCAACAGCAGCAGTTGCGCTCGATGCTTACACCGGTCTGAGCGAGAGTGCTGGAGACGAGGCAATATGTAAAGATGTTCCCAAGGCCAATGCTGTAGACCATCTTCCGCACGGAGATGCCGCAGAAGTGGATAGTGATTCAATTAAGGATGAGGCGAACTTCGAGTACGAAGATGAGGCACCAGAATCTCCTAAATGTGAGAATCTCGACACATCCGGAGAACCGTTTCGTAGGGGCGTGATGAGCCGCAGTTCGCAAGTGCCGCTCCTTAACACCATCTTTGAAGATGAGTCTGTTGAAGATATCTATGCTTTTCCACTGTCCAAGGAACGAAGGAGAGGAGAGCGACACTATGCTGTACCTAGAGCACTACTTGGCACTGAAGGGTCTCCACCGACTTATCAAGATGAGCCAATATATGCAGATCCGAAAAAACAAAAACACAACTCGCCGCGTCCCAGTCGATTTAAAGATGAGCCAATTTATGCAGATCCGATAAAACAAAAACACAACTCGCCGCGTCCCAGTCGATTTAAAATAAACGAACGTGAACGGCAAATTGCATCGGATGAGGCACCCGATCCACGGCCTTTCGAGGAGATTTATGCCGTACCTCGGCCTGCATCAGACGGCACAGCCGACAAGGAGCAGATATACGCTGTGCCTAGACAAACGCACGACCCATCCAATGCCCGCCTGAGAGCTGCACGTAGGCGATTGCCCTTCGCCGAGCCCTCGTCAGGAGAGGAATCGCACTGTAAGGACCCCAGCAGCCTCCCGGCATCGCAATCAAAGGACCCCAGTAGCGTGCCGGCATCGCAATCTAAGGACGCCAGTAGCCTGCTGGCACGGCACAGTGCAAACCCCAGTGTACACCAGCCCCCTACTGCGAACACGACGTCTCCAAAAAGGTCGCCGAAATCGGACCAAGCACACGCGCAGGTCAAAGTCAAACGACCTAGATATATCAAGGTCACGGAAAGCATCTTGTGGCATTCGACGTTCTTCATGATGGGATTCTTTATTGGTTTCATGGTTGGATTAGGCATCATGCTAGGTTCTCGTCCAAGTAGATTCCCGAGCGCCCCAGACATGGCTTTAGATACACCAACGATCAGCCCAGTAGCAGTTGCCAATCAGTTTATGCAATCGGCTATGGCTAGAATATTTTCCCCAACAAACAGCACAGTCCCCTCTTCCTAGTTCGCCTCTCGTTTTCACCTGCT